>NC_064615.1:6028928-6350000 GCF_023898315.1 Schistocerca nitens | reverse complement strand
TTACCGCTTTGGCAATGTACCCATTCTGACCACCGTAAATTCTTGCAAAACTTATCGAAGTCTTTGAGGGGAGGATTGCATTTGGGAAGCTGAATATGGTGGTCTGCGATCAGCATGAGATGTATCACGTAACGATACTACTACCACAAGATCATTCCAGACAGCATATAGAGCCGGGTAATGGGTGCTGATTAGCAACTACCTTGATGTTCTTCAAATGGGGATTTGCCGCGCGGGATTAGCCGCACGGTCTGAGGTGCTGCAGTCATGGACTGTGCGGCTGGTGCCGGCGGAGGTTCGAGTCCTCCCTCGGGCATGGGTGAGTGTGTTTGTCCTTAGGATAGTTTAGGTTAAGTAGTGTGTAAGCTTAGGGACTGATAACCTTAGCCGTTAAGTCCCATAAGATTTAACACACACATTCAAATGGGGATTTAAATAGGATTTCTTATGCGAGGCCAAAACTTTGGAATCTTGCAAACTTGCAACTATGAACTACTCGACATATAGCAGGGCAGAAAAACAAGGAAATTCAAAAGAAGTAGTATTAAATAATTACAATACTGTAAGAAGAAGTGACTCAGAAACTTGAAATAACTTTTATATATCTTCGAATTTTTGTAACTTTTTAATATGCCGACATCGAATTAGTGGACAATTTTCTTTTAAAAATCACAGTATAAATATGTATTATTAGCATACCATTGACGAGCGAATTGGTTCAAGCAAATTATGTTTTCAAACTGCCTATTGGCTTCTGTCTCGGGTTCTTCGGCCGACGTTCATCTAATGATATTTCTGACGTTTCGCCAGCACGAGTGGCTGGCATTGTCAAAGCTTCACCCTCCATTGCCGGCAATGGAGGGTGAAGCTTTGACAATGCCAGCCACTCGTGCTGGCGAAACGTCAGAAATATCATTAGATGAACGTCGGCCGAAGAACCCGAGACAGAAGCCAATAGGCAGTTTGTCAACAAGTGGCCACGAAAGCCTCAACAATTTTGTAAATTATGTTTTGTTCCACACTATTTTTAAGGAAAAGACATAAGGCTTCGGACGATGAAAACTGGGAACACGCCTGTTAGGCCAGTTTTCCAACCAAAATATCTTACCTATGATGCCATGTCGCACCATAGGGATCATCTCTGAATAAGAGACATATTGAGCGGAAGCTTCAAAATGAGTGAGGATAATAAATACTGATCACACCAGTTTAAACTATTGCAGCGGTTACTGGCAGGACGTTACTGTGACGTCACGTTGCCTGAATTGTCCAGGTGCCATACTGCGTTACATCACTCTGGAGATTAAGTGCGGCAGTTGATGACTTTTGTATTGCAGCTAACGCACAACGGGACTGTACTTCTTTTGGCTACCCGTGCGTTAAGCATCAAATACAAATCAGACATTTTTGTTACGTTTTATAAATCATAAAGATTGGGAAAAGTGGTGTCGGCATGTAAACCTTATTTCATTTGCTCAGCTCGGAAGAAGTAAATTATTTATGTGTAATGTTTTCAAGTTTAAAAGGTTTTTCGCGTATGGTAGTTGCCAGAAACGATAACACAGTTTAGCATGTTCAGATTCAACAAAAAGACAGTCTGACGAAAAAAGTTGCAATACCAACATAAAAACTTAAAGTAGAGTAATGAAATT
Organism: Schistocerca nitens; assembly: GCF_023898315.1. Lineage (NCBI taxonomy): Eukaryota > Metazoa > Arthropoda > Insecta > Orthoptera > Acrididae > Schistocerca > Schistocerca nitens. The sequence continues at coordinate 6,348,348 of NC_064615.1, read as the reverse complement.
TGTGGAATGCCGGATGTCAGTTTGTGGGATGGAGTTCCATACCTGTTTCAAGGGGTCGGTCAGTACAGGGACGGTTAATGCTGTTCATGGATGGCGCTGGAGTTGTAGTCCGATAATGCCCCATTTGTGCTCGATCTGAGAGAGATCTGGTGATCGAGCGGGCTGAGGCAACATGTCGACACACTGTAGAGCAAGTTGGGTTACAACAGCGGTATGTGGGCTAACATTAACCTGTTGCGAATCTCCTCTTGGAATGCTGTTTACGAATGGCAGCACAAGAGGTCGAATCACCAGACTGACGTTCAAATTCTCAGTTGGGATGCATGGGGCAACCAGGAGAGTGCTTCTGCTGTCACCCGACATCGCACCCCAGACCATAACTCCAGGTGCAGCTTCAACGTAGCTCGCCGGCCCTCAGCTGGCCTCTTTCTAACCAACACAGGGTCGTGGTTTGCGGTCCGTGGAATGCAGCTCGTGATCTAGTGGCTAGCGTTCCTACCTCTGGATCACAGGATGCCGGGTTCGATTCCCGGCCCGGTTGGGGATTTTCTCTGCCCGGGGACTGGGTGTTTGTGCTGTCCTCATTATTTCATCATCATCATCATCCTCATCATTCTTGAGAGTGGCTAGATTGGACTTGAAAAAAATTGGACTGTGAAGAAATTTGGAATTTGTATGGGCGATGATTACCGCACAGTTGAGGGCCCCACAAACCAAACATCATCATCATCATCATGAGTGCAGTGCACGCTACAGAGCATCTGTCTCGGAGCTGTCGCCGTGCCATGCTCCGTCTTCTATTGATCGTGCATTCTAATGACCACTGCTGCCAACAATCATGTACGGTAGCTAAGCCTTTCTGCAATATCGCAGAAGGAAGATCCAGCTTCTCGTAATCCTGTTACACGACCTCGTTCAAACTCAGTGATGTGTTGGTAATGGCGTCTTTGTCGCCTTAAAGGCATTCTTAACTGACGTCAACTCACCACGTCCAGTCTCTGAGGTAAGTATCGCTCACGACTGTTACAGCCTGTATTTGAAGCAAACCTGATTTGCATCTACATCTGCATGGATACTCTGCAAATCACATTTAAGTGCCTGGCAGAGGGTTCATACCACATTCAGCCGGCCGCGGTGGCCGTGCGGTTCTAGGCGCTCCAGTCCGGAGCCGCGCTGCTGCTACGGTCGCAGGTTCGAATCCTGCCTCGGGCATGGGTGTGTGTGATGTCCTTAGGTTAGTTAGGTTTAAGTAGTTCTAAGTTCTAGGGGACTGATGACCACAGCAGTTGAGTCCCATAGTGCTCAGAGCCATTTGAACCATTTTTGAACCACATTCACAATTCTCTATTATTCCAATCTCGTATAGCGCGCTGAAAGAATAAACACCTATATCTTTCCGTACGAGCTCAGATTTCCCTTATTTTATCGTGTTGATCATTTCTCCCTGTGTAGGTCGGTGTCAACAAAATATTTTCGCATTCGGTGGAGAAAGTTGGTGATTGGAATTTCATGAGAAGATTCCCTCGCAACGGAAAACGCCTTTCTGTTAATGATTTCCAGCCCGAATCCTTTATCATTTATGTGACACTCTCTCCCATATTTGGCGATAATACTAAACGTGCTGCCTTTCTTTGAACTTTTTCGATGTACTCCGTCAGTCCTACCTGGTAAGGATCCCACACCTCGAAGCAGTGTTCTATAAGAGGACGGACAAGCGCAGTGCAGGCAGTCTCCTTAGTAGGTCTGTTACATTTTCTAAGTGTCCTGCAAATAAAACGCAGTCTTTGGCTAGCCTTCCCCTCGTACTGGAGCTAGTAACCGGCGTGAAATTTGAATAAACAACTGCTTTCAGATGTAGAATCCCCCCCCGCCCCCCGCCACCTTTCGTTTATGTCGCACAACTCCTTCTTACTTTTGCGATTATTTTTTTTCGACAGTGAATATAAATGTAACATCTCACGTCAAATTTTCAGAACTGTAGTTCTTCCTATTTCAAGATTTACATATTACAAAGTGTCTATCATATTTTAATTGTATTGGTTATAGTGCCTGACGTAACTTAGACGCTTTACATTAGGTAATGGGATGAAAATATTCTGTGATTTGTTGAAGGAAATTCGATTTTAAATACATTACGGTCAACTGAATTATCTTTCAGCAGTACTTACACGTTACTGTAACACCCATCTGCGAGATACGATGAAATATTATCAGGGTCCCTCACGGTACACCCGCTGACAAAAAAAGTCAAAGCCGTACAACTTCTGATGTCACCGAAAGCAGTAAGTGCCGGAAAGCCGCCTCGTCCATGACACTCAACCACCTTCCACCACCCATCGGTACTGATGGATTATTCCAGGACGCCAAGTGTCGCTCAATGACGTCACAGACGTGTTCAGTGGGTTTGAGATCAGGTGAGCTGTGAGGCCATACAGAGACCCCATGTCCGCTGGATGTTGCTCACGCCATTCCAGCACTGTCTTAGAGTCATAAGGTAGTACAGAGTTTTACTTGAGACGTAACACGACTGTCAAATATTGCTTTCGATTTTCTTTCAGTTCCTTTACGATTAACGCGACAGTAAATTGTGTGAGCTTGGTACATTTTGCTGGTATTGGAAAGTATTCGATTTCTCGCCAGAAGGGAGTGAGTATGTAGAGCTTGGCTCTCCCGTGGGGTCTGCAGAAGGCTTTTTACGGTGTCTCGGAAGGAGTGAACGAACGCCCTCTGGGTGGCAGCCAGTTTTCGCGGAAGTGGCCCCGACTTCCGAAGTGTTTATCGTGGACACTTCCTGGCACTAATTCATCTGCCATAGCGGCATGGCACCGATGGTGGCCAAAGCTCTCCGCTTAGGGTGATCGCGGGCTGCAGTTGGCATTGCTGTCTGCACGTCAAAGAGGAGCCTCCCACCGACACTGTGAAACGCCCCTTAGAAAAATTATACAAGACTGTGCTTAAACTGACACACAGTATTTTTAGCGCAACGCAATCTGACTTTCAAAAATCCCTACAAAAGAATGGCCCTGACTAACATTAACCTATACGTTTCACAAATCACTTACCTCACAAAAATCTTGGTTACTCGAACTACTGCAATACAGCTAGCGCCACTACTGCCAGCTAAATAAAAGATTCGAACTACAGAAGGCACTGACTACTGATAGGCATAGTTAGCAAATGAAAGAATTTAATAGAGAACACACAATGTATTTACCTTAATAGTGTTAAAAAATCATAATATACATAGCAGTTCATGACATCCAGTCTTTCAAATTTCAAAACTCCGCCATTTCTCTCCCCACATCCACCACTGCTGGCGGCTCACCTCCAACTGCGCAACGCTATGCGCTTTTCACGTCCAGCTGCCCAACACTACAATGGCAGACAACAACGCAAACTAGCCACAGACTGCACACAGCACAGCCAGTGATTTTCATACAGAGCGCTACGTAACGTTGCCAATAAGAAAACATAAACAGCCTACTTACATAGCCCCCATGCTCCCCACAAAATAGTTTACAAATCGTTTTGGGCACTGGCCAATACAGATTTGAAAAATTTTTTCATAATTACAGTAAGAAAGGCATCAAATGCACACTCTTATTAATACAATGTTGGTCAAAAGCTAAAATTTTTTCACAGTCCATAAAGACAGTCCTGATCATTCATCACAGTAAAACTGCCGTTTCTTTTCTCAAAGTCTGAGCAGTAAAAGACAATGCACACGAAAGTAGTGGATTTCCATGCAGTCTCGAAGAAGTAGTGTTGTCCTTCCAACGGAAAGACAGTGCTGACTCTTGTCATGCTGCCGGCCGCGGTGGTCTCGCGGTTCTAGGCGCGCAGTCCGGAACCGTGCGACTGCTACGGTCGCAGGTTCGAATCCTGACGTCTGTTCACAATAACAATGCATTCGTAATTTCTGTTTAAATAAGTTCTCTTGGTTCTTGACTGGATAGTTAACTTTAAAACAGCCCTGTTTCAATCCCGCCAGTTCTGATGAAATTCAGGTCTGTCGTTATGATTATATCGTCTGTCGTCATGTCGGTAGTTCCTGTAGTTTCTTTCTTGTCCGTTAAGTGGTGGAGAATTTCTCCCTGAATTATCACTGCTCGGTGGACCGTTGCGTCTGAAGTTATTCTGTCTCCCGTGATAATAATAGCTCTGGTTGCCAAATTGTCTGTTTCTATGATTGTCTCTGTCATATTCATTACTACGGAAATGCGATCTTTCTCTGTAACTATTACTCTGCCAGTGGTTGTCATCCGGGTGGTGTCTGTTTTGGTCACGATTTACGTTCTAAGAATGGCCTTGTCGTGTCCAGTTAATATTTCTTTCATCGCGGATTTGCGACGGATGTGACCTGTAATTGTTGTGGACCTGTTTTCGCGTTCCGCGATTGTCAGTGTCAATTTCTAATTCTTGTAAGAGTCGCTGAAAAGCTTCAATGTCGTCTTTGCAACGTCCTGCCAAAATAATATGTCGTAAATATTCAGGCAATTTGATTAAGCAAATGCGGATGAGTTCTGAGGGGCTGTATGGGTTTGAAAGATACTGATTCTTATGCAACATGTCTTCAAAATATTTCATAAGACTGGAAAATTCAGATTGTTCGAAACGTTTCATCATTATGATGCTATGTTTTACTCGGTCTTGTGTAGCTTGAGACCAATATGCTGAGAGGAAGGCATGGTAAGATTCTCCTTCACTGTGACAATCGTGAATGACCGATCGCATTCTTTCAGCTGGTTCATTCTCTAAGTAGCCACACATAAATTCTAATCTGTGCTCTAATGACCAGTTGGGAGGAAAACAATGAGAGAATTGATGGAGCCACGCTTGTGGATGAATGTCGTTGCCAGAATTCTTAAATGTTTTGAATTTACGTGTAGTAATGAACAGCTTATAGTCAAAATCATCATGTCGGCGAGTCGCGTGTCGGTCATTGTTACGTCGTGTCGGCGGTTCCATCTCAAAATTCGGTGCACCTTCCCAATTTCTTTCATAATTTCCGAAATGCCCTGTGTTATTATTTTGTGACTTTTTCGTATTTCTAAGTTCCTCTTCCCGTGTTGGAGCGCGAGTGTCCTCTGAAATATGTAATTTTTGTACTTCCAGGATTTCTCTTTTGTATTGCGTATTAATTTGATTCTGATTTTGTTTGAATTTCTTAATTTGCTGAGACTCTTCTGTGTCAGTGATGGCTACAGATCTTGTGTCATTCAGATCTTCATCCACCTTTGCAGATAAGTTAGTGAACTGATCCGAAAGTTCGGCTACTTTCTCCGAAAGTGTACTTATTTCCTCAGTGTGTTTTTCTGAACCAAGTTTCAGAGTGTCCATTTGTGTTGAAATCGTATCTACTGTGTTCTTTAAGTTTTCCTGAGTTTTTGCAAGTAGTGTAACCGAATCGGTAGATGCAACTGAGTCAATTTTAGCCCACAAGGTCTCATGATTTTCATGAACAATGGTTTGCAGTTCTTTTATGGCTGCTTCGTGATTCTGTAATGCATTTTCATGCCGCGAAAAATAGGTTGAAAATGCTCTCAAATTTATGTTATTACGTCATTACAGACTTTTTGACATTTCGATTCAATGTTACGTAACCCAGTAGTTAAATCTTCACGTGTTTGTTCAAGTGTGGTGTCTAACTTTTGAAGCTTTTGCTGTGTTGGTCTCTGATTTTGTTCCATTGTGTCTAACTGTTGCTGTGTTTGTCCCTGGTGTTGTTCCATTGTGTCTAACTATTGAAGATTTTGTTCCATTGTGTCTAACTTTTGAAGCTTTTGTCCCATTTGTTCCATTCATTATAATAACAATGCACTGGTGTCTGAAACATGTTCCTCAGTGCTATTCGGCAATGCATTTGAACCGCCAATATTCGCGTTTTGAAAAGCAGAAAATGTGTCTTGGCTTATTTGAGAAAACGGCGAGGACGCAAAACCTGAATCTACAGTATTTGCAAGATCGTGTCCTGTCATTTCGGATTCCTGAGGCAAGCTGTTGCCGACCGAACGATCGATAATGCTTCCCTGTTCATTAATAGTTTCACTGCCTACACCATTATTTGCAGCCTGCTCCATTTCCCTATGTACAATTACCAAATTACTACTTTGAACATTAGTTAATTCATTACACGGTGGCGCAAACACACTGCTTTCGTCTTCACTGTCATTTCTCAGTTTACTCTGGAGCCTAGTATTACGTTTTTCACACGCCATTATTGTCACAATATTTCACATGACAAGACAGAAAAGCACAATTTGAAGAGCAAAATAAGAAAACACATTAATATAGCATTGAAAATAATATCTCGTTAATTGCAAGCGCAGTTGCGATATACTTGGTGCAAATCTACATGCATGCCACAACTGTTTTACTGTACAAGTATGAAAACTACAACTACAAAGGAAATTCTCTCTATGATTACGTGCTAGCAATAAACAATAGCTACACTAATTACACAAACTACAAGAACAAAATCAGAAGATTCCAGTGAGGTATCCTGGCAGGGTCGCCATATGAAACGTCCCCTTGGAAAAATTATATAAGACTGTGCTTAAACTGACACACAATATTTTTAGCGCAACGCAATCTGACTTTCAATAATCCCTACAAAAGAATTAACCTATACGTTTCACAAATCACTTACCTCACAAAAATCTTGGTTACTCGAACTACTGCAATACAGCTAGCGCCACTACTGCCAGCTAAATAAAAGATTCAAACTACAGAAGGCACTAACTACTGATAGGCATAGTTAGCAAATGAAAAATTTTAATAGAGAACAAACAATGTATTTACCTTAATAGTGTTGAAAAATCGTAATATACATAGCAGTTCATGACATCCAGTCTTACAAATTTCAAAACTCCGCCATTTCTCTCCCCACATCCACCACTGCTGGCGGCTCACCTCCAACTGTGCAACACTACGCGCTGTTCACATCCAGCTGCCCAACACTACAATGGCAGACAACAATGCAAACTAGCCACAGACTGCACACAGCACAGCCAGTGATTTTCATACACAGCGCTACGTAACGTTGGCAATAAGAAAACATAAACAGCCTACTTACAACTGGAAGTTCGTTGCTTCGCTCCAAAATTACAGACTGTCCAATCCAAAGTACAGCGCCTATCATCAGACGCAATGTGGACAGTGCTGACCAGTGTACAGAGACTGTTTCAAAGCTGTACCGACCTCATGAATCGTAATTATATTTCCTGCACGGTTCGATTTGGAGGTTTTTGCTGTTTACTGCATGTAGAAGAGAGAACATATTCGTTCGCCAGATTGGCAGCAGCATCAAATCTCCTCTCCACGTGCAGTTTGGGGGTTGTGGAAGTTACGGAGAGAACTTTAACTGTAATGGATTCTCTCATCTGGTGCTGACTCGGTCCCTCTCACTCTGTTTGAAGAATGCAAGTTTTGTTCAGTCAATGGCGTAGTCCGTCTTCTGAGGATCTTACGTTTAACTCATTTAGTTACGCTTCTTGAACGCTCAGTTATGTATAATTATCCTGCTTTTTCGAGCTACCGGGATGTGGAAGTCTTACCTACTTTTCCATCCTAGAGTCCCATGGAGTTTATCTTGGGCATTAATATTCGCTTGAGCTGTACTTGGTCCTTTATTACTGTACCACCAGCGGGTTTGTGGCGCTAAAAGCCTTTTCTTCAAGAAGGCCACGTCTTCATCTTCAAGATGTGGATGTTAGCGCCACAAAATCCAATGCAAACGTCCCTCGAACGATGATACCTCCACCACTTGCCTCAACGTTGTTTGTTTGCAAGTGAGATGAGTCGCCACATGTGCTCGTACCCTATCATCGACGGCCACGCTGATCTCCGCCCCTAGCGATGCGCAGTGGCACAGACCAACATACGTCTTTGTCTGTGGCAGTGGGTTCAAAATGGTTCAAATGGCTCTGAGCACTATGGGACTCAACTGCTGTGGTCATCAGTCCCCTAGAACTTAGAACTACTTAAACCTAACTAACCTAAGGACATCACATACAACCATGCCCGAGGCAGGATTCGAACCTGCGACCGTAGCAGCAGCGCGGCTCCGGACTGGAGCGCCTAGAACCGCACGGCCACTCCGGCCGGCTGTGGCAGTGGACAGCGACGTCATCTCCTCTTGCCGAATGAGCTGACTCTGGACTCTCATTCGGCAGGAAGACAGTTCAGGAACGCTCCAGCCATCTCATGTACGTTTTCCACAATTTCTCTAATTTCGCATAAGGCAAATGAAGAAATGGTTTCATTCAAAAGGATACAGCCGATTTACTTTCCCATCCCTCCACAATCCATCTGCTGCTTGATATCCAATGACCTCGTCTCGACAGGACGCTAAACCCCAGATTTCCTTCTTTTTACTAGCTGTTATAGCCAAGCAATGAAACGGCGCGTGATTTGCTGCACTGAGTGTAGCTTATCCGTTGTTACAAGTCACGATAGTCGACAATGACCCCCATCCAACATGCTGTTACCCACAGACGTTGACTCTGGCCGCAAAAGGTATTCACGGTAAACCTTTGACACGATGGCACGTGAAAAAACTCAGAGCCAACACGACCTCTTAGAAGGGGTGCAGTATTAGTAGAGTTCTCACAGTCAACAGAGTCGATATCTTTAGTTCAAAATGGCTCTCAGCACTTGGGACTCAACATCTGAAGTGATCAGTCCCCTAGAACTTAGAACTACTTAAATCTATCTAACCTAAGGACATCACACACATCCATACCCGAGGCAGGATTCGAACCTGCGACCGAAGTGTCGCTCGGTTCCGGACTGAAGCGCCTAGAACCGCTCGGCCACAGCGGCCTGCGATACCTTTAGTCTTCTGTGTCCGACTGTTACAGAGATAAGTTTAGTATTAAGATCTGACGACAATCAGTTCACACATCATTCGTTCCGTTTGCAACAGGTTGACATTACCATTCCCCCGATCTTTTGAAAAATACAGCAGTTACTCTCAAAATTTGTTGTTGCAGGCAGAACCATTATCTCTCCAAAACAGTTCTGCAAGTATCTCTAGAACTGGATTTCTAATGAGTGTAGAGGCCGGATACTGAATGACATCAACAAATTTTTGAAAGAAAATTGTTTAAGTTCAGCAACTACTTTTCGTAACTAAACAAAACAGTTTCTTTTTCCTCATACGTTCAGATTCATGCAGTTTGTCTCTTTGTGCATGTCAAGGTGACAGTATGGATCCCGAATGGTCAGTCGTTACGCTTTAACGCCAAGAGACAAATTACAATCTCTGGACACAGCAAATGTCAAATTTAGGAGTTAGTATTTATTTGGACTATTAACTGCCATGTATTTAGCATTCACATCACACGTAACAGTTCTTAATAGGATACTGTAAATGAAATGTATTCACAACACATCAGAGGAGCTAAAACAAAAAATATTAACTTCGTAATTAGAACTAATGCCTAAACGTCTTCAATAACAAATTTTGAAATTATAGTGTAACTGCCGTATTTAAAAATTATCTCTAGAAAATCAGCTGCCTCACGTTGTGTTTTACAAGCGTGTAGCAAGAATCCACAGCAACAACTTGTGTTCTTTATTAAGATAGCCTCATAAGTCGACTTGACAGGCTAAAGGGTGTAGCCGCCACGCACAGCAAATTAGGTTCGTATCGTATTTGTACAACGAGATCGCTCGTGCCACACATTTGGGATCCGCTTGCGCAATCCCACCTGTAGTCATTATACGCTAAGACACCAGTCTCTTAATAATTCTGCATGTTTCTTCCGTCGCCATACACCTTCATACTGCTTGACGTTCGGTTGGTCTGTTGAACCTCATAATTTTCAGTTCTGCCAGTTACTGACAAAACAAACACAACTAAGTCTTGCTGCATGTACCGTGACACCTCTCGCTACCTGACAATTCTTTTTCATGATCAAGCATCCTGCAGTCTTTCTTTCCGCTGTACAAAACATGGGAATTACGTCACCATATTTCTTCTTTGTTAGTAACAACAACACTGAACATTCTGTGCCGTATGTTCCAGTTTTCGTCAACCTTGATTTATCTTGCATCACTTCGAATCGAATTGCATGGAAATGTATGTAATGAAACAACTTTTCTATCGATATTTATTTTCCTTATTTATTTAGCTTAATCAGCCAAGACCGTAACTCCTACTTGGTAACTATCGCGAAGGGAAGAGTACCGCAAGCGGAATTACAGAGTTTATCCGGATTACAGAGATGCGAGCGAGTAAAATTCACATATTATTTGGTGATGTAATTATACATTCTTTTCTTTTTTGAGTGCCCATTCAGCATTTTAGGTCACCCGAAATACAATTAAAATATGAGCAAACCTCTATAGTTCTATGAAGCCAGCGCGTGTTGAAACTGCCACACAAATGTAGACATAAAAATGCAAAATCGTATATCAGTGACTATCTACGAGTATTCATAGGTTACTGAGCACGTCTCGTACTTGGATGCATTGTCTACAGTCTGTTGTGTTGAGTTACGTCCAATAATCTCATTTAGTGAAATGATGATATGTTAACACTCACATATATTATACAGAACTTTGGTACCCATTTTCATCTAAAAGACGATAATCGTGTTCTGTTTATTTCCACTTCAATTTCCCGTGTACCAAATGAACGCTTTCGAGTTGGTCGCGCCAAACTCAGTCACAGATCAAAGATTCTGAATTCCCTCTACAGTTAATTCATAAACGAGTACAAACGTACTAACGACGTTGCCTTTGTAGCAAGATTACAAAGAAAAGGAAACATAGTTGCTTCTATGTCTTAAAAGTTTGGTAACGGCGTCCATTTATTGCGTTTGTCATTTTTGAAAACCTTCTTTCTATATCTTCAATGTTTTTTGAAACAGTTAACAAACCAAGTAACTCTCTCCGTAATAATTTCTTGATCTTGTGTCAATCTTCTACTTCACACATACGTATAACATTCACATCCTACGACAATCTGATTTACATATTCTAATCATTCTCTGTCCCTATAGTTCTCCCTTCTGCTGCGCCTTCCAGCACAAAGCTAACTATTTTTCAAGCAATTAACGTGGACTCCACTATCCTGTCCTTCCTATAGGTAAGGGTGTTCGACATATCTTTTCTGTCTTATCCTTCCTAGCAGCTCATCATTTGATATTTCATCTTTGCCCTTATTACCAAATCCTTTTCTAGCATCTCATTTAAATACATTGCATTTCCTTCCTCTTCCTTTCTTCAGGATCCACGTTTCAATGCCAAAAATAGCTGCAACTGATATGTCAATATTTTATCTTAATAACAATATTTTCTTAAAAAATAATTCTGGATACATAACATTCTGTTTCAAGTGTCTGCACTGCTACGACAGCTTAAAGTAAACTTCATATCTAGATAAATTTCCTTCACTTCATTTAGATCTTCGCTTTTTCTAATTTTTGCTCCTTGCTACAGTTCTTTCACACCGTTCATACTTGGTTTGTTCTGACCTCTTGTTCAGTCTTCAAGTTGCCTGTCTTTGCTGTGCCACCGTTCTTTTTTTTTTTTTTTTTTTTTTTTTTTTTTTTTTTTTTTTTTTGCAAGAGGCTCTGTGTCATATGAGAATATTGGCATTGGTACCTGTTGCCGTTTGACTTACTCGTTTCTCATTATCCTCAGCTCATCTCTTACGCACAACAAAGATAATAAATTGCAATCGGGTCTCCCGCTTTTCTAAAAGCGACGTTCCCTTTTTTTTATTTTTTAGCTTTTTTACATTTTCTAGGTATTATCGATTATGTCTTGCTACACGCACTGCGGTGGTATGGTGCGATTTTCATTCTCGCAAATCTTGGACGAATCGTTCCTGCCTTGGTATCGTAACGTGCGTTTGCTATCTTTCCTTTTAAGTTATCTGAGTACCCGGCGTTGCCCGGCTATGTATTTATGCCGATCTTCTACTATTCCATCTCCTCCTTCGACCTCTCTATATCCAACTCCTCCTTCTTCGGACGAGCACTATGGCTAACCATTTAAACACTTGTTGTCACACGGTGTAGAATAAACCTGAGAAAATTGGGATATAAGCATGCACAGTGACAGGCATTATCACAGTAAATGATAAAGCCATACACGTGGCTGATTACTGGACATACGCAGTACAGTTGCTGACCCAGACACGCGAAGGAAGTAAGCGCTGGCTCACACGAGTGCGGGGCTTCTCCGTGTTCCTCATAACGATCGCTCAACATGTGATGTAGTTCACGCCTGTTATATATCCTACCAGGCGTCACAACAATTCTAAACACAAACAACACTACAGCACTCTGACGACCGTTCGAAGTGTCACCGAGAATTTCAACTCCAATGGTGTGTGTGTGTGTGTGTGTACGAAGTTGGATACACATCGGACCACGCCTTCTGGTTGCTTCACTTTTTGTGTCAGTACATATTGAATCTTAGCCGTCTTTCTCTATAGTCTACACCTATTTCTCAAAGGATTTCATATTGCACCATATTAAGATGTTAACTGTACAACTGAGTACCGAACGTAAAACTATAAAGAGGAATGGGAAAAAATTTGTTTACTTCTAGGGGTCCAGCTAAATGGAGCAATAACTCACATTTTTGTTTGTGTATATAGACTGAAGCGGAGAGTGATCTCATGATTTTTTTTTCTTTTTTTTTTTTTTTTTTTACATGTAGGGCACCTAATCCTCTGACTGAACACGCTGAGCTACCGTGCCGGCTCCACTCAGCCACCTGCGCACATCAGTTGACACACCTGGATGGATTACCCTGGTACGCCTCCTTTCTCGATCCAAATTCTCACTGCCACCCTAGTCTACGGTTAAATTCCTCCTTACACACGAACAGGATTGCCGAGGCTTTCCATGTTCTGGAACAGCACCTCCGCATCAACCTGAAACACTGGTGCTGATACATATACAAATGAAAAGACGATATTTCATAGACTTTGCTGGTCTGATGCTGATATGATTTAATGTATATAAAGCGAGGCGCCGAGTCGAAATTTGTACAAAGGCCGGGAACGTAACTCGGTTTTTCTGTTTACTAGGCAGATGCGTTAACCTTATGTTTCAGGCTGGATCCCCCATTTACGTTCAGTGCTGAGGCGTTATTCCAGAACATGGAGAGCCTCTGCAATTCTGTACGTGTATAAGGGGGGAATTTAAAAGTAGAGTGGGGCGGCAATGAGAATTTGGATGGAGGAGGGTGGCGTGCCAGGAGAGTCCGTGCAGGTGTGCGAACCGCTGTGCCAAGGCTGCTAGTCGTTAACGCACCGGCCTAGCAAGCAGGAGACCTGGGTTCGATTATCGCATTTGGTACAAATTTTCTGTCTATATACATAAAATCATATCTATATGATTTTATAATTAAATGTTTCCCAGAGACATCTAAGTCTCTACGTTATCTACGATAAAGATAGAAGCAGAAGAAATGAATTAAAATTTGCGCAGCGGCCGGGACTCGAACCCGGGTCTTCTTGCTTTTCTTCTGCTTCGATCATTATCGTAGGTAACGTAGAGACTTAGATATCTCAGGGAAACATTTAATTATAAGATGTATAAGATCACCTATGGTACAAGACTTTCCCATTACGTCCAACGCTGGGTGCTGTTCCCTGGCAGTAGTGACAATGTAAGGGAAATTAAGCTGAAGATATGAATTGAAGTTAGTGTTGGGGGGGAGGGGGGGGGGGGGCACTCAGCTTGGGTAGTTCGTGCAGCAATGATGACCATTGTGTTGTGGTGATGTAATTATTAAAATTTCCGCCTCATAAGCAGGAAGACCCGGGTTCGAGTCCCGACCGCTTCGTAAATTTTAATTCATTTCTTCTGCTTCCATCATATCTATATGACACCAGTAAAGTCTCTCAAATGGTGTCATTTAACCTGCTACCTTTGCCATCCCTATACGAAGAGGTATCGATAGCAGAAGAAATGGTCATCGTAGTTTTAGCGGCTCTACAAAAACTGGATGCAACTACGTCAATGGTTTCCGACAGTAACGCAAGTCGGCTGGCAGGGGATCTAAGGAAACGGAATGTAACTGGCCACAGAGCAGCCACAAGTCAGTTCCTCATTGAGATACTGACCTAAACAGATGATACGACGGGCGTTCAATACGTAATGCAAGCCTTTTTTTTCCTGAAAGCAGATTAGATTTTTATGATTCCAATACAACATATTATTCAGCACTCTTTCGGCTACAAAACCCTATTTTTAACATAACTTCCATTCAGTGGGACTGTCTTACTCCACCTTACTGGGAGGCCCTGTATTCCTGCATGGCACCATTATAGTGGTCGACGTCGGAAGCAACGTCTTTCTCCACCAATTACCTTCCCCTCATCCACGTACTGATTGCTGAAGAGTGCGTCCTTCATTGTGCGAAACAGATGGAAGTCCTCTATATAAATGACGTGGGTGACAATCTGAGCAGTTCTCTTAGGTTGTTCGCAGATGATGCTGTAATTTACCGTCTAGTAAGGTCATCCGAAGACCAGTATCAGTTGCAAAGCGATTTAGAAAAGATTGCTGTATGGTGTGGCAGGTGGCAGTTGACGCTAAATAACGAAAAGTGTGAGGTGATCCACATGAGTTCCAAAAGAAATCCGTTGGAATTCGATAACTCGATAAATTGTACAATTCTCAAGGCTGTCAATTCAATTAAGTACCTGGGGGTTATAATTGCGAACGACTTCAGTTGAAAAGACCATATAGATAATATTGTGGGGAAGGCGAGCCAAAGGTTGCGTTTCATTGGCAGGACACTTAGAAGATGCAACAAGTCCACTAAAGAGACAGCTTACACTACACTCGTTCGTCCTCTGTTAGAATATTGCTGCGCGGTGTGGGATCCTTACCAGGTGGGATTGACGGAGGACATCGAAAGGGTGCAAAAACAGGGCAGCTCATTTTGTATTATCACGTAATAGGGGAGAGAGTGTGGCAGATATGATACGCGAGTTGGGATGGAAGTCATTAAAGCAAAGACGTTTTTCGTCGCGGCGAGATCTATTTACGAAATTTCAGTCACCAAATCTCTCTTCCGAATGCGAAAATAGTTTGTTGAGCCCAACCTACATAGGTATGAATGATCATCAAAATAAAATAAGAGAAATCAGAGCTCGAACAGAAAGGTTTAGGTGTTCGTTTTTCCCGCGCGCTGTTCGGGAGTGGAATGGTAGGGAGACAGTATGATTGTGGCTCGATGAACCGTCTGCCAAGCACTTAAATGTGAATTGGAGAGTAATCATGTAGATGTAGATGTAGGTGCGCAGACTTGCGTTGTCATGGGCAAGGAGATTTCGTTTGCAGTTTGAGGCGACTAACAGGCTGAAATCGTTTCCTCGATTTCCTGAGGTTAGCACAACCCATTTCAGAGTAGCTCGTTGGACCATGAGGGAGGACATCGAACAGAATAACCCTTTCAGAGTCCCAGAAGACCGTCACCACGACTTCACCGACTGAGGCTGCGCCTTTGAGCTTTTTCTTCGGAGGTGGTGTGGCGCCACTCCATGGATGGCCCTTCAGTTTCCAGTTACAGGTGATGAACGCATGTTTCATAGCCTGTGATGATATTCGACAGAAAGTGGTAGAATCAGACTCTTAACGCCCAAGAGTTCTTCGTTCCTCTTTATGGTCTCCTGTTAGGCGGTGAGGAACCCAGACTGGTGGACGCGTGTGTCAGCACTGCCAGCACAGGCGTCCAGTCGCGCAGCCAGGTGTCTGTTTGTGATCGGTGCATCATCTCGAATGGAGGTTCGAGCGCTGCAGGGGACACAGCTGTGTGCGGCCGGCAGGCACCACGCAGGCTTACGCGACCATGATGCAGTGATGTCAGACTCCTCGACCAACGACTCCCAG
The DNA here is from genome assembly GCF_023898315.1 of Schistocerca nitens. NCBI lineage: Eukaryota > Metazoa > Arthropoda > Insecta > Orthoptera > Acrididae > Schistocerca > Schistocerca nitens. The sequence continues at coordinate 6,332,482 of NC_064615.1, read as the reverse complement.
TGCTTTTGTTCACTGTCAGGTGTCCGTCGAGATTGTGCAAGTACCTATGAATATCTGCGATGCTCTGGTTTACCGCTAACAGAAACTCAGAGCCTGAAGCGGAAACATTCCATACTGTTCCACAGCCAATTTTGCATTTTTTCAGCCCAAAGTGGCCGCGAAAAAACTGTGTTGCATCACGTACTGAATGCCACTCGTAACGACCAGCTAGCTTAGCCACCGTCCTCTCGCAGGCCGCTGCCGCTAGACTCCAAGTACATCGCTCCGCTTTGAGCTACTCTCCTAATTTTGTTGCTCTACCGCGGGACTCTGTTGGCAGTGCACGACTGCAGGTGAGAGACTCTTAAACATTTCCCTCGAGACATCTGTTTACCGTAGCAAACGTCGTGCTCGCGCTTTTATCAAGTGTTAGTGATTACGTCCTGTGAAAGATGCTGAACTACTGATATTTTGCGTGTCATATCCTTCTACTCTGTTTATTTTCTTGTGGACTTCAATTCTTTTTTCCAGTTATTCGGATCCGGAAATTAAAACTGGATTAATGTCTGATATGTAGTAAATACTGCTTATTTATTGATATAGGATGCACGGCATTCGTGTATCTAAGACAGTCGGCACTCCGCGTTTAATGTGCGTGGTTAGGCAAGGGGATCCGACGTAATTGAGCGGCATCGCCAGGCGGGATTAACAGAGCGGTCTCAGGCACTGCAGTCGTGGACTGTGCGGCTGATCCCGACGGAGGTTCGAGTCCTCCCTCAGGCATGGGTGTGTGTGTCTGTCCTTAGGTTAAGTAGTGTGTAAGCTTAGAGGCTGATGACCTTAGCAGTTAAGTCCCATAAGATTTCACATACATTTGAACATTTTTTTAGCGGCATCCGCCCCCCCCCCCCCCCCGCCCCCTTACTGTGCACAGCTGGTCCGCCGCCCGCCGGGCCTCCGCCTCGGAGGTCTCCAGAGGTTGCGCAAGGGCCGGTGCGGCGGGCGTGCCTCACTTGTCCTCCACACGTCTACTCAGAGAAAGACAGATACAGATACAGAGAGAGAGGGAGAGAACTTGGCCCTCACAACAGCAGAGCAACAAACCGCCGAGATAAACCACGTGTGGGAGCTCCCACACTCCACACTTTGCAAAGAGGCAAAGAGGGGCGTGGCGTGAGTTATGAGAGTTACGGCATTTGGTGTCAGTTAAGGGACTCATAAACAATTTTCTCATACGAAATTCTGCTCGTCATAGTACACAATGTAGGATGCCGATTGAACTATGTATATGGCGTAAAAATTATTTAAACCTACAAAATCTGGGAGGTTGCAACGGGACATCGAATAAATACACTCCTGGAAATGGAAAAAAGAACACATTGACACCGGTGTGTCAGACCCACCATACTTGCTCCGGACACTGCGAGAGGGCTGTACAAGCAATGATCACACGCACGGCACAGCGGACACACCAGGAACCGCGGTGTTGGCCGTCGAATGGCGCTAGCTGCGCAGCATTTGTGCACCGCCGCCGTCAGTGTCAGCCAGTTTGCCGTGGCATACGGAGTTCCATCGCAGTCTTTAACACTGGTAGCATGCCGCGACAGCGTGGACGTGAACCGTATGTGCAGTTGACGGACTTTGAGCGAGGGCGTATAGTGGGCATGCGGGAGGCCGGGTGGACGTACCGCCGAATTGCTCAACACGTGGGGCATGAGGTCTCCACAGTACATCGATGTTGTCGCCAGTGGTCGGCGGAAGGTGCACGTGCCCGTCGACCTGGGACCGGACCGCAGCGACGCACGGATGCACGCCAAGACCGTAGGATCCTACGCAGTGCCGTAGGGGACCGCACCGCCACTTCCCAGCAAATTAGGGACACTGTTGCTCCTGAGGTATCGGCGAGGACCATTCGCAACCGTCTCCATGAAGCTGGGCTACGGTCCCGCACACCGTTAGGCCGTCTTCCGCTCACGCCCCAACATCGTGCAGCCCGTCTCCAGTGGTGTCGCGACAGGCGTGAATGGAGGGACGAATGGAGACGTGTCGTCTTCAGCGATGAGAGTCGCTTCTGCCTTGGTGCCAATGATGGTCGTATGCGTGTTTGGCGCCGTGCAGGTGAGCGCCACAATCAGGACTGCATACGACCGAGGCACACAGGGCCAACACCCGGCATCATGGTGTGGGGAGCGATCTCCTACACTGGCCGTACACCACTGGTGATCGTCGAGGGGACACTGAATAGTGCACGGTACATCCAAACCGTCATCGAACCCATCGTTCTACCATTCCTAGACCGGCAAGGGAACTTGCTGTTCCAACAGGACAATACACGTCCGCATGTATCCCGTGCCACCCAACGTGCTCTAGAAGGTGTAAGTCAACTACCCTGGCCAGCAAGATCTCCGGATCTGTCCCCCATTGAGCATGTTTGGGACTGGATGAAGCGTCGTCTCACGCGGTCTGCACGTCCAGCACGAATGCTGGTCCAACTGAGGCGCCAGGTGGAAATGGCATGGCAAGCCGTTCCACAGGACTACATCCAGCATCTCTACGATCGTCTCCATGGGAGAATAGCAGCCTGCATTGCTGCGAAAGGTGGATATACACTGTACTAGTGCCGACATTGTGCATGCTCTGTTGCCTGTGTCTATGTGCCTGTGGTTCTGTCAGTGTGATCATGTGATGTATCTGACCCCAGGAATGTGTCAATAAAGTTTCCCCTTCCTGGGACAATGAATTCACGGTGTTCTTATTTCAATTTCCAGGAGTGTATATTCTTCTAATGTCATATTTTCCTGTGGGAATTTTTAAACCGAGAGCGTGAGTATTTTCTGCATGGAAATTAATTAAGATAAACTCTGGGGGTTGCATGGGACAAATTTGTAATGTGTTTTCTTGTAAGCACAAAAAGTAACACAAACAAGTTTTAATTCCTTATTACCAAGAGACAACATCAAGACAATTGTCTCAAGTGCAGGATAGGTTCAAAAAAGCCTCCATTGACTCGTAAACTGAGGCTATACCTGTGGGTCAGGTTCTGTCTAACAGCCTGCAGGAGTGTCCTTAATGGCCACTGCTGCTGCTACTACCGGCAACCACATCCTCACACAAAAAAGGCCAGCGGGGTCAGATCAGGGAATCGATTAGGCCGTGGCACAGAACCACCACTGCCAGTACAGTTTTCCCGAAACTCTCGGTTCAAGAGTCGATGCACAGAAAGATTAAAATGTCACGCTCAAACCACATTTGCTGTCTTGTGGCGAGTAGCACGCCGAGCAGCACCTCTGGTAGTGCTCTGGTGACGTGACGAGACGAAACTGTAATACTGCCTGTCATTTAAACACTAGGTAGGAGGCATGGCCCAGTTAAACAGTTACCGAGAGCACCTGCCCACATATTCACAGATAACGGCACTTGATGAGTGAGAGTAAATGTGCCACGTGGATTAACCTCACTCAGAACCTGCGAATTATGCATGTAGAAGACCCCATCACGACTGAACACTGTTTCATCAGTAAATAGCACAGAGCATGGAAGTGTAGTATGCAATTGGCACTGTTCCAGGTACTGTGCTCTGAGTGGATAATTATCTGGTTCAGGCTGTGCACACGCTGAAAGTAAGTAGGATTAACAAGTCCTCGTGATGGACGTTTCTCACATTAGTCCGATTCATCTCCGCGTTATGCGCATTTGCACGACTGCTGAGAGCGATTACGCCTGCTGCTGCATTAAAAATGCAAAATGCTCACATGCAATTGTGACGCGAAATGTTGGTATCGGCGTCCCGCGAAACCTCCCAGAGTTTATCGGTTTAAATAAATCTTCCTTAAAAAATTGATAACGCCCCAGTTAGCGAAATGCCATCTGACTGTTGTCACCTGTCGTTCTACAGACATCTACATCTACGTGATTACTCTGTTATTCACAATGAATTGCCCGGCAGAGGGTTCAATGAACCACCTTCAAGCTGTCTCTCTACCGTTCCACCCTCGAACAGTGCACGGGAAAAACGAGCACATAAATTTTTCTCTGCTAACACTGATTTCTCTTATTTTATCGTGATGATCACTTCTCCCTATGTAGGTGGGTGCCAACAGAACGTCTTTGCAATCGCAGGAGAAAACTGGTGATTGAAATTTCATGAAAAGATACTGTCGCATCCGAAAAGGCCTTTGTTTTAATGATTGCCGCTATAATTCACGTATCATGTCTGTGGCACCAACTCCCCTATTTCGCGACAATTCAAAACGAGCTGCCCTTCTTTGAACTTTTTCGATGTCATCCGTCAGTCCCACCTGATGCGCACCCTCACCACACAGCACTACTCTAGAATAGGGTGGACAAGCGAGGTGTAAGCAATCTCTTTACATGACCAGCTGCACCTTCCAGTGAATGGCAGTCTTTGGTTTGCTCTACCCACAACATTATCTCTGTGATGATTCCAGTTCAGGTTATTTGTAATTCTAATCCCTAAGTATTTTTCTGAATTTACAGCCTTCAGATTTGTGTGACTTACCACGTAATCGAAATTTAGCGGATTTCTTTTAGTACTCAAGTGAATAACTTCACACTTTTCTTTATTCAGGGTTAAATGCCACATTTCGCACCATACCGATAACTTATCTAAATCATTTCACAATTTGTTTTGGTCATCCGATGACTTTACAAGACGGTAAATGACAGAATCTTCTGCAAACAATCTAAGACGGCTATTCAGATTGTCTCCTAGGACCTATATCACTTTCTTGGGGAACGCCGGATATTACTCCTGTTTTACTCGATGACTTTCCGTCTGTTACTACTAACTGTGACCCCTCTGACAGGAAATCACGAACCCACTCGCACAACTGAGGTGATACTCCGTAGGCACGCAGTTTGGTTAGAAGACGCTTGTGAGGAACGGTGTCGAAAGCCTTCTGGAAATCTAAAAATATGGAATCAATTTGACATCCCCTGTCGATAGCACTTATTACTTCATGAGTATAAAGAGCAAGTTGTGTTTCCCAAGACCGATATTTTCTGAATCCGTGCTGACTATGTATCAATAAATCGTTTCCTTCGAGGTGCTTCATAATGTTCGAATACAGTATATGTTCCAAAACTCTACTGCAAGTCGGCGTTAGTGATACGGGCCTGTAATTCAGCGGATTACTCCTACTTCCCTTTTTCGGTACTGGTGTGACTTGGGCAATTTTCCAGTCTTTAGGTACGGTTGTATATGATAGCTAAATATGGAGCTATTGTACCAGCATTCTCCGAAAGAAACTTCACTGGTATACAATCTGGACCGGAGGCATTGCCTTTATTGATTTAAGCTGCTTTGTAACACCGAGGATGCCTACTTCTATGTTTCTCATCTTGGCAGTGTTCTTGATTGGAATTCAGGAATATTTACTTCGTCTTCTTTGGTGAAGGAATTTCGGAAAATCGTGTTTAATAACTCTGTTTCAGTGGAAGTGTCATCAATGACGTCACCATTTTTATCACGCAGTGAAGGTATCGATTGCGTCTTGCCACTGGTGTGCTTTATGTATGACTAGAATCTCTTTGGATTTTTTACCAGATTCCGAGACAGTTTCGTTGTGGAAATTATTAAAATCATCTCTCATTGAAGTACGCACTATATTTCGAACTTCTACAAAACTTTTCCAATATTGGGGATTTTGGTTCTTTTAAATTTGGCATGCTTTTTTGCGTTGCTTCTGCAAGAGCGATCTGATCCGTTTTGTGTTCCATGGGGGATCAGTACCATCACTTATTAATTTATGTGGTATATATATCTGAATTGCCGTTGATACTATCTCTTTGAAATCATTCCACATCTTTTGTATGCTTACATGATCAGATCGGAAGGAGTGAAAACTGTTTCTTAAAAAGGCGTTAAGAGCATTTTTATCAGCTTTTTTAAAATATACTTCTCGTTTCTTTTTGATGGTTGTAGGTGTTACGATATTCATTAATCCCTGCATTGTCACGATACTCCCTATTTGTCCAGGATTATTTGTTGCTAAGAGGTCAAGTATGCTTTCACAACCATTTACGCTGCGAGTGGGCTCATGAATTAATTGTTCAATATAATTTTCTGAGAAAGCATTCAGTACAATTTCGGATGACGTTTTATGTCTGCTGCCGGCTTTAGTCGTATAATTTTTCCAGCAAATCGAGGGTAGATTGAAGTCACCACCGAATATAAATGTATGAATGGGGTACCTATTTGAATTGACACTCAAGTTTTCTTTGAACTGTTCAGCAACTATGTATGTCTTCTGAGTCGGGGGAGGGGGGGGGGGAGGAGTCGGTAACACGATCCAATTAGTTGTTTAGTCCTATTGTCAAGTATAAACTCTACCCGTACAATTTCGCAGGAACTATAACTATCTACTTCAATTTCACAATCAGGTAAATTACTTCTGACAGCAATAAATACTCCACCACCAACCGCAATTAATCTATCCTTTCTGAACACTGCTACATTGTTTGAAAAATTTTCAGCTGAATTTTTTTCTGGCTTCAGCCAGCTTTCTGTACTTATACTTACGAGCTTCAGTGATTTCTATTAGGGCTTGGCTCTGGTTCTTTCCCAGCACAGCTACGACAGTTTACAACTACAATACCGATCGTTTCTACAACTACCTTAATGCGTTTCACCTGCCCGCTTTTAGATGGACGCCCTTTCTGTGGTTTCCTGAGACCTCCTAACCTAAGAACCGCCCAGTCCCTTCCATACAGTCGTGTGTGTAGTGGACTCACGACCAATTAAGCGGAACCCGGAAACCCACCACCCGACGGCGCAAGTCAAGGAATCTGCCGGCTACACAGTCACAGAACCGCCTGAGCCTCCATACTTACCTAGCCCAACGGACGGTTTTGCTTTATTTAATATGTCCTAGACTAGCATGACAGAAACTCCGATTTATACTTTCATCTTCTCATATTTCATCGCAATGACCTCATAACGCCACAACATCCGAAGACAAATGAACAAATGGTCGAGTAGCCGCCGCGTGGCAGCGCGCGAGCTGACGTACGTTAACAGACCAGAAAATAATTTACAATTTACTAATCCAGAAAATTGTTCTTTGTGAGAATCTACTAAAAGAACAAATTGTTTTTTGATTCAAGAAAAAACTTGGATTATATTCGAGAATATTTAATTTAAGCACTTCCACGTAGGAATTTGGCTACGTCTCATGCTTGGTCTCTTCTATTATCTAATGAAACTGATGCCTCCAGTCAATTAAATTTACAAAATTAACGCTAACTTTACATTTATTTTTGTACTTCAAAATTTACAAAAGTCTTACACAGTTCAACTGATTGATGTACAGACATCTGCTACTCTCAGCACAGTCACACAGAGATCGATTCCTTAATGCAAGCTTGAAAATGGTGTGAGAACTGCAAGATCTATTGGGTGAATGAAGTACCGACTTATTTATCCGACCACGAGTTAAATTCAGTTCACAAATAATGCAAGATCCACGACTCATTGGTTGTACTCGTCTGCTACATATTCGACTAGAGTACCTCAGCAACCACACTGCTCCAATGTAACATGTCAAGTCGTAAAGAAAAAGTAGACGTTACGTTGTGTTGCTGACCTGACAAATACAGCGAAGCTGCATATGCTTGATGTTCTGACAGCCTCAATGAGACCTCATTACTGCACTCATGCATAGCTCTCGCTCTCCCTTTCAGTGCATGTTACTGCAGCGGCGATCATTACCACATCGTACCAATGTCGCGCTTTCTCACAGCAGTGCCAAAACAGAGTATGTATGACACAAAAAATGTGTTTTCATTCGAAGAGTGATGTCCCTTCCAGTCGGTACCGCAGAACGGAACCGCAAGCTAAACACAGTAGCCGCCAGAAATGGTTCAGATGGCTGTGAGCACTATGGGACATAACTTCTAAGGTCATCAGTCCCCTAGAACTTAGAACTACTTAAACCTAACCAACCTAAGGACATCACACATATCCATGCCCGAGGCAGGATTCGAACCTGCGACCGTAGTGGTTCCGCGTTTCCAGACTGAAGCGCCTAGAACGGCTCGGCTACACCGGCCGGCCTGGAATAGTTCTTGAGGTGTGAGGATACTACCATTAAATTTAATAGTGGTGATGAAAAAACATCATTACGGCCGATAGTAAGGCGTTGTTCTCCCAAGGAGAAAATTAAACACTATGGGAATTCTATTCATAACACAGATCTGTCTAACAGGCGCAGACTGGGCGTATGATCACTTGAATATACTCACGCTGTATAGCTGTAATGTTGCGTCTCTCTTCACCTCAGTCCAGCCACTGTTCATACAGTGGGCCTCCAGAGGAGAAACCGGTGTACTTTGCAGCCATGCCTTGTCGCCGCTGCGTGTCTCGCCACCCTAGCAAGCCCCGGTCCATCTGCCGCCGTCGCAGGCGCAGACAAGTACCTGCTGGCGAGCCGTTTCGGCACGTGGCCCGCTGAAGGCCCTCACCAAGCGTCCAGGCGGGCCGCTTGCTGCGGAGGCCTCTGGGTGCCACCGCGCCCGCACACCGCGGGATGCCTGCCTCCAGGAAACCTGTCGCATGTTGACTTCTGGTCTCGCCAGTCTCCTGATCGTCACTTGGACAAATCTTTTGAATGCTCCATAAGCTATCGGTCTCTTACAACCCATAGACATAACATAGATAATTACATGTCAAATACTGACAAACATGAAACTTCCTGGCAGATTAAAACTGTGTGCGGGACCGAGACTCGAACTCGGGACCTTTGCCTTTCGCGGGAAAGTGCTCTACCAACTGAGCTACCGAAGCACGACTCACGCACGGTACTCACAGCTTTACTTCTGCCAGTACCTCGTCTCCTGCCTTCCAAACTTTACAGAAGCATTCTCATTACTTCCCCCCCCCCCCCTTTCTTTTTCTTTCTGAAACTCACAAAGTAACGTTAACCAACTGCTTCGCATTTCTAATTCAGTAAGATAAAATATAATGATCAGACATTACATGCATAACGGTGTCTATTTGTGCACTACAGAAAATGCTGCTCCTTTCATGGGTACCAAACCGTCGTATTCCTACAACTAACGGCGCTCTGCACTCAGTGTGCGATAAATGAATTGTATGGCGAGAGACAGAGAGAGAGAGAGAGAGAGAGAGCGACAATGCGACAAGGCGATCGCAGGAGAGCTTCTGTAAAGTTTGGAAGGCAGGAGACGAGGTACTGGGAGAAGTAAAGCTGTGAGTACCGGGCGTGAGTCGTGCTTCGGTAGCTCAGTTGGTAGAGCACTTGCCCGCGAAAGGCAAAGGTCCCGAGTTCGAGTCTCGGTCGGGCACACAGTTTTAATCTGCCAGGAAGTTTCATATCAGCGCACACTCCGCTGTAGAGTGAAAATATCATTACTGACAAACATAGTTACATGACTTAACTTATTCCTAGTTATACGTTATAGTAATAAACTGGTGCACGAGCGGAAGCTTTTATGTCAAACAAATAATAATAGTAAAAGTAAAAATGTGGTGTAGGAGTAACTGCGTGTGATGTCAGAGTTCGATCATCGGTTAGTCCTACCTATACTATCGACTATCAAAATGTGGGTCAGAATGACCACAGTCTCTCACGCCAATAGCCTACCCATTGTAGAAAAAAAAAAAGAGGGGGGAGGGGTTCCTCCGACCATTAAGCATTGCAAGTTAGCCTAACAGGCACCACGTCAACTAAATGCAATATGACCTGTGATCCCAATTACATATGCACTGCAGAGACAAAGAGCCTGGTACACGCGCCTAATGTCGTGTAGGGCCCTGCGAGCAAGCAGAAGTGCCGCAGAACCACGTGGAGCGGACTCGACTAACGTCTGAAGCAGTGCTGGAGGGAACTGACGGCATGAATCGTGCACGGCTGTCCATAATTCCGTAAACGTACGACGGGGTGGAGATCTCTTCTGAACGGCACATTGCAAGGCATCCCAGACGTGCTCAATAGTTCATCTCTGGGGAGTTTGATGGCCAGAGGAAGTATTTAAACTCAGGACAGTGTTCCTGGAGCCACTCTACAGTAATTCTCGACGTGTGGGGTGTCGCATTGTCCTGCTGGAATTGCCCGAGGCCGCCGGAATGAACAATCGACATGAATGGATGCAGGTGATCAGACGGGAGGAGGCTTACGTACGTGTCACCTGTCAGAGGCGTATCTCGACGTATCACTCCAACTGCACACGTACCACACAATTACAGAAACACCACCAGCTTGAACAATCCCCCGCTGACATGCAGGGTCCATAGATTCATGACATTGTCTCCATACCCGTACACTTCCGTCGGCTCGATACAATTTGGAACGAGACTGGTACGACCGGGGAACATGATTCCAGTCATCAACAGCAATATGCGGAATGCTTGTACCACTGTAACGTTGAACGATTTTCTTCAATCGTCATTGCTCCCGTTCTTACAGGATTTTTTTTCCGGCCCCAGAGATGTCGGAGATTTGATGTTTTACTCGGTTTCTGACATTCACGGTACACTCCTGAAATGGTCGTACGGGAAAATCCTCATTACCTCGGTGATGATGTGTCGCATGGCTCGTGCTCCGACTATAACTAAACTAAAATCCGTCAGAACCGGCCTTGGAAGGCCCAACAGTACCCACCGGCCGCCGCGTCATCCTGGGTGCGGATATGGAGGGGCATGTGGTCAGCACACCGCTCTCCCGGCGGTGTGTCAGCTTACGAGACCGGAGCCGCTACTTGTCAGTCAAGTAGCTCCTCAGTTTACCTCACAAGGGCTGAGTGCACCCCGCTTGCCGACAGCGGGCGGCAGACCGGATGGTCACCCATTCAACTGCTAGGCCAGCCCGACAGCGCTTAACTTCGGTGATGGGACAGGAACCGGTGTTAGCAGTGCGGCAAGGCCGTTGGCTATAACACCACGTTCAAACGCAATTAAATCTTGACAAACCTGCCATTGTAGCAGCAGCAACCGATCTAACAACTGTGCCAGACACTTGGTGTCGTGCATGGGAGTTGCCGACGCACCGCCGTATTCTGCCTGTTTACATGTCTCTGCATTTGAATACGCGTGCCTAGACCACTTTATCTGGCGCCTCGGTGTTTCATCAGCTCACTGTTGTCTTCCTTGGGCAGTCCACGTGAGTCACCTGGTCCCTTTGCGAATAAGACAGGGCACAAAAATAAATAAATAAATAAATAAATAAGTTGCCTCCAAGGGTATGGTCTTCATTCTACTCCTGCTTCTTATCATTCAGTGTACATGGATACCGAGTAAGGTGGCTGTATCATGTACCGTGAGTTGACTGTGCTGTGGCTACAATACTGAAGTGCCCATTTGTATATAAGCTGACGATTTCCTCCTCATGGCTTGCCGCCCCCCGCCGCCCCCCCCTTTCTTTTTCTTTCTGAAACTCACAAAATGGTTCAAATGGCTCTGAGCACTATGGGACTCAACTGCTGTGGTTATCAGTCCCCTAGAACTTAGAACTACTTAAATCTAACTAACCTAAGGACATCACACACATCCATGCCCGAGGCAGGATTCGAACCTGCGACCGTAGCAGTCCCACGGTTCCGGACTGCGCGCCTAGAACCGCGAGACCACCGCGGCTGAAACTCACAAACTAACGTTAACCAAATGCTTCGCACTTCTAATTCAGTAAGATAAAATATAATGATCAGACATTACATGCATAACAGTGTCTATTTGTGCACTACAGAAAATGCTGCTCCTTTCATGGGTACCAAACCGTCGTATTCCTACAACTAACGGCGCTCTGCACTCAGTGTGCGATAAATGAATTGTATGGCGAGAGACAGAGAGAGAGAGAGAGAGAGCGACAATGCGACAAGGCGATCGCCTTGCACACGAACTGAGACGTGGAGCGTTCACAGACCTCTTGCACATGAGCGAAAACGGGATCGGACCCCTATTCCTGCGGGGACCAAGTTAGGCTCACCTTGAGTAATACGCGCTCCCATGGCGTGCACACATCAAAACATCCACGAGGGAAAATGTAAAGGCATACCGCCTCAGTGGCGTGGCCAAATACATTGCCACAAATCGGGATACCAGCCACCCTGACTATCAACGAAAAACGACGAAGTGTAGCCCTTTGTACTAATCTAGAATAATACACGCATCCCTGGCGCAGACTTACTGAAGACGCCCACGAAAATCTAAAGCACAACGCCCCAGAGGCGTGGCCAAACGCAACGACCCGAAAGGAACACATCGCCGTCTCTCACCGGAAAGACGAGCAAGTAGTGGAACCTGAACAGTTTGGAACACAGAACGTGGATCAGGCCAACCAATTCCCTCATGTAAAACGCAATGTGAGAAGAATGTAATGGTTCAGCTCACTTTCCTGAATCATCTCCCCGGAAAAGTAACAATAATGATGTCTGATTTTTTATTTCTGCGCCGGCCGGAGTGGCCAACCGGTTCTTGGCGCTTCAGTCTGGAACCGCGTGACAGCTACGGTCACAGGTTCGAATACTGCCTCGGGCATGGATGTGTGTGATGTCCTTAGGTTAGTTAGGTTTAAGTAGTTCTAAGTTCTAGGGGACTGATGACCTCCAATGTTAAGTCCCATAGTGCTCAGAGCCATTTGAACCATTTTTTTTTATTTTTGCATCATAACTGTTGTAAGACGTATGCTTTGCCGGCGATGGGCGAGGCATGACATAATCTCTGACCAGAGAGTAGTTTGTCGTTAGTTGTTGCTTGTCGCTAGTCTGCGCTTGTCTGCACGAGTCGACAGTAGTAGTCTGGAGTAGTCTGCGGGAGTCGGCATGCGTCGGCTGTGTGCTCTGCTTGCGACTCTGATCAGGACTCTGGAGGATGAGTATTGTTGTAGAAGGTAAAGAAGCAGCCTTGCCCACATTTAATAATGTATGTTAATTGTAATTTAATTTGATCAAAAAAATGCTCCAATAATAATTTTTATGATATAAAGTAACTCTTTTAAAGAAAAGCATTCATTTCTATTTAAAGAACTTTTCCAATGCATTATCATTGCATCCAAGAATCAAAAAAAAAAAAAAAATACGCCAGCATTGCACGAAGCTGTGTCGAAAAATCGCCAGCATTGCACGAAGCTGTATCGGAAAATGACTAATTAAGAGCAGATATAATTGCAGTTTTATTGAGGTAAGAATTTTTTGCTTTTTCTATTCAGAAAACAGGGCCGAAGGGCAGCACAGCTGTCCTTATAAATTTATCAGGTTCCTAAACATTTTTATTAATTTGGTGTTTAGGAATTTATTTACATTTTCATTGAAATATTTCTGCTGGGACGTTCATCAGGTTACAAAACTTTTTTTTATTATTTTGGTGTTTAGGAATTTTTCTGTTTCGAACTTGACATTAAATGAGTAAAGAATTTTGTGGTAACATTAAATGTGAATGCATTTCTGCACACAGACAATAAATGGGAGCCAATTTTGTTCAGAGGTTAAAATATTTAAAATTCATTTAATTATTATTCTTTGGGTAGGCTACACTTGGCTCACATTTTTAATTATTATTTTGTGGGGAGTTTACGCTTGGCTCATTTCCATTTTCATTTAACATTTTTTGTGCGGAGGTTACACTTAGCGACATCCGGCCAGGATCGTATTTCTTTGTGAATCTTGTGATAAGTAGTCATATATCTGCTCTTATTTACTGAAATGTAGTTTGCATCTGGCGCAACGCATTTACTAATTTGTCACTCTTTCTTTCACAGATCATCGGCAATTTGTTGCACTTTGTTGTAATTGTGTTTGTTGCATTTTGCATTGTCCTTGTTTCATTTGTGCTTAATTTTGATTTGTGAAAAATGCCGCGAAAAACTGTTAACAGTACATCGCGATGTGTAATGAGTGAAATAGCCGACTCTGATAATTTGACCGATAATACTTGCGACACTCAGTGTCTTAATGATAGTCCTCCATTTACAGACAATCAGTGCGTACCGACCGCTAGTAATGATTTTAATCTTAATGATGAACAAATAAATTCAATTGTGTCCTCTGTTAATTTGGCGACAATTGATGACGCGGGACGTTCTGTTACAATGAACGCTGCCCAGCTTGAAACACCCGGTTTGCAAAATTTACGTAGCAAACAGATAATTATTTCTTACGAAAATGAACAGTGTACTCAAATTACGGCAGATTTATTAGATTCCGAGGTAGTGACTAACAGTACACATCCGATTGGGAAACCTTTTCGAGAATCACAGAGTGACCAAATGGTTACACAAAACGTGACAATTGCAGGTACGCGATCAAACAGCACAGAGAATAGAGTAGGTAATTTTAGTTTGGATCAAGTTATGGCATTATTACTACAAAATAATGAATATCTCAAACAAATTAGTGAACGGAACAAACAACTTAATGAAAAATATGACAGGTCGATCAAACTAATTAATGAAAGTTTCAAACAGTCAAATGAAAAACACGACAACCTTAATGAACAGAATAAACAACTTAATGAACAGATTACAGCCGTTACCGTGGAACGTCATGATACTAAAGAACAATTACGTGACGAAATTAAGGCTTGTGCTAGTAACAGTAGTGAAGAAACTAGATCTGTTGCACAAGAATTAAGTAACAGACATGCAGACACAACAGAATCATTTAGAGATGAGATTAATGCAGTCACTGAACAATGTTCAGAAAACGCAACACAGTTACGCGACGAGTTTAATTTAAAGTCACCAGATCTTTCACACACTCTGGATACGAAATTCGATAAGAAATGTGAACAACAGAACAAGCAAATTGACGAACGTATTAAAGTGACAGAAATGAAAAATGTTTCAGTCACTAACACGTCACAGCATACGGCACATTCCGATCATTTGTCACACTCACACAGCCAGAGTAACTTAGGTAATTTACAGAGACTACGGGAGTTAAAATCCGAAAAGATACAGACAAACAGATTCTTATGTAATCGTGAACCTGTTCACACATTCAGTGACGAGAACGTTGATTATAAGCAATTTGTATCTGTAAAAAAATCTAAGGTATTTGAAAATGACAGAGCACACGTACACGCATTGAACTGGATACGTCGATTTATTTTTGTACTTTCACTGCCATTACCTGTAATGCAGAAACTAGAATTAGCAAGGATACAACAATTTGCTTTTGAATTTTTACCGGCATTACCTGTAACGCAAAAGCTAAAATTTATTTGCAGCGCGTAATAGACCTCAGGGGATTCATTACACTTAGATGAATATGTGCCGTAGCGTGCACAGGGCCCCGAGCCGTAGTAGTGCTATTTCATCTTTACTTTTCTGCACTGCTGCCTTCTCTTCTACTATCCTTTATATCTATCAAAACATCTCTTCAACTATCGCTCTATTTAGGATTAAGAAAGAGTAAAGAAAACCCGATAAGACAAGTTTTACCGAAAGTGACAAATTATCATTAGACGCTCCAGAAATGACAACCATGAGAATTTTAATCATCAGTATGTATAGCATTTTCAGCAATCGTCAAAAATTATCAGCAACAGGAACCACATTTTGGTAACAATAGACGTTTTTCACCGCAACAGCATGAAAGCCAGCCGGTTAGCATACCTAACCAACAATGTAATGTACAAGGTCAACCAAGCTTTAATGTTTCGCCGCGTACACGTATAGCATTAGCTCCAACAAATAGTAACGCACAGCAACAAGGGAATCAGTACGTACAGAATACACATTATTTCAATTCCTATCGCAATGCGCCGTATAGAAATGACTATCATGACAGACGTAAAAAATAATGAGCACAATTTTCAGCGTACATTTAATAACAGTCTATCTTATCAGCAGCAAGAACATCAGCAACAACATATTATCATGAATGAACCAGACAGTAGGTATCATCCAGAACGTAATACGTCTGGAAGAAATAACAGAACAGTTCAAATAGTCGAAATCCCACAGAATCCTCCTGAAAATAATAACACGTCAGATAGAATTTGACTAGATACAGTACAGGTTGCATATTCCAGTAACGCAAGCAATACTTTTGACACGCAGAATCTTGTTCACGAGAATGTTATTTGAAACATGCTTTGTTGAATGCACCACTTTCATCGCACCCAGATCTTACCAGAAATTTTTCCATTGCCACCGATAGTTCTAACACCGCTTTAGGCGCACATATTTTTCAGGAAATTGAAGAAGATGGCACTACAGTAATTAAAAACATCGCTTTTGCAAGTCGCATTCTGTCACTTGCTGAACGAAATTATTCTGTTACAGAACTTGAAACATTATGTGTTGTATGGGTTTTCACCAGATTTAGGCATTTTCTTTATGGAAGACATACTACCGTTTACACAGATCATAGGGCGATACAATTTTTACTTTCGGCTAAATTTACACACGACAGATTAAGTAGATGGGAAACTTTATTTGCAGGAATTTAATTTTACAATTGTTCACATTCCCGGTACACAAAATATTGTAGCAGACGCACTACCCCGTTCTCTTAACAATAATCAGCAAGACATCGCAACCAACTTCTGCAAAGCAAATTTCAGCGTCATGTACATTCAACAAGTTGCATTTGAAAATTTCATTTTGTCCTCATCACAAGACATAGCACAAGAGCAGAATAAAGACAACGTGTGGAAAGAAATTAAACACCTTTGGCAAGATAGGAATAATGTTACCATTAGAAACCATTACACTGTACGCATTGACATTCTATTTCGCCGCTCTCATCCTGACAGCAACAATTGGTTATTATGCATTCCTGACAAACTTGTTAACAAATTAATCTGGTATACTCATTTAAGTTACGCACATTACGGAGCCAGAAAATGTTTTCTTATACTGAGACAGAACTGTTATTTTACCAACATGGAGAAACGTATTCGACGAGTTTTATCGTCATGTAAAATCTGCCAGAAAGCTAAATTAGACACTACTTCACATGTTCCTCCATTACATCCCATTGTACCTGTTAAATTGAGGCATATGGCCGCTGTAGACATTTTTGGTCCGATTCCCAGAACTAATAGAGGTTTTTGCTACATCTTTGTCGCTGTTGAACTCACTTCAAAATTTGTTACCTTCACTCCGTTACGCAAAGCTTCTGCTAAAACTGTTTCGAAAGCATTTGTAAAACATTTTCTATTTCATGTAGGGCATGTGTTGAAAGGAATTTCCGACAATGGATCACAGTTTCGATCTGCTATATGGACACGTATGTTACGAGCTAGAAAGAAACATTTCTCCGATCTATATATCCAGGTACCATGCTTCTTCGAACCCTTGTCAATGATTAATGAAAGAAATTGGTAAAGTGTGTAGAATATACTGCCATAAAAAACATATTGATTGGGACACACACATACTCTCATTCCAGGATGTAATTAATTCCATACCAAATGAATCTACTATGCTATCTCCGTCTGTTATACTGAAAAATATTGAACCACCTAACAAAATTAAAGAATTAGTAACCTTTCCTACATCTCGTCGACTACGACCCCATGAAATAATTGACATTGCGCTGAACAACATCAAACGTGCCGCAGAGCGCCGGAGAAGACAGCAAAAACAGGTTTGTATACGCCGTGACTTTCACATTGGACAGAAGATATTAGTACGTACACACTATTTATCCAACTAAGGAAAGAATAGATGCAGTAAATTTGAGCTTCTATATGCAGGTCCATATCGAATTCGCAGCATTACTCACCCCAATGTAGTACACGTCGAAACTTTGAGAACCAGAAAAACCAAAGGGAACCACCACATGTCGAACATCAAACCTTTTATTGAATGAACATACTTTATGATTTATCACACTGTAATGCCATTTCCTAATTTTTTTGACCACTTATGCAATTATATTCACATGAACACTTACTGATGATTATCGTATTTTTTCTTCGCAAGTGCCCGGCAAGGTAAGGTTAGCAGGTCGCTTTTCTTGTCGTTACACATCAGACCGTGCATATTTTTCCAGATGAACTTACACATTTTTTGACCACTTATGTAATTATATTTATGTGACTACTTACTGATGATTGTCGTATTTTTTCTTGGCAAGTGCCCGGCAAGGTAAGGTTAGCAGGTCGCTCTTCTTGTCGTTATATATCAGACCGTGCATATTTTCCATTTTTTATGTATGTATGATTGTTTTCCTGTTTTGTTTGTATGCACTATTAAATAGTTAAGATATAACAAATACCAGTTGACTTTAACATTTTGCCTTATGATATCTCAACATCGTGACTACTTCACTTTTTTTTTTTTTTTTTGCTGCTACATTGTGATACACTGTGTACATTTTTGCTTCTGAACACTGTCGATGTTTTTGACATATTACGTTTTCTGTCATGCTGTGCTGTATGCTCAATTATATCACTAGAAACCAGTTTTTATTTAATGGGTATATGAATTAAATGCAAGACATTAATCTTTGTTCATCATTTTCAGAAAGGAATAACGTGTAAACGAAATAAATTAAACAGAAATGGGAATTTAACCTTCGGAATGAACGAAAGAAGATGCAATACCTCGTCACGAAGAGTAAATGGATCAGAATTAACAAGCATTAACAAGAATATACTATACACATCGTAGAATAGCAGTCTTAACTAATTTTTTCTTTCAGAATACGAGGCGATTGATGCAGGCTGTCAGACAGAACTACACATCTTAGTTTTAGTGATGAAATATGCTAGAAATAAGGAATAGTTGTATAATGAATAATGAAGTGACTTTTTGCAGATGATAATGAATGGTGATGAATAATGATGAAGAATATGCTACTATGGATAATGAAGTTTTTCTTTACAGGTGATGATAATAATGGAGTTATGATAATATGGATAATGAAGTTTTTTCCTTGAATATGAAAATAATGATGAAGTTTATATATTTACTGTTAGTTAAGAGATGCTATGTAGTTATTTAAGTATTTGTTGCAGTTCGTTTTGACAGTATGTCTTATATCGCATGGTATGATGACCGAAGGTTTTGGAAAGGACAGCTAGAGAACATATATATTTTTTATACACATTTCACTACCTGTTATTTCGAAGTTCACTACTTTTCAGCATAATATGCGTTTCTTCTTTCAGTTTAATAATCCATTTTTGTATATTTTGCAGGAGAAACTATTCATGAAATTCATGTGCTATAAGCAATTGTTCATTAAACCTATGTCATTTATGAATGTGATGACATATACTCTACTTTTTTCATAACCTTGCTACAGCTGACTCATGACGAATGACGTTACACATCTTCATTTGCAGCAATAACTCAAAAGCAAATATTGTTATTCCCCAGTAATTAATTATCGATCCCAACGCAAAGCATTGCTAGCAAAAAAAAAAAAAGTATTACCAGTCCCAAATAATGCTACCAGTTTAAGAGAGTTCTGAGTAATACTGATCAGCTCTGAATAGTATGTCACTTCAATAATGACTCCTGAATAATACTGAATGATTCTTTGTAATAATGCATAAATACTATGCGCATAATTTCTGTAAATAATATTTTTGTTATACTCTATAAATGTTATGCCAATAATTAACTCATTTTGAATGATGACTTCTGAATAATGCATAAAAAAATGCTTTGTAGCTGGCCAATGAATGCCACTGATTACTGTAATAAGATGACCTATGATGCCAATGATTACTATAATTAGATTAATTATGTATAAATGCTATGCCAATAATTAACTCATTTTGAATGATGACTTCTGAATAATGCATAAAGCAATGCTTTGTATCTGGCCAATGAGTGCCAATAATTACTATATTCAGATAATTTATGAACATTATTCTGTAATACTACATACATGGTACAGAAATGTTCAGTAACTGGGCGATGAGTGCCACCAATTACTCAAATCAGTTGTTAGACTAGTGTAATTCTCAATGAAGACTACTGTTGTTGTTGTTGTGGTCTTCAGTCCTGAGACTGGTTTGATGCAGCTCTCCATGCTACTCTATCCTGTGCAAGCTTCTTCATCTCCCAGTACCTACTGCAACCTACATCCTTCTGAATCTGCTTAGTGTATTGATCTCTTGGTCTCCCTCTACGATTTTTACCCTCCACGCTGCCCTCCAATGCTAAATTTGTGATCCCTTGATGCCTCAAAACATGTCCTACCAACCGATCCCTTCTTCTAGTCAAGTTGTGCCACAAACTTCTCTTCTCCCCAATCCTATTCAATACCTCCTCATTAGTTACGTGATCTACCCACCTTATCTTCAGCATTCTTCTGTAGCACCACATTTCGAAAGCTTCTATTCTCTTCTTGTCCAAACTCGTTATCGTCCATGTTTCACTTCCATACATGGCTACACTCCATACAAATACTTTCAGAAACGACTTCCTGACACTTAAATCTATACTCGATGTTAACAAATTTCTCTTCTTCAGAAACGATGTCCTTGCCATTGCCAGTCTACATTTCATATCCTCTCTACTTCGACCATCATCAGTTATTTTACTCCCTAAATAGCAAAACTCCTTTACTACTTTAAGTGTCTCATTTCCTAATCTAATCCCCTCAGCATCACCCGATTTAATTTGACTACATTCCATTATTCTCGTTTTGCTTTTGTTGATGTTCATCTTATATCCTCCTTTCAAGACACTGTCCATTCCGTTCAACTGCTCTTCCTAGTCCTTTGTGGTCTCTGACAGAATTACAATGTCATCGGCGAACCTCAAAGTTTTTACTTCTTCTCCATGAATTTTAATACCTACTCCGAATTTTTCTTTTGTTTCCTTTACTGCTTGCTCAATATACGGATTGAATAACATCGGGGAGAGGTTACAACCCTGTCTCACTCCTTTCCCAACCACTGCTTCCCTTTCATGCCCCTCGACTCTTATAACTGCCATCTGGTTTCTGTACAAATTGTAAATAGCCTTTCGCTCCCTGTATTTTACCCCTGCCACATTCAGAATTTGAAAGAGAGTATTCCAGTTAACGTTGTCAAAAGCTTTCTCTAAGTCTACAAATGCTAGAAACGTAGTTTTGCCTTTTCTTAATCTTTCTTCTAAGATAAGTCGTAAGGTTAGTATTGCCTCACGTGTTCCAACATTTCTATGGAATCCAAACTGATCTTCCCCGAGGTCCGCTTCTACCTATTTTTCCATTCGTCTGTAAAGAATTCGCGTTAGTATTTTGCAGCTGTGACTTATTAAACTGATAGTTCGGTAATTTTCACATCTGTCAACACCTGCTTTCTTTGGTATTAGAATTATTATATTCTTCTTGAAGTCTGTGGGTATTTCGCCTGTCTCATACATCTTGCTCACCAGATGGTAGAGTTTTGTCATGACTGGCTCTCCCAAGGCCATCAGTAGTTCTAATGGAATGTTGTCTACTCCCGGGGCCTTGTTTCGACTCAGGTCTTTCAGTGCTCTGCCAAACTCTTCACGCAGTATCTTATCTCCCATTTCATCTTCATCTACATCCTCTTCCATTTCCATAATACTGTCCTCAAGTACATCGCCCTTGTATAAACCCTCTATATACTCCTTCCACCTTTCTGCTTTCCCTTCTTTGCTTAGAACTGGGTTGCCATCTGAGCTCTTGATGTTCATACAAGTGGTTCTGTTATCTCCAAAGGTCTCTTTAATTTTCCTGTAGGCAGTATCTATCTTACCCCTAGTGAGACAAGCCTCTACATCCTTACATTTGTCCTCTAGCCATCCCTGCTTAGCCATTTTGCACTTCCTGTCGATCTCATTTTTGAGACGTTTGTATTCCTTTTTGCCTGCTTCATTTACTGCATTTTTATATTTTCTCCTTTCATCTATTAAATTCAATATTTCTTCTGTTACCCAAGGATTTCTATTAGCCCTCGTCTTTTTACCTACTTGATCCTCTGCTGCCTTCACTACTTCATCCCTCAGAGCTACCCATTCTTCTTCTACTGTATTTCTTTCCCCCATTCCTGTCAATTCTTCCCTTATGCTCTCCCTGAAACTCTCTACAACATCTGGTTCTTTCAGTTTACCCAGGTCCCATCTCCTTAAATTCCCACCTTTTTGCAGTTTCTTCAGTTTCAATCTGCAGTTCATAACCAATAGATTGTGGTCAGAATCCACATCTGCCCCTGGAAATGTCTTACAATTTAAAACCTGGTTCCTAAATCTCTGTCTTACCATTATATAATCTATCTGATACCTTTTAGTATCTCCAGGATTCTTCCAGGTATACAACCTTCTTTTATGATTCTTGAACCAAGTGTTAGCTATGATTAAGTTATGCTCTGTGCAAAATTCTACAAGGCGGCTTCCTCTTTCATTTCTTCCCCCCAATCCATATTCACCTACTATGTTTCCTTCTCTCCATTTTCCTACTGACGAATTCCAGTCACCCATGACTATTAAATTTTCGTCTCCCTTCACTACCTGAATAATTTCTTTTATCTCGTCATACATTTCATCAATTTCTTCATCATCTGCAGAGCTAGTTGGCATATAAACTTGTACTACTGTAGTAGGCATGGGCTTTGTGTCTATCTTGGCCACAATAATGCGTTCACTATGCTATTTGTAGTAGCTAACCCGCACTCCTATTTTTTTATTCATTATTAAACCTACTCCTGCATTACCCCTATTTGATTTTGTATTTATAACCCTGTAATCCTCCTGCCACCGAACTTCACTAATTCCCACTATATCTAACTTTAACCTATCCATTTCCCTTTTTAAATTTTCTAACCTACCTGCCCGATTAAGGGATCTGACATTCCACGCTCCGATCCGTAGAATGCCAGTTTTCTTTCTCCTGATAACGACGTCCTCTTGAGTAGTCCCCGCCCGGAGATCCGAATGGGGGACTATTTTACCTCCGGAATATTTTACCCAAGAGGACGCCATCATCATTTAATCATACAGTAAAGCTGCATGTCCTCGGGAAAAATTACGGCTGTAGTTTCCCCTTGCTTTCAGCCGTTCGCAGTACCAGCACAGCAAGGCCGTTTTGGTTAATGTTACAAGGCCAGATCAGTCAATCATCCAGACTGTTGCCCCTGCAACTACTGAAAAGGCTGCTGCCCCTCTTCAGGAACCACATGTTTGTCTGGCCTCTCAACAGATGCCCCTCCGTTGTGGTTGCACCTACGGTACGGCCATCTGTATAGCTGAGGCACGCAAGCCTCCCCACCAACGGCAAGGTCCATGGTTCATGGGGGAAGACTACTATGTGACTTAACGTCCTTCACCTTCTGACCTAATTACCAGAAATTACTGCAATATCCGTTTGTCCTGTCAATCCTCATGATCATGGAGCACTATATTTGGTTTTTGCACTAATTCTACGTCGGTGTACTTTACAAGAACATGGTGTTGACACGACATGCTGTCCACCACCTTGAGCGATGGAGATGTTATTATGGTCCCACTGTTTGGTGTACCTAGTGTACTACCAAAATGATAGCATGGAATATTATTACGTCATTTCAGTTCTTGGCCACACTGATTAATACTTCAAGGAAAAGAACTTCAGGTTTTCTCACTTGGTGTTGTGCTTCTGTAGAAAGATATGGACTTTCAGTGCAGCTGTGTGCAACCTAAAGTGCTACAACCATGACGCAATCCTTCCCATTCCTTTCCTAATTCTTGTAAAAATGCTAAAGACTTCTACAGTGCGTGTGCACTTTATTTTACTCCATGATATCTAAAAATGCTAAAGACTTATACAGTGCGTGTGCACTTTATTTCGCTCCTTGATATGTTTATTTGTTGTAAAAATGCTAGAGAATTTTACAGTGCGTGTGCACTTTCTGCCATTTGTTTTCATTAGGTATACATTTTGTGATTCCCTGATATGTTCTGAACTACAGTGCGTGTGCACTTTTGTCATTTGTCAATATGATTTGTACTTATTACGTTTATTTGTTGTAAAAAATGCTAAAGAGTTTTACAGTGCGTGTGCACTTTTGCCATTTGTTAATATGTTTTGTACCCATTGTGCATACATTTTGTCATTACCTGATATGTTCTGTACTCAGTGCATGTGCACTATATTTTATTTCATGTTCTGCACCTATATATATGTACATATTCTGTGATTGTAAAGTTAGTTAATTAAGAAAAATTTGTTGCTCATGGCAAGTCCAATTGACTCACCATCGCTGCCAAATTTTTGCCCCCCCAGTGGAGGGTTATGTAAGACGTATGCTTTGCCGGCGATGGGCGAGGCATGACAGAATCTCTGACCAGAGAGTAGTTTGTCGTTAGTTGTTGCTTGTCGCTAGTCTGCACTTGTCTGCGCGAGTCGACAGTAGTAGTCTGGAGTAGTCTGCGGGAGTCGGCATGCGTCGGCTGTGTGCTCTGCTTGCGACTCTGGTCAGGACTCTGGAGTATGAGTATTGTTGTAGAAGGTAAAGAAGCAGCCTTGCGCATATTTAATAATGTATGTTAATTGTAATTTAATTTGTTCAAAAAAAATGCCCCAATAATAATTTCTATAATATAAAGTAACTCTTTTAAAGAAAAGCATTGATTTCAATTTAAAGAGTTTTTCCAATGCATTATCATTGCATCCGAGAATCAAAAAAAATATACGCCAGCATTGCACGAAGCTGTGTCGAAAAATGACTAATTAAGAGCAGATATAATTGCAGTTTTTTTGAGGTAAGAATTTTTTGCTTTTTTATTCAGAAAACAGGGCCGAAGGGCAGCGCAGCTGTCCTCATAAAATTCATCAGGTTATAAAACTTTTTTTATTATTTTGGTGTTTAGGAATTTTTCTGTTTCGAACTTGACATTAAATGAGAAAAGAATTTTGTGGTAACATTAAATGTGAATGCATTTCTGCACACAGACAATAAATGGGAGCCAGTTTTGTTCAGAGGTTACAATATTTAAAATTCATTTAATTGTTATTCTTTGGGTAGGCTACACTTGGCTCACATTTTTAATTATTATTTTGTGGGGAGTTTACGCTTGGCTCATTTCCATTTTCATTTAACATTTTTTGTGGGGAGGTTACACTGTTTCTTTTCTCTACGTACAATGAACAACCTAGTTAATCAAAATTCACAACTACCGTGCTGAATTTAGTGTACTGGGCAATTGCCCAATTTATCAAAGGCACACTGTCATCCATAATACTCTGAGGAGAGACCTTAAAATTTTTTTACTTCCATACGAGCTTGTTGAACAATAATGTACACTACAACATTCATCTAATCTATTCCATCTACCATAATAGCAACAAATCTTTCACCTTCTCCCTTACTGTATGGAACGTTTTATGTGGCTGACATGGTGGAAGCCGATCGACCTCCTAGACTGTAATGTTTCAAGTTAAGTAGCATTCTGGTGGCAGTTCTTTTGATGCGTACTGGTCCTGACAAGAGTGACGCTCCACAGAAATTCTGCAGTAGCCCCTCTAATTTCTGGCCCCTATCTGCCTCTCAGTCAATAACTGTCTTGATCTGATAGGAGACCAACGTCTACTGCACCCAGAGGGTTTGGAGGCCCCGTAATCCCGTCAGCCAACATTCTCCGAATTTCTAAAAATACCCGCTGTCTGTATGCAAGTGAGACATTCTATGGAGGCACGAAAAATCGACAGTGTTCCCTCACTCAAAATCGCTACTGAAAGTTCTTTATTGTGCCACGCTTTGGTAAGAATACCCCGGCGTACTGTAATAAAATATCATGCAGGTCTTCCCGCTCGTTCTCTCCCATGTTTCGCACGGACTGCATTTTTTTCTCTATTGCAACGTCAACCTCTCGTCTTCAAAGTTCTGTGCCTGCAAGATGGACGACCCAATCATGTCGCGTCCGTCTCGCTTGCCCTCCTTCTATTCTGCTGGAAAAACTAAGTTTCAAACAGTTCTCTTAAATTTGTGCTTTGATTGCTTGCTCCTCAAACCAAATTCGATTTAAGGGTCCCTTCTATAGGACGACCTCACCTCTACCGTTGTGTAGTATGGCCCTATGTTCCTCAAGGGAATCCGTTCCGATAATTAGGTCGATCGCCAAATGCAGCACCACAAGAAACTGGCTTCCAGTGTATGTCCTTGACATATAACTTCGAGACGCGATTGCCGAGTGACGTCAATACGTTTACGCACTAACGCTCCCTTAATCTTCGTTTTCTTGAAAGTCTGAGTCGGCCGTGATCGGTTACGAGGGCATCTTTCAAATGCCGATTCCGATATTGCGATACCGCGGCTTCCGCTTTCCGTAATGCCTTTTAGCAATAAGCTTCCTACAGTAACTTCGATTACGGAATGCACATCGTTCGGCTTGATCTGCTCTTTTTCTTCTAACTACAGTCTGCCTATATCATCATACTCTAACAAGTTAACTCGAAAATGTATGTGGTCGCAACCCAGGTCTTTAGTTGAGTGTGCGCTCATTCCCGTTTCTGTGACTCTCATGTGTTCGATTTTCTGTGAAACATCGTTCCGTCGACTATTATGGTTGTGCACTTCACTACTTCCGTTATAGATTTGCGCATCGAACCTTCCAATCGGCAATCAATTATGCGACTGCTCGGCTGTTGTGGCGAGGAACGCCACTTGCTCTGCGCACGCTCATGGTGGGCAGACATAAGTAGAGCTCTGCTGCGGGAATTAAACGATAATTACCGATTCAGTAACATCAGAGCGAGTGCCAGGGTACTCGTTTCCGAGTGGTTTTGTCTCCTGACGTTCCTCACCTCCCTTCTGTCTATTAGCGCCCAGTATTTGCAACTGTTCTATGCGGCCGCGTGTCTCCGCAATATTATATTCGTAGTAATAGACGGAAAGTCATCGAGTAAAACAGAAGTAATATCCGGCGTTCCCCAAGGAAGTGTTATAGGCCCTCTATCGTTCCTGATGTATATTAACGACATATGAGACAATCTGAGTAGCCGTCTCAGATTGTTTGCAGATGATGCTATTATTTACCGTCTTCTAAAGTCCTCAGATGACCAAAACGACTTGCAAAATGGTTTAGATAAGATATCTGTATGGTGCGAAAAGTGGCAATTGACCCTGAATAAAGAAAAGTGCGAAGTTGTTCACATGAGTACACAATAAGTCACACAAATCTGAAGACTGTAAATTCAACTAAATACTTAGGGATTACAATTACAAATAACCTAAATTGGAACGATCACATAGATAATATTATGGCTAGAGCAAACCAAAGACTGCGATTCATTGGCAGAACACTTAGAAAGTGCAACAGGTCTACTAAAGAGACTGCTTACACTACGCTTGTCCGCCCTATTCTGGAGTACTGCTCTGCGGTGTGGGATCCGCATCAGGTGGGACTGACGGATGACATCGAAATAGTACAAAGAAGGGCAGCTCGCTTTGTATTATCGCGAAATAGGGTAGATAGTGTCACAGACATGATACGTGAATTGGAGTGGCAATCATTAAAACAAAGGCATTTCGTTTCGACGGGATCTTCTCACGAAATTTCAATCACCAGTTTTCTCCTCCGATTGCGAGGATATTCTGTTGTCACCCACTTACATAGAGAGAAATGATCATCACGATAAAACAAGAGAAATAAGAGGTCGCACGGAAAAATTTAAGTACTCGTTTTTCCCAGGTGCCGTTCGAGAGTGGAAAGGTAGAGAGACAGCATGAAGGTGGTTCATTGAACCCTCTGGCAGGCGCTTTATTATGAATAGCAGAGAAATCTCGTAGATGTAGAATATCTTTCTTGATCTCAATTTGTCACTCGGCGACGAGTTCATAGTCTTGCTTCAGCTAAGACAGTTTCGTCTGCTGGTCTTCCAGTGTCTTAATTTTCTTAGAATGCTGTGAAATCTGTTCCTGCGTTTCCCGGATTATCTCTCGCCCCTGTTCCTGCGTCACGGTATGAACTTTCCGATTTCGATGGGCGACACTTTAGGCTGCCCTAACGTGCTTCTTGACCTCCAGAGCGTCTTTTGGTGCACCAGTTTCCTCTATTCCAGCAACACGAGCGTCCCTTTTTGCTTCCGTTGCCATCTCTTTTTCTTCGTCTGCATCTCGCACGTAACTACCTCTCCTAACAGATTCTTAATATTTTGCTTTCAGCTGCCTTAAAATTCTGCAACCGCTCTTTTTATCTCTTCTGCTTCCCTGCGGCCTTTTTCTGCTTCTCTTCTCAAAATATCGAGGCTTCTGTCCGTCACATTGCCACTTTCGGTGTTTTCTCTTCTATCGTCAGCCACTGACGGGTTTCTACTACACTGACATGACACGTGTCTTCCATATCTTCACCCCCACTTACTTCACTGTCGGCTTCAGAGTCCCCTAAACGTGACGCTCAACCGTGACTATTAACTACATCTAAATTTCATAGTTCCATAGGAAAAACAACTGTCTCATCTCCTGATTCGTCCCGATCTACACTCTGGTATGTCATGTTTTGTATTGACTGTCACTGTGCTCCTAGTTATCATTCAGACATCAAACAAGCATCTCAAAGTACGAAACTACTGTGAACACAGTTCCTGAAATACCTTCGCTATTCAAACACATCGGGTAACCAATCCTCCAAAAATTCACGGCGCCGTTATCAAATAAAGTAGTCAAATAACACACGCGATGCAGAAGACACAAAACACAAACATACAATAAATTAAACACCTCGAAATAGAGTACATAGATTAGTACACATGGTGCCAGCAACTTAAGATTATTGCAAGTCTAATTTATTCACAATCTCTTTCTGACACGAAATATTATAAAACAAGCGCTACCTAAGTGACTGCATATCATAAGATTCTACCGGTAAGATTCTGACAGATGTTGCCGATTTCTAAGTTTTCTAATCCTCAGCTTACCAAAATTTATTGTAATTCAAATGATCAAGATGAACAGAATACTGAAATGAAATACTGCTTTTTTCAGACTTAGTTTATTACAAACCCCACACATGCATTCCCAGAATTAGCACACGGATCAAACTACAAACAAAAAGTAAAGTTATAAAAGGGGAAGGGGAATCAAGCTAAAACGATGGCTCCCTCAGGGAAACAGCAACAACGCTTTCCGAGTGTATGTGAGGTACTGACCGAGATTGAGAACTACTAGCTGAATGCCAATACGACATAGATTGGTTGAAATACAGGGCTGCAGATCACACGGACTCGCTGCAGTGATGGCTAGCCCTCAGACAAACGGTGCAAATACGCCGAGACTGCCAATTCGCGCACCACATTCTTAACAGCCCAACGGGTGATGTGGAGACTGGCCGTACGCGAGCAACTGTGAAGTCCGCGGCCGCCGTTCCCTCGCGCCGAGATGTGCAGAGACTCACAGCTGGCGCGCCGAGAAGACCAAGACTGTCTGTTTTCTATGGCTGCTCTTCGACAGTTTGCCAAACATACAGTGTACCTCGGCCGAACTGCCCAGACTATCCTCTGCGCTGGACATGCACCGAATGCCTCGAAAATCTTCTCTCTTTTCTCCCAGACACCAAACCCTCGTGCGGTCACCAAAAATTGTATCCTCCTATGGCCAAGCCGCCCGTATAAATTGCGCCAATGGCGTACTTACACCTCGCCAGGACTCCCGCCTAGGCATGGCATAGCGCTGCCCCTCCAATGAGAAAATTTGTCGCCAAAATTTATACTCTGCCCCGCTGAACTTGGCCCCAGAGAAACACAGCAAATTAGATTATAACGCTTTAATGCATAACAGTTAATTAGTATACCAAAACTAAAATTACGTGACCAACTTCCTTTAATTCTACATCTACATTAACGCGACTGCTCTGCAGTTCACACTTAAGTGCCTGGTACACGGTTTCTTTGTAGCACCTCCTGAGTATTTCTTCTATCGTTCCACTCTCGAACAGTGCACGGGAAAAACGAACGCTTACATCTTTCCGTGCAAACTCTGATTTCTCTTATTTTCTGACAATTGTCCTTCCTCCCTACATAGATTGGCGTCAACGAAATATACTCGTATTGGGAGAGGGTTTGTAATTGAAATATCGCGAAAAGATCTCGCCAATACGCTCAATGCCTAAAATGCTTTTGTATTCCAGTCTCCGATCACAAATGAATTCTTTAGACGATGATCGGTTTCAGTCTGTAATGACCATCCTCAGATCTTTTTTACACCATGTCCTAAAGTAATACGGCCATATATGTTTTGACGATGCCATTATGGCCGTATCACTTTAGGACATGGTGTAAAAAAGATCTGAAGATGGTCATTGCAGACTGAAACCGATCATCGTCTAAAGAATTCATTTGTGATCGGAGACTGGAATACAAAAGCATTTTACAGTATTGGATCACTGTTTGTATACGCGATTATGTCGCAGTTGGTGTCGCACAATGTCTTTTTAATAACTGCCACCCCAATTCGCATATTATATCCGTGACATTGGTTCAAATGGCTCTGAGCACTATGGGACTTAACTTCTGAGGTCATCAGTCCCTTGGAACTTAAAACTACTTAAACCTACTAACGTAAGGACATCACACACATCCATGCCCGAGGCAGTATTCGAACCTGCGACTGTAGCGGTGGCGCGGTTCCAGACTGTAGCGCCTAGAACCGCTCGGCCACCCCGGCCGGCTCCGTGACATTCTCTCCCTTGTTTCACGATATTGCAAAACGACCTGCCCTTCTTTGAATTTTTTCGACGTCATCCGTCAATCCTACCTGGTATGAATTTCATACCGCGCAGAAACACCCCATAAGAGGAAGGACAAGAGTAGGGTGGGCAGCCTCTTTGGTAGACCTGTTGCAACCTGTAAGTGTTCTGCCAATAAAATAAAGTCCACACAACATTATATAGATGATCGATCAAGTTGTTTGTAACTGTAACAGCTAGGTATTTATTTGAATTGACAGCCTCTAGATTTGCGTCATTTGTGGTGTAACGGAAATTTAACATATTACTTTTAGTAGTCATGTGAGTGACCTAAAATTTTCCGTTATCTACAGTCACTTGCCACTTTCGCACAATTAGGTGTCTTTCTAAATGATTTTGCAATGGTTTTGGTCTTCTGATGAGTTTATTACACGGTAAGCGACAGCATTATCTGCAAACAATGTGAGAATGCTGTAACATAGAGTAGGAGCAGCAGAGCGACTGTAAAATTTCCTTTGGGTACGCGAAATATCACTTCTGTTTCACTTGATGACCTTCCGCCACTTACTACGAACTGTGACCTTTCTCTAAGGAAATTATTACTGATTACCGGTTAAAATTATGTATGGGAAGCTTTCGCGCTACAATTACAGTAGTTGATTTTTTCCCTGAGCAATAGCGAGCCTGAAGACAAAATTCCATGGGTGTTCGTAAAATACGTCTCTTCATTTTCCCGTCCTATTGAATGCCTATGACAACTGCAGACGCAGTTGATCGGTACCTGTGTTGTAGCGGTGATTATGTAGAACGAAAGCAATAAGAGGGTGAGTCTCAGTAACGGCGCACATTCCGCAACTCTCACAAAACGCCAAGTGGGCTGCGATGCGTTAATCTCCCACATCGGACAGACAGGACAGCAGCAGTAGGGTCACATGTACTCGTTCCACGAAACATTACAGAGAGATCTGGAGCACGATTGTGCTCGTTGGCATGCAGTGTGGTTATCAGGAACTGTATAGCAACATTCGCTTTCCAAGCGACAGCCAAGAAGTGCTGATAAGAGTTTCCTCCATCACTGAAGGTCGATCCACAGTCGACAGAACGTCAAAACATTCGGCAATGCCTTTGACACGGAAGCATTGAAACGGACCGTAAACGGAAGGCGACGACAACGTCGAGGTTTCTCGGGAAGAAAGTATGGGCGTTGACACCGGTTAGTGGAACTGCGGCTCCTTCTGCTAACACCTGGAGTTACTCTACACTCACCGCCCTGCCTCGAGCTATACTCTGTCTTTACGCAACTTCTTAGTCTTTATTTTACTGTTTGCTTTGTTTTCGAGACACAATGCAAGGTTTCATTGAGGACTTCGAGATTTTTCCTTTTCAGTTTTCATCCAAAAACAGATCAGATATATGAAAACGGAAAGTCAAGTAGCTTTAACGATACCTAGACAAAGAAATAATCAAGACTGTGCAAAAACAAGAACATAAACTGATGAAACAGCTTCATTAAATTACCCTTTTTAACATAGAGTCAGCTAAACGCAAAAAAAAACACTATTTTGATGTTATTTTATCAGAAAGAAAAAAAACATAAACACGGTAAAATGACTCTACGTACTGCCTTCTAAGTATTGTCTCAGGTGTTTCTATATACAGGGTGGTCCATTCATAGTGACCAGGCAAGATATCTCACGAAATAAGCATCAAACGAAAAAACTACAAAGAACGAAACTCGTCTAGCTTGAAGGGGGAAACCAGATGGCGCTATGGTTGGCCCTCTAGATCGTGCTGCCATAGGTCCAACGGATTTCAACTGCGTTTTTTTTAAATAGGAACCCACATTTTTATTACATATTCCTGTAGTACGTAAAGAAATATGAATGTTTTAGTTGGACCACTTTTTTCGCTTTGTGATAGATGGCGCTGTGATAGTCACAGACGTATAAGTACGTGGTATCACGTAACATTCCGCCAGTGAAGACGGTATTTGCTGCGTGATACATTAGCCGTGTTAAAATGGACCGTTTGTCAATTACGGAAAAGGTCGATGTCGTGTTGATGTATGGCTGTTGTGATCAAAATGCCCAACGGGTGCGTGCTATGTATGCTGCTCGGTATCCTGGACGACATCATCCATGTGTCCGGACCGTTCGCCGGATAGTTACGTCATTTAAGGCAACAGGACGTGTTCAGCCACATGTGAAACGTCAACCACGACCTGCAACAAATGATGCCCAAGTAGGTGTTTTAGCTGCTGTCGCGGCTAATCCACACATCAGTAGCAGACAAATTGCACGAGAAACGGGAATCTCAAAAATGTCTGTGTTGAGAATGCTACATCAACATCGATTGCACCCGTACCATACTTGTATGCACCAGGAATTGCATGGCAACGACTTTGAACCTCGTGTACAGTTCTGCCACTGGGCACAATAGAAATCACGGGACGATGACAGAGATTTTGCACGCGTTCTATTTAGCGATGAAGCGTCATCACCATCAGCGGTAACGTAAACCGGCATAATATGCTCTATTGGGCAACGGAAAATCCACGATGGCTGCGACAGGTGGAACATCAGCCACCTTGGCGGGTTAATGTATGGTGCGGCATTATGGGAAGAAGAATAATTGGTCCCCATCTTATCGATGGTAATCTAAATGGTGCGATGTATGGCTCAAATGGCTCTGAGCACTATGGGACTCAACTGCTGAGGTCATTAGTCCCCTAGAACTTAGAACTAGTTAAACCTAACTAACCTAAGGACATCACAAACATCCATGCCCGAGGCAGGATTCGAACCTGCGACCGTAGCGGTCTTGCGGTTCCAGGCTGCAGCGCCTTTAACCGCACGGCCACTTCGGCCGGCGGGTGCGATGTATGCTGATTTCCTACATAATATTCTACCTATGTTACTACAGGATGTTTCAGTGCATGACAGAATGGCGATGTACTTCCAACATGATGGATGTCCGGCACATAGCTCGCTTACGTTTGAGACGGTATTGAATAGCATATTTCATGACAGGTGGATTGGTCGTCGAAGCACCATGGCCCGCACGTTCACCGAATCTGACGTCCCCGGATTTCTTTCTCTGGGGAAAGTTGAAGAATATTTGCTATCGTGATCCACCGACAGCGCCTGACAACATGCGTCAGCGGATTGTCAATGCATGTGCGAACATTACGGAACGCGAACTACTCGCTGTTGAGAGGAATGTTGTTACATGTATTGCCAAATGCATTGAGGTTGACGGACATCATTTTGAGCATTTATTGCCTTAATGTGGTATTTACAGGTAATCACGCTGTAACGGCATGCGTTCTCAGAAATGATAATTTCACAAAGGTACATGTATCACATTGGAACAGCCCAAAATAAAATGTTCAAACGTACCTACGTTCTGTATTTTAATTTAAAAAACCTACCTGTTACCAACTGTTCGTCTAAAATTGTGAGCCATATGTTTGTGGCTCTTACAGCGCCATCTATCACAAAGCGAAAAAAGTGGTCCAAGTAAAACATTCATATTTGTTTACGTACTACACGAATATGTAATAAAAAATGGGGGCTCCTGTTTTAAAAAAAACGCAGTTGATATCCGTTTGACCTATGGCAGCGCCATGTAGCGGGCCAGCCATAGCGCCATCTGGTTTCCCCATTCAAGCTAGACGAATTTCGTTCTTTGTAGCTTTTTCGTTTGACGCTTATGTCGTGAGATATTTGGCCCGGACACGATCAATGGGCCTCCCTTTATGTTAATAAGAAATAAATGCTGATATTTGGAAATTTTTTGGCAACAGCCGTTTAATTTTTCGCTACACAACATTACTCCATACAAACTTTGTCGAGAATATCCGTTCTGAACTTGTTTCGCCTATTAAGGGGGAAGAGCAGGGAAACGCTCGATTTTGCATCCGATATTCATTATTTATCTTTTCAAAACAATAACAATCAAATTACAAAATTGGCTTTATATCTTTATAGTATACCCTTAAGAGTGTATTATGAACACACATGTTCAGAGAAAATAGAACACCTTGAACGACTTGAGGTAGGATGTTCATATTCACAGGACATACACATAAGTATGTTGTGCAGAAATGATTAATGTTTGAACCATGTCGGCCCTCGGTTTCATGGTCAACATTGACATCACTGAGAAACACCACTTACCGGTAAAACGTGCCTGCGGCTCTCGTTGACGCTACAAACCGAAGGTAATGGATCAGTGTGACTTCAGCAGAGGTACGGTATGCCTCGTATAAGCGAACCGAACACTCAGATCAGTGAGTTTGAAAGAGGGCACACTATTGGTGTGAGAGAATGTGATGCATCAATCACGGAAATTGCTGCTCGTGTGGGACGAAGTGTTTTAGCAATGCAACCGGCGTGTGCGGAACGGTTCACGAAAGGCCGTAGAAAACGACGAGGTGGGTCAGGTCGCACCACCCACACTATCCCCGAGAATATCGACATCTTATCCGAGTGGCATTGCAGAACACACGTACGTCCTCCTCGGTTGTAGTGGAACAGTGTAACACATGGTGCACTGTCAGGGCTAACAGCCCGTCGCCGTTTATTACGCCAGATGTGACGTGCGCGTCGTCCACTTCTTCGCCTACCTTTGATGAATGTCCAGAAACGTGCTAGAGGGCAATGGTGTGTGACGCGACGTCACTGCGGACAGGAATGGCATGAGACAGTAGTTTAGGACGAATCCAGGTTCTGTTTGTTTGAAAATGAGCTCGCATTTCGATCAGCCGCAGACAGGGAAAGCTGCACCGCAATGGCTGCATTCGCACAAGACATACGGCGCCCACCTCGAGGCCTCACGGTGTGGGGTGCTATTGGGTACAGCCACGAATCACCGTTGGTGTGTGTCCATGGCACTGTGACCAGTGTGACCTAAGTGAACGACATCCTGAGACCCGGGGCCATACCCTTTCTGCACAACACCCCAAACGCCTTATTTTAGCAAGACAATGCACGACCACATGTTGCTGGCCCGTCAGATCAGCAGACTTCTCTCCAATCGAAAGGGTGTGGGATACGGTGAAACGACGGGTCCAGCGCTGTGAACCAGTGCCAACCAGAAGGCATGAACTGTGGAATCAGATGACTGCAGCACGGGTGGCTTACCACAGGACGTCATTTGCGCCTTATCCGCGTCGATGTCATCAGGATACAGGACGGACACTGTACCTGCTAGGCAACAGGGCAAATGCTGAAACTAGATGACTGAAACGCTAATCAGTTCTGCAGAACGTACTGAAATATCCTGTGAATATGAACGTCCTATCTCTAGTCGTTCAAGGTGTTCTGTTTTTTTTTTCTCAACATTATTATATTTTTAAGTAAAAAATTTTCACCCAGAGATCACCACACGACGTCGACGAAAGGTCTTCACGGAGTGCAAGGTCGGTTCACAGGAGCTTGCAAGCTCCCAACGACTGGTATTTAGATCGTAAATGTCGTTAATTCTCCCTGTCTGTGGCAGGCTGAGATGGTAGTTTGCTTAATTTCATCAGCAGGGATTACTTTTATTCATTTTTATATAAACCTGCTGTGGGGAAGGATCTTATGCACACTTTTTCTCTCTCGGCAGCGTAACCTTCCCTGACCATTTAGAACTGATGTTGAGGCCCATCAAAGTTCAGAGTACAATCTTATCGATTGAATTTGAGGTCGCAACGGATAACGCAATTGTAATTTTGGGGGTGGTCAGAGAAAGCTACATCCTGCACGAATCTAGTCTTGTGCCAATAATTTTAAAAAACGGGCAGTGTGATTAATATGATTCTTTTTTCTTAGGTATGATCTAAATGAGCAAGCCGAGAACGGAAATTACTTCGAAAAACAAAGTTAATTTTATTTTAACCAACATTAGACAAACATTAACGAAGGTACTTCTTAACAATATTTTGAATACACATTGCACTAATTCTGATTTGAATTTTCATTAAACTATGGACAAAGATTATTTAACTATGCGCATAGATTATTTCTCCCTTGAATTACGTGGCCGAGCGGTTCTAGGCGCTACAGTCTGGAACCGCGCGACCGCTACGGTCGCAGGTTAGAATCCTGCCTCGGGCATGAATGTGTGTGATGTCTTACGTTAGTTAGGTTTAAGTAGTTGTAAGTTCTAGGGGACTGATGACCTCAGATGTTAAGTCCCATAGTGCTCAGAGCCATTTGAACCATTTGACCTTAAATTACAAGCCGTGTTGCCTTCGATTTGCATCGTCCTGTGGGGGAAAGGAAAATCTTGGAGAGCACGTGCTCACTACACTACTATGCTGATACGTACACATGCACTAAGTTATCACTGAAATGCAAATATCGTAACTATTTCTCTATGCAGATTTTCTATGTACAGTGGCTGGCATCGAGCAGGACTCGTGGCTGGTATCTCCAGCGCAAAGTGCTTCAATACAAAACGATTCATCTTAGAGAAGCTACACTCGTCACTAAATTTTCAATAAGTTGTTAAACATTGACACACCCTAGCATAAATGTTCAGCAATCGCAAAAACTGGCTGCAATTCCCTTTATTAGCCTTCTCGGCGGTTGCAGTTTGAAACTATGCACCACCAGGCGGGTCGTAACGGAAATCTCGAACGGAGAAGATCAATAAATGGTTCTTAATTAATCAATCGCGAAAAAGCCTCTGATAAATAAATTGCTAACATTAAACATATTTAAACATTCAAATACCTTTGTCCTGATTTCGACGCAGCGTTCTGAAGGAACGTCTGGTCGCTCACCTGTCTTCCAAAAAACTCCCCGTAACCGTTGCGCGGCTCTTTCTGCCGAGCAGCGCGAGGTGGTGGGGGAGGCCCATGACCAACCTCTGGTAAGAAAACGCTTTTTTTAGACTTTCGCACCTCTGGTCGAACCATCCTGTTCCCGCTCTTTGCCTTTCACTGACTGTGTTAAAGTTGGTAGAAGATTCTGAGACCCACTACATCTCTGGTTTGTCTGCTACCACACTCAAAACATTCACATCTGACCGCGTACTTTAAGGAGAGGTGGGGAAATGTAAATAGGGACACAGGACGTGCATATTGTAATGAGAATAAAAGACTTTGATCCATAATTGTTACTACATGCATGTAATTTGGGGCTGAGATTATTTCACTGTTCATTAATTACGTAAAGTAATTGAATTTACGCTGATAATGTCTATCAGCTGATAGCAACATATTATAACACTGATTTTAACTATGTAACGAAACCTATTCTGACGTTACAAGCTGTTAAAGCCACAATTTTCAGCATAAAACAAAATTTCAAGAACTGCTTTGAAGCTGATGATATTGTGTAATCTAGTAGGTAGGCATGTTTAAAATGTGGTTTTCAGCAAAATGGCGGCAGTCCAAAATAAAAGACAATTTTTTGGACAAAAAAGACGTTACAAAAAGGTGCACCAAGAATAATGTATTGCAAAAATCCCATGTATTACAACAGCGAAAAAAGTCGACTCACAAGTTAGAAAAAGATATAATGTAATTGCATGTATATTTTGATTAAAGTTCAGTCTTGATCACGTTATGTCTGTTTTAATGAGTAACCGGTTTCGGTTTTTTCTATAAAACCATCATCAGACCTGTGAATAAATTTTAAGAAATACTAGATACCAATCTTTAAATGAATGAAAGAGTCTAATGATGTCAAAATTTTAACAAAATAAAATAAAATTAATTATACCCATTGGCTCCCTTGGGTTGGTAGGTGGAGCTCTCCTTGCTGCTGTGCAGTCAACTGATGGTTATGAGTGCTGAGCACGAGCTTAAATATGCAGAGGCTCCGCCTACTTCCTGTCACACTACTTCATAACTGCCAAAATATATGAAGATGACATATATGGGAAACATATCAGATAGAATCACTAATTTATTCAAAAATTCTGGAATAACAATAGCATTTACAACTGACAATACTTTACAACAAAAATTAAGACATACCGTAAATAAAGATAATGGAAAATCTACCAGATCAGGAGTGTACAAGATCCAATGTAGAGACTGTGAGAAAATATATATCGGCCAAACAGGTCGAAATTTTGCAGTAAGGTACAAAGAACATACGTCAGGTACCTCACGAACAAAGTCTGTTTTTGGTCATCATATAACATTCAATAATCATGCTGAGGGGACGGTACAACAGACTTTACAAGTTCTTCATTATGCAAATAAAGGCTTACTTATGAATATCCTAGAAGAAATCGAGATATATGCTCATTTGAAAACCAAATCATCAATGCTGCTCAATGAACAATTAGATTTTCGCGAAAAATATTATTACGACCTTTTTGACGAAATTTTATAATAAAAGCATCCACTCTTTTGCTTTTTAAAAATATAAGATTAGTTATACCCATGGCAAAAGCAACGTATGTAAAATATGCTGCATCAGCAGTCTCATCAGTTATTCAGATATACATAATGTGGAACTTACTACTGGCTGCTAACCTAATGCTATAAAGAACATTGCCATAAAAACTACAGTTAAAACAAGACGATTCTGCAGCATCCAACAAAGATGCAATTGTGATGTAGGCGACTCGGTATAATCGATATATACCACAACGCCAAGGATTTTTACATCTTTGATGTAACTGGCACTGTAATAGTATTAAGGTTGTCCATAGAGGGCACAGCTATCACACATCGTAATTCACTGTTTTTATCCAAAATATAAATAAGTTGTAGACATAACTACTATCTGTTAATCAGATATTTAAATGAATCAATTTTATGTTATTAGTGTATTTTCTACTTTTATACTTTGACGATGGCGTCATATTATGAACGCTGATTGGCAGTTATGAAGTAGTGTGACAGGAAGTAGGCGGAGCCTCTGCATATTTAAGCTCGTGCTCAGCACTCATAACCATCAGTTGACTGCACAGCAGCAAGGAGAGCTCCACCTACCAACCCAAGGGAGCCAATGGGTATAATTAATTTTATTTTATTTTGTTAAAATTTTGACATCATTAGACTCTTTCATTCATTTAAAGATTGGTATCTAGTATTTCTTAAAATTTATTCACAGGTCTGATGATGGTTTTATAGAAAAAACCGAAACCGGTTACTCATTAAAACAGACATAACGTGATCAAGACTGAACTTTAATCAAAATATAACAATTAATTGATCACTGTATTCCAAAAATGTTTACCAAAATTGCATGTACGAGGGCGGTTCAGAAAGTAACCTCCGATTGGTCACAGTGCGGGTTGTGGGGAGAGTAGCGACGCCATCTGTGCGTTCACGCACTCAACAGGTCAGTCGGCATCAAGCTGTGGTCGAGTGAACGTCGTACCTGCGCTAGTTTAGTTTTTGTGGCAGTTTCAAATGTGTGCTGCAATAGAAAACCCCGCCAAATGTGAAGTGCGTGCTGTCATAAGGTTTTTTACAGCCAAAGGGTATTCTGCAGCAGCTATTCATCGTGAGCTTTGTGCCGTGTACGGACCAAGAGTTATGAGTGAAGGAGTTGTCCGTGAATGGGTACGTTTATTTAAAAGTGGACGAGAAAACGTTCATGATGAAGAGAGGAGTGGTAGACCATCATTGGTGACTGACGAACTCGTTCAGACAGTTGATGCAAAAGTTCGTGAAAATCGACGTTTCTCAATGTCGGAGTTGTCTACTGGTTTTCCACAGATTTCTAAGACTCTCTTGTACGAGATAGTGACAGCAAGATTGGGTTACCGTAAGTTCTGTGCACGATGGGTGCCCAAAATTCTTACCGACCACCACAAAACTCAAAGAATGGCCTCTGCATTAGACTTTCTGTCACGTTATGAGGACGAAGGAGAACCATTGTTAAACAGAATGGTGACTGGTGACGAAACCTGGATTAAGTACGTGAACCCTGAGACAAAAGAACAATCAAAGATGTGGGCACATTCAAATTCGCCTACCAAACCAAGAAAAGCCTCGCAAGATTTTTCTGCCAGAAAACTGATGGCAACGGTGTTTTGGGATGCCAAAGGGGTGTTGTTGGTTGAATTCATGGATCGTGGTACGACCATTAATCAAGACGTGTACTGTGAAACAATAAAAAAGTTACGACGGGCTATACAGAACAAACGCCGTGGTATGCTGACTTCCGGTATCGTTTTTTTTGCACGATAACGCCCGTCCTCACTCTGCTCGCAGAACAACGGCCCTTCTTGAGTCCTTCAAGTAGGACGTTATCAACCATCCACATTACAGCCCAGACCTGGCGCCAAGTGATTATCACCTCTTCATGCATTTGAAGAAATGGCTCGGGTCACAGCGGTTTGATGACGACGAAGAGCTCAAAGATGCGGTCACAGGTTGGCTCCAGGCACAAGCGGGTGATTTTTATGCAGAAGGAATTTCAAAGCTTGTGAAGAGATACGATAAGTGCCTCAATCGCTATGGAGACTATGTAGAAAAATAGTGCAAAGATGTAGTTGTAAGATGTATATACACTCCTGGAAATTGAAATAAGAACACCGTGAATTCATTGTCCCAGGAAGGGGAAACTTTATTGACACATTCCTGGGGTCAGATACATCACATGATCACACTGACAGAACCACAGGCACATAGACACAGGCAACAGAGCATGCACAATGTCGGCACTAGTACAGTGTATATCCACCTTTCGCAGCAATGCAGGCTGCTATTCTCCCATGGAGACGATCGTAGAGATGCTGGATGTAGTCCTGTGGAACGGCTTGCCATGCCATTTCCACCTGGCGCCTCAGTTGGACCAGCGTTCGTGCTGGACGTGCAGACCGCGTGAGACGACGCTTCATCCAGTCCCAAACATGCTCAATGGGGGACAGATCCGGAGATCTTGCTGGCCAGGGTAATTGACTTACACCTTCTAGAGCACGTTGGGTGGCACGAGATACATGCGGACGTGCATTGTCCTGTTGGAACAGCAAGTTCCCTTGCCGGTCTAGGAATGGTAGAACGATGGGTTCGATGACGGTTTGGATGTACCGTGCACTATTCAGTGTCCCCTCGACGATCACCAGTGGTGTACGGCCAGTGTAGGAGAACGCTCCCCACACCATGATGCCGGGTGTTGGCCCTGTGTGCCTCGGTCGTATGCAGTCCTGATTGTGGCGCTCACCTGCACGGCGCCAAACACGCATACGACCATCATTGGCACCAAGGCAGAAGCGACTCTCATCGCTGAAGACGACACGTCTCCATTCGTCCCTCCATTCACGCCTGTCGCGACACCACTGGAGGCGGGCTGCACGATGTTGGGGCGTGAGCGGAAGACGGCCTAACGGTGTGCGGGACCGTAGCCCAGCTTCATGGAGACGGTTGCGAATGGTCCTCGCCGATACCCCAGGAGCAACAGTGTCCCTAATTTGCTGGGAAGTGGCGGTGCGGTCCCCTACGGCACTGCGTAGGATCCTACGGTCTTGGCGTGCATCCGTGCGTCGCTGCGGTCCGGTCCCAGGTCGACGGGCACGTGCACCTTCCGCCGACCACTGGCGAACACATCGATGTACTGTGCAGACCTCACGCCCCACGTGTTGAGCAATTCGGCGGTACGTCCACCCGGCCTCCCGCATGCCCACTACACGCCCTCGCTCAAAGTCCGTCAACTGCACATACGGTTCACGTCCACGCTGTCGCGGCATGCTACCAGTGTTAAAGACTGCGATGGAACTCCGTATGCCACGGCAAACTGGCTGACACTGACGGCGGCGGTGCACAAATGCTGCGCAGCTAGCGCCATTCGACGGCCAACACCGCGGTTCCTGGTGTGTCCGCTGTGCCGTGCGTGTGATCATTGCTTGTACAGCCCTCTCGCAGTGTCCAGAGCAAGTATGGTGGGTCTGACACACCGGTGTCAACGTGTTCTTTTTTCCATTTCCAGGAGTGTATTAAAATATTTTTATTTAACTTGGTGTATTTTTTTAAATCAACCGGAGGTTACTTTCTCAACGGCCCTCGTATATTTCATGAGTTACAACGCCCTCCAACTCAAAAAATGTTGTTCCGGAAAAAAAGCGTGTGAAGTTTCAATATGTGTTCATAATATCGAAATTAAAGAAATCTTTAATCGCAAATGTCAGCACCGTACAGTTGGCATTTGTTTCGCCGAAGTTGAAATGCTCTCATTTTGACTAAACTGTATCGATTAACTGGCTTCCGCTTACTAATCGAAGCTTTTTTTTTTTTTTTTTTGTATGATTGGGATTACTTTCGGAGCCGTGCAAATACGTCTGTTTGTCATTTTCACGATTTACCTAGTATAAAAAACAAGTGAAATGAGAAGCTAAGCAGACGCGAGACAAGCACATCCTTTCAGGCTTCTTTTATCATAAGCGAATGATGTTACGAAGAGAAATCGTGTTGGTAATAGTATCTGAGTTCATACTAATGCTGTCTGTGATACTATATGAAACTAACAGAGCCCCTACTCCTTCGGTAAGTATTGTAGTATTACATTACATCGGTTGA
Organism: Schistocerca nitens; assembly: GCF_023898315.1. Lineage (NCBI taxonomy): Eukaryota > Metazoa > Arthropoda > Insecta > Orthoptera > Acrididae > Schistocerca > Schistocerca nitens. The sequence goes on along the minus strand of NC_064615.1, from coordinate 6,289,483 downwards.
ATTCGAACGATCAGATTCGCACGACTCCCATGTAGTAAATCGCAGAATTTTGCATATTTTAACGTTCATGGCTCACGTTATAAGAACGAATCTTAAAAATACGCTCTCTGAGGAAGATTTAAAGCCAATAAAAAATCAGATTTAAAAAGGTTTCTACCCTGGTTTAACCCCTTAATAAAATTAATTATTGCTAGTTTCTTAATTCTTATTCCGACTGTATCACGGATGGAATCTCTTAACCTGACTTTCACCGTTTGGTAGTTGTCTAAGCGGTGACGTCGCCCTCCATTCCGTTTTGTTGATGTCCAATATGAACCGGCCTTACCTTCAAACTGAGTGCCGCTGATCAGCACCAGCGTGCGCAAGGCAGCATCCTCGCATACAGAAGTGGATATTTTACTGAATGAATTTAACTATCTCAAGTTAAATTGCTTCGCGGAATTCTCTATGTTATGTCCCTCGACAATGATACATTTTTTCAAGCACGCGTGGGAGACTAAATTGGGATTTCTTGAGCTAGCACTGCTCTGCCACCAACACCATTAAACTAAACTGAACGCCGTCCGAACAGGCCTTGGAAGGTCCAACAGTGCCCACCGGCCGCCGTGTCATCCTCATGCCACAGGCGTCACTGGATGCAGCGGCATGTGGTCAGCACATCGGTCTTCCGGCCGTTTGTCAGTTTCCGAGACCGCAGCCGCCATTTCTTAGTCAAGTAGCTCCACAGTTTGCCTCGCAAGTGCTGAGTTGACCCCGCTTATCAACAGCGCTCGGCAGACCGGATGGTCACCCATCCAAATGCTACTCCAGGCCGACAGCGCTTAACTTCGGTGATCTGACGGGAACCGGTGTCACCACTGCTGCAAGGCCGTTGGCACCAACACCATTACTGGACAGTATTTCAAGACAATGCCTTTGGCGAAAATCAAAAATTGCTAAGATGTTTGCTCCACAGTATTCACCACAAGAGAGGTACATGGTAGCAGGTATCGTCATTAAGTTATTTTCTCGCCTATAGCTAGTGTAACCAATCTTAGCACGTTTATGAGTAATTGCATTAGATATTACGTGACTGAAACTGTCTACATTGCTTGATAAGTTTCTTTATTTAGTACGCCGTTTCGGCTACCGCCACCATCAGCTACTACAAACCTTTGAACTTGAAAAACAAGTTTCAGTAAGCCTACTCAGAACCTATGCCTAAATGGGACGTTATTAATCAGTTGAATTTATATCTCATCAAAGTATCCCAACACCCATATATAATGTGGATAACTGACCACTAGCTCTTACGAGATGCGGATCCGTCATTATAAAGGGAGGCGTGAAGTATTGTCTTGTCAGCAGGGAAGCAGCGACAGCAGAACCAGTCGGTCATGGGAGCTCAGTGACTTCGAACGTCTACATCTACTTCTACATCTACGTGATCACTCTACTATTCACAACAAATTGCCTGGCAGAGGGTTCAATGAACCACCTTCATTCTGTCTCTCTACCGTTCCACTCTCTAACGGCACACGGGAAAAACGAGCACTTAAATTTTTCCATGCGAGCCCTGATTTCTCTTATTTTATCGTGATGGTCATTTCTCCCTATGTAGGCGGATGCCAACACAATGTTTTCGCAATCGGAGGAGAAAATTGGTGATTGAAATTTCATGAGAAGGTCCCGTCGCAACGAAAAATGCTTTTGTTTTAATGACTGCCACTCCAATTCATGTATCATGTCTGTGACACTATCTGCCCTATTTCGCGATAATACAAAACGTGGAGGCCACCTGAGTAACAGATCCATCAGGGACATTTCAACCATTCTAAAGCTACCCCAGTTGACTGTTGGTGATACGACTGTGATGTGGAAGCCTGAATAACGACCACAACTAAAGCAAGACCGGGCAGACCTCACAAACTGACAGACAGCAGTTGTTGAGTATTTAGGATGGTAATTCTAGAAAATCACATAAAGTCAGCGGAAGGAACCACTCGTGAGCTCCGAAGTGCAACCAGCAGTCCGGTTAGCACAATGTCTAGGCGCATAGAGTATAATGTGGTACAATGATCTGTCATCTCGTCACACGTCACACATTTAAGTACCGGATGCTAAGCGACGCTTGTAGTGGTTTAAAGGGTGAAGCCACTGGACAGTGGATGAGTGGAAATGCCCGCATCTCGTGGTCGTGCGGTAGCGTTCTCGCTTCCCACGCCCGGGTTCCCGGGTTCGATTCCCGGCGGGGTCAGGGATTTTCTCTGCCTGGTGATGGCTGGGTGTTGTGTGCTGTCCTTAGGTTAGTTAGGTTTAAGTAGTTCTAAGTTCTAGGGGACTGATGACCATAGATGTTAAGTCCCATAGTGCTCAGAGCCATTTGAATCATTTTTTTGATGAGTGGAAATGAGTGGTTTTGATTCATGACTCGGGCTATACCCTTTGGCAACCCGATGGAAGAGTTTAGCTGTTGCCTAAAGAACGTTGGGTTCCATCATTTCTAGCACGAATAGTGAGCCAATGCTGCTGCTACATTTTGAGGGTGTTTTTCGGGGTTAGGGTGTGGTCTCCTTACTGGACTTTTAGAAAACGCCAAATGCGGAAGGATATGAACACATTTTGCAGCATCGTGCAGAGTGTACACTAGAAGAACATCAAGGAGGTGAGGATTATATCAGCAGGACAGTACACCTTATCATAAAGCACCATTTCTGAGACAATAACGTTCCTGAAATGGATTGGCCCACTCTCAGAGTCCAGACATGAATGCTGTGGAACACCTTTGGGTTAGGACCTTTACTTCGGTCCAGACCATAGCGTCCAGTAATACTGCATGCTCTGGTTGTGGCTCTTGAAGAAGGTTGGGCTGCCTTTCTTGGACACACACATTCAGACACCAAAGTTCAAGCAGCGGTAGAGGCGAACGGTTGACACTCGCCACCTTAATGTCCACTAAAGGGTGTCCGGATACTTTTGATCGGATAGTGTACTATGAATGAACACTCTTGTTACCACGAGGAATGGCCTATTACTTTTCGGCGATTTCTTCATACCTTACACTGGTGGTTGGCGAGTTAGTTGAGCGTAGCATCAACAAGACACGCCGTCTGAGTTTGGTCGCGTAGTGGGCACCCGACAAGTGAAACTCATTTACTACGTCTTACAGACACTTAACGTTCCCGTCGCTACAGCTTCAAAGATGTACTGCGAACACCTCGATTGTGGGGGTAACTGCCATCATCGACGTCAAATGCCGCGGACAACAATGAGAGATGGTTGCCATCGCAGTTTAATAGAGCAAATAGACGAGATATATTGCAGAAAATCACTCGCTAGTTGAATGATAGACAAGTGCAGGTGAGCAGCCCCGTCATCCAGAATCATCTCCTAGCTATTTACAGAAACCATCAATCTTCTGCTTGTGTTTCGCAAGCTACAGAGCACAAGGATTAACAGGGCACACGAGTACCAACACTGGCATATGAAAACGTTGCCTGAACTGAATAGTCTCGATAAAGGTTGCATTATGGCAATGAGAGGATATGACTACGTTGAAAACGAAATGTGCTGATGAATGCCACTTGTATTCAGGCTATCGCTCATGTAGGTGATGTTTGCATGTTTAGATGGAATGACACGAGGATCTCGGTATGGCCGTCATCGTCTTCCACCGGCGAACCGGATGGAAGTTAACAGCCGAGGCAGTTACGTCCGTTCGTTCGCATTCAGCGTCTCGTTGGTAATTCACCATCCTAGTGTTGCTGAACTGTGCTTGAATGGTTTGAACTACACCGACCACCCAGCAGTGTGCTTGTGTGTTACGCCAGCTCGCCTGTTCTAAAAACACGTCGAGGACGTCACCATCCAGCGTTATTCGCACGTGTTATACGCTGATTCTACCATTCTCCATGATGTTCGGACACCTTTGACATGGTGGCAAGTGAAAAACTGAACTTCTTCAACGCTTGGAATGTCTCATACTCCGTGCATCCGCGATCTGGTCACAATCAATTGGCCCTATAGCACGCATCGTGCGTTCTTGTACCTAGTCAAGGGCCAGGGCAAAGTATGAAGACACCGCAGTGATCTACATCTAGATATATATTCTGCAAACCACTTTCAAGTGCATAGCAGACGGTACTTCCCAATGTGCTTGTTCCATTCATGTATGTAACTCATGGCCCTTTTCCATTCACGGTTTTGAGGGTAGTCTCTCTCTGTCTCTCTCTCTCTCTCTCTCTCTCTCTCTCTCTCTCTCTCTTTCTCTCTCCAACAGAGGACTTCCCTCTATTTAAGTTGTTACTCGTGGATATATATAACTTTCCAAAGAGAAGGAAAGCATATCATATGGAGTTCTGCTGGCAGTCACCTGTTATAATTTCAGAAAGCTGTGGAAACCTTAGAGGATAAAGGGAACAAACACTTGAATCATCATTTTGTTTACTGTATTTCTTAGTTTTCAATTCATTTCAGCAAGTAATTATTTCGTAATACAATCACAAGATCCAAAGTCACTCATATATTAACATTATTGAATCACGTTAGATAGTTCGAGATTTCCACTGGTATGGCTGAAGCGTGCGAGCGGGCAAAGATCGCAAGTGGCTCTGCGCGCGCAGGAAGAGTTTGCGAGCGTAACGGCTGGTGAGCGGGCGTGCTTAGGTGAGGCTGCTGGGAAGGAAGGCTCATGCACAGCCTTTCGTTACTTCGGAGGAGGAAGACGGCACGCCATGATAGCCATCGTATGTGGAATGATGAACCTCGGAGAACTGTGTTGTGATCGTCTAAGAGGGGGAGAAATATGGGCAGCACCGGTGAGGAATAAGTTGATTTGGTTTGGTGGAAATAAGGCACGAACTGTAACCTGCCGTACTGGTCGAGAATGACCTGTTGTTCCGGTATTCAGGCTGAGATGTGTGGTACGAGTAAAGCAAAGGCACAACGGGTGCAAGGGACAGATAGATGTTAAGTAATTTTAACTAAGGTTAGTCTGTACGTGATACTTTGATAAAAGGCGTTATTGTACGATCTCAAAAAATGGTTCAAATGGCTCTGAGCACTATGGGACTCAACTGCTGAGGTCATTAGTCCCCTAGAACTTAGAACTAGTTAAACCTAACTAACCTAAGGACATCACAAACATCCATGCCCGAGGCAGGATTCGAACCTGCGACCGTAGCGGTCTTGCGGTTCCAGACTGCAGCACGATCTCATTGTGTACGTGTATACAGCAAACTGGAACTTTCTTTGTTTGAGGACAATGTGTATTGGCACAGTGTAGTAATTAACGGAAACAGTGAAGAGCTCTCAGGTTAATATGTTGGTAACTGTTCTTACCAAACTGCATTTCATAAATTGCATTTGCTTTGGTTAAATAACTGTACAATAAATGATCTTGAGCAAACTTAAGCCGATCACTGCCTGTGTGACCTTTCCTTAGATTATTTGTTATCAAGCGCTCTCGTAAATTCTTTTGGTACACTGATTTAGCTTGTGGAAATTTAATGGTAAGTGTCCTCTGCGATTGTTAGTTGTGTATTACTGTAAAAGAAGTGTCTTCCCTGAAGTAGCCGACGCGCTAAAACTTTGGAGAACAACTGATTCTAAACAGTGAAAGGTGATGAAGTTCTCTCGCACGTTGAGTTGTGTTTGCTTCTGGTGTTGTCCGAGCTCTTTTTTTAAATTTCAACTTAAGGAATTGAAATGAACCTTCTCAGTGGTTGTTGCTTTAGAAAATTGTTTTAATCGTGAAGCTTAATTCTTTGGGGTATTGTCTTTGCATAAGGTCTTGTAAGTAAATGTTAGAAAACAAAACAATAGGATTTCGTTGTAAGATGAAAGTGATTAGTTCATGATTGTAGGATCTTAAATAAAGGAAGAGACTAACACTTGCCTTTAACGAAATAGTGAACTGTAGGGCACGGTGTTGACTGTTCAGCCGTTATGTATAAAGGCTGTTGGGCTAATGAAAACTGATAGAGCTTTGTTATAAGGAGTGTCCGATTTCCAGTGTACAACCAGTCCTCTGCACTTCCCCACTACATCCGAGTCTCTGCCTCTCATTTAGTCGCTACTTTTCTATTTTTTTCAGTGAAATACGTTCCACTAACATACTATAGCGGACCTAAAGCAGTCTCACAGGTAACAGAACTAGTTCACCGGGGGAAAAAGTTTAACTTTGAACTGAAAACTTGCGATGTGGCACATATCGCCTGAAATCGTGTGAAATGCTATTCAGAATGTGTGTATCAGTGTCACCAGGTAACGTCACGAGCAATTATCTCGCTCTTCAAGGAATTCAGAATTAGCGGCATTGATTGAGCATCATGTGGATGACAAGCTGCTGTGAAGCGACTGGACAGGGTAGGCAAGCCAGCGCAGCAAGCCGTTCCAGCGAGCTCTGAGAGGAAGGAGAGAGGCGGTCGCTGTCCAGTGGGCTACACAGCCGACGCAAATTGGAATTCCCGTGATGCTTAGAGAGAAACCTTTTGACAATGTTGACTGGAATACTCTCTTTCAAATTCTAAAGATGGCAGGGGTAAAATACAGGGAGAGAAAGGCTATTTACAATTTGTACAGAAACTAGATAGCAGTTATAAGAGTCGAGGGGCATGAAAGGGAAGCAGTGGTTGGGGAGGGAGTGGGACAGGGTTGTAGCTTCTCCCGATCTTATTCAATCAGTATATTGAGCAAGCAGTAAAGGAAACAACAGAAAAATTCGGAGTAGGAATTAAAATTCCCGGAGAAGAAATAAAAACTTTGAGGTTCCCCGATGACATTGTAATTCTGTCAGAGACAGCAAAGGACTTGGAAGAGCAGTTGAACGGAATGGATGGTGTCTTGAAGGGAGGATATAAGATGAACATCAACAAAAGCAAAACGAGGATAATCGAATGTAGTCGAATTAAGTCGGGTGATGTTGAAGGTATTAGATTAGGAAATGAGACAAAGTAGTAAAGGAGTTTTGCTATTTGGGGAGCAAAATAACTGACGACGGTCGACGTAGAGATGATATAAAATGTAGACTGGCAATGGCAAGGAAAGCGTTTCTGAAGAAGAGAAATTTGTTAACATCGAGTATAGATTTAAGCGTCAGGAAGTCTTTTCTGAAAGTATTTGTATGGAGTGTAGCAATGTATGGAAGTGAAACATGGACGATAACTAGTGTGGACAAGAAGAGAATAGAAGCTTTCGAAATGTGGTGCTACAGAAGAATGTTGAAGATTAGATGGGTAGATCACATAACTAATGAGGAGGTACTGAATAGGATTGGGGAGAAGAGAAGTTTGTGGCACAACTTGACGAGAAGAAGGGATCGGTTGGTATGACATCTTCCGAGGCATCAAGGCATCACAAATTTAGCATTGGAGGGCAGCGTGGAGGGTAAAAATCGTAGAGGGAGACCAAGAGATGAATACACTCAGCAGATTCAGAAGGATGTAGGTTGCAGTAGGTACTGGGAGATGAAGAAGCTTGCACACGATAGAGTAGCTTGGAGAGCTGCATCAAACCAGTCTCAGGGCTGAAGATCACGACAACATGATGCTTAGCTAAATTATGTCACCGCATTTTGTGAACACTCAAGGAACTCCGCCTGCTGCACACTGCAGCTGTCCACTACTGACTGTCGAAGATTCTACGACTCTAGAGTGTTGCCATTGCAGACACAGATACTGTTGCCTAACAAATGCTTCTCAAATTCTTCAAATATATAGTTTTCCTTTACAAATATAAACACATCCAGTAACATCATCAAAAAATAGCCATCTTACATCACCCCTCCCCCGTGAAGAAAAAATTTTATATTTTTGTAGCTTGCCATGGAAGTAGAAAAATATAAATTCTTTTGAAAACAACACTTAAAACTGCTAATAATAAAATTTATCGATGTGCTCAAGGTACTACATTTCTCAGTGTGGATGCACAACCACACAGTGAAAAATATTTGCAAATTCGTAGCTTCATTAGTAAGCAGTCGAAAAGGTGACTAATCATTTCTGAACACAGATCCCTTTTAAGTTTATATCACACCTTCCACTAACAAAGGGTCAAACTTGGCTGAAGTCATGCTTGTTCAATGTTCACCACATACCAAGTCCATTATTTTATACATCATCTGAATGCAGTAAATTGAAGAATAATTGTTTATTGCAGGTGTCTTCATCTAAGAAGCCCACAAGTACCATCTATAACGCAAAAAATAAGTCACTGTAAAAACTTTCACTGTGGGCAGTACTCCAATCCATGATACAGGAATATAGTTGAAGCAGAACTATGCCAGCTGTAGGATAATCTCGAGTATTGGTAATTCATTAGTTTGGAGTATAGGCACTTGCATCTCCTAAAGCCATAGGTACAGGTAGATCCTCCACTGTACTTTACCAAAGATATGCCAGTTCTTGTACCTCCATTGATAGGCAAGGCAGCTGCAGGTGTACCACTGGTGTAGTAGAGGGAGTAGGCCCTGCTGCATGATGTAGCAGGACAAGTCTGCTCACTGACCAAAGGGATAACTAAGTACCTGGAAGTAGCCACTCAGAACAGCACAGCATTCTAGGTCATAGTCACTTCCGCAGTACATTATTTATGGTACAAGTTCTACCTGACAGTTACTTAATTGCAAAGTGTAGTCCTCATTCTTACACTCATCACAAAGAGCGAACTGTAAAAGTCTAATCAACTGATTGCCAAATCGGCTGTAGTTGGTAGCACATCGCAATGCAGAATTTGTAACAACATTGTTTGGTATTGTCCAATAATCAGAATATCTTGGTAAATTATTAGTGGTGTGCATGACACTGGCACTTACAAACTATTGAGCATAAACAGAATATAATTACATATGTATGTAGGTATTACATTAATATTTACACATACATGAAGAAGAAAACCAATGCAAGTACATGTATACATTCATAAATGCAGAAGAACAGAAATAAAAAATATCAGTTAAATCCAATACATGTGTACAAAAAAAATTGCTCATACATGATAAACCATAGACACATGAAATTGGTAACCTAAACAACTGTACATATCTGCTGGCAAAACATAAGTACACATTTAAATGAAAATGTTCTAATTTATCATCCTCTTAGTATGTTGAATCATAAGTGTACATTTTTCACAGTAAAACACAAGGTGTGTACAATGAGTAGAGAGTATTTTCAGTACCACAAAATCGATTTATGAAATGAAAAAAAGCTAGTGTAACATAACAGGTAAACTGTTAGTGACAGGACACGTGAGAGTGGGAAAGGAAAATTGCATGTCATTCATCTGTTAGTGAAAGTTGCATATTTTATGTCAAGTATCTAAGTCTTTGAAGCTTCACATTTCTGCCTATAAGATCTCAGATAAACATTACTCCAAATGCATTGCCCACGGACCCACATATTTACCAAAATTTCATCATACTTTCAAATACCTCTTTTATAAACTCATAGCCCACTTTTTCCTCAAGTATTAGACATAAACCTCTGTGTCTTCATTTATAAATCATAACCCTCTGTTTCATCACCTAGTGTTCATAAACCTCTGTGTCATCCTTCTAGCAAGCTTTTATTTTGTCTGCCTAGGAAAAATCATCTTCAGCCACTTCACAAGAGTATGACATACTCATTTCCTTTCTCTCTTAACAAATTCGTTTCTTCTACCTGTACCAGAATTAACTTCCCTTCCTATAAGAAAAAAATATAGTGCAGTATCTGCCACTTCTTATAGCCTTACGCTTTCTTACTTTATCATCATGTCACACCAAGATACACCTTTATCTCTGATATTCTCTTTCTCACTCACTTAATCTAATTCACAGGGTACCCACATTCTCTCATTCATTCATACCAAGAAAAGAAAACAAATTCTACTTGAAGCTAAGTTCTACAGTAAACAAAGCAGAGAAAACTTAAAGTACAGTATGTCAAATTCTTGTAGAGATGCATTTCCACTATATATAAAACATAAAATATGGAGATAACTTGTGCACAAATAAACATACACACCGCATTTACCATACACATAGTAATGAAGAAGAGCACATATTGTCAGGCAAATAAATCTGAAAAAGCTTTTAAAAAGGGCAAGAAAATTGGGTCATTATGTTGTCCTTGAAAAACTGAAAATATTTTCATATAAAACTACCTTTTATTTCTGTATTGTGTATTCTATGGTACTAGTCATCATCATTATGCTGTCTTTTCTTTTCTCCCCTTTTTTTATTCCATAAAATGCTGTTGTCATAAAAAACTGTCTTTTAAGACCTACAGGATGAGAAACAGCATTAATAGCATGAGCCACACTACACTACAGAGCCACAAAAACGGCTCTGAGCACTGTGGGACTCAACAGCTGTGGTCATAAGTCCCCTAGAACTTAGAACTACTTAAACCTAACTAACCTAAGGACATCACACACATCCATGCCCGAGGCAGGATTCGAACCTGCGACCGTAGCAGTCGCGCTACAGAGCCACAGTTGGGTCATAAACAATATTTGCAGAATAAATTCACTGTCTTCAACAAAATCCAGAAAAGCAAATGTTTCATACCAATGTAAACTGGTCAGAGAAGAAAACTGTCAGCAAATTCCTCAAATCAGATACCCTGAGGTAACTATAGTTGTAGAGAGACCAAATGCCATTCATATCCGTACATGTTAGAACGATAAGGGGAAATATGTACACAGTAAAACATGTCCTCTCTCCAACAAACCAAGGAATTCATCAGACATTCACGTACTGGTTTCCAATTCCCTCATTAAACACAGTCAGACTAATGTAATTTCACAGTTGTATGTAAGCCAGAAGCGAAGTGTCATTAACAGTATAAGCGCAAATATAACCTCATATAGTTCCATAAAAATCTTCAATCACAACAGGCTAATACTGAACACATAAACTCCATTAAGCATATCCTATAAATATCAACATTTCATCTCATATCACTGATGTATCATAGTTTCTCCGTTCTATTCACACAAGTAGACAATATGAACACTAAATTACTGGCAATATCATAGCTGTTGATTCACTGTACATCCTTTAGCCATACTCTACAAAACTAACTATTACACAGAACTTCATCCTTGCGCACTATATTCCACACTTACCGTAATATATTTTCAGTATAGGTCATAAAATGTTCCACTGTGCAGAACGAATTGCAAGAATATTTATCATGTCCCACAAATGCACCAAACTGTCACTTAACACAGGAATAGAAATGCGTATGTCTCATGTTTCACTTGCCACGGCAGTATAATCAGACAAGTGTAGTACGTAAACAAACAAAAATTATTGAAGGGAATGCTCAACATGTGAAATGTATTGCACAGCCCTCGATTTTTTCAAACTTTTCTGCTTCTTCTTTGCCGGTATATTTACCGCCCTGTCAAGCTCCAATTCTTGTAATAAATTAACAGATTCTTCAATGTTGTCTTTCCATCTGCTCGCAGTGATAATTTGACGTAAATGTGATGGTAATTTTATCAAATAAATTCTGATCAATTCAGGGGGACTGAGTGGGTTGTGAAGGTGTCTGCTGCGTTTGATTATATCTTCAACGTACTGTATAGCGGTAGAAAGATATGATTGTTCGACGTTATGCAACATGATTATGCCATGCTTAATACGGTCTTGTGACCAGTAAGCTGAGAGAAAAGCGTTGTAAAAATCTTGCTCAGAACGACATTCACTAATCAGTGTCCGCATTATTACAGCAGGTTCTTTTTCAAAAAAAACTGCACATGAATTATAATTTGTGTTCTAAAAGGCTAAGTAGGTAGAGTAGCATAATAAAACTGGTTCAGCCACGCTTGGAGAGCGATTTCCTCATAATAATTTAGGATTGTTTCAAATCTGCGTACTGACAAGAGGTGTTTATAGTCAGAAGTTTCCTCACGTGTTGGCGCAACCAAATTTTGACTCCGCCAAGGGCCACGCCCACTGTGTTGCTGTGGCGTGTTGTTTGGCACAAACTGCTGCTGTTGCCCCAAACGCCAGATATGATGATGGTTTTCTGTATTCTCTGTATCTGGACTAAAAGAGGGAGAAGGTTCCTGCTCACGACCATTTCCGTTCAGTCTATCGACATGACTGGTGAATCAGATACTGAATTCACGTGAGAGTACAACCACAAGTAATGTAAATAAGTTTTCTGACTTAACAAGCAGTGGTCGAATCGGTCAAGAATTAAGTAACATCGAACTGCCTGTATCCAATGCAAATACCGTTAACATGGATTCGGGATGTGTAACGGAAACCTTTACGGGTACAAATCCTGACACAAATTTAGTATATACGGACGCTAGTCCAGATATGATATCGAAGTTTCAGAGGATGTCCTCATAGCATGAGCAAAAATTTGGCAAATTTCACGAAACTACTGAAATTTCGTTTAGAAAGGAACTTATCAAAGGAAACAATTATAAACTCTAACATGAAAATTCATTTAATTTAAAAACTTTCACGGTACAGTAAATTTAACTTAGAAGATCATTCAGTATAATAATTATCAAAAATTCTACTGTGACGAGCGTGAAATGGACCAACAACACAAGCCTACAAAAATAAACATAAACTTTTTACCTCATCAAATAATACCTTGTTTTTCATTTCAACAGCTTCTATATGTCCATGTGCTGTCCAACCATTTTTTTGAGTGATCATTCCTCCTCGTAATTAATCTGCAACTCGCATAGTTCCATAAGTGCGCCCATTTATTCCACTGAACACTCAATGAAGCCTGCCTGCTGCACGTCACAGCTATTCACTACTGACTGTCAAAAACTCTATGACTCCACGCCATCGCAGACACAGATACTGTTGCCTACCAACAGTTTCTGTGACCACAATTCTTCCAATATATCATTTTCCTGTACAAATATTAAGACATCCAACAACTTCATCAAAAAATAGCCATCTTACATGTTTCTCAATAGCTTACCCCTATTTTCGCATAATTTCGAACATCTGGCACCAGTTGAGATTGCCAGACGCTTTTTCCAGGTCGACAAATCCTTCGAACGTGTCTTGATCTTGCTTTAGTCTTGATTCGATTATCAACCGCAACGTCAGAATTTCCTCTGTGGTGCCTTTACCTTTCCTGATGCCAAAATGATCGTCATCTAACATACCCTCAGTTTTCTTTACCATTCTTCTGTATATTATGCTTGTCAGCTACTTGGATGCATGCGTTGTTAAGCTGATTGTGCGATAATTCTCGCACTTGTCAGATTCCGAAAGTCAGATGGTATATCGCCACATTCATACATTCTACACAAGAACGTTAATAGTCGTTTTGCGTCACTTCCCTTAGTGCTTTTAGAAATTCTGATGCAATGTTACCTGTCTCTTCTGCCTTATTTGAACTTAAGTCTTCCAAAGCTCTATTACACTCTGATTCATACTGAATCCCCTATCTGTCATATATCGATTTTTGTTTCTTCTTCTATCACGTCGTCAGACAAGTCTTCTCCCTCATAGAGGCATTCAGTGCAGTCTTTCTACATATCCCCTCTCTCTTCTGCATTTAACGGTGAAACTCCCATCACCCTCCTAATGTTAACTCCTTGCTTTTAATTTCACAAAAGACTGTTTTGACTTTTCTATATGCTGAGTCAATCATTCTACAATCTTTCCTTTTGCGATTACTTCACATTTTTCATTTACCCATTTCGCCTTAGCTTCCGTGAACGTCCTGTTTATTTCGTTTCTAAGTGACTTGTATCTCTGTATTCCTGAATTTACCTGAACGGTTTTGTATTTCCTTCTTTCATTGATGAACTGGAGTATTTATTCTGTCGCCCATGGTTTCTACCCAGTTACCTGCTTTGTACCTATGGTTTTCTGTACCACTTCCGTGGTAGTCCTTTTAGAGATTTCCATTCCTCTTCATCTGAACTGCCTACTGAGCCATTCATTATCGCAGTATTTATAGCCTTAGAGAGCTTCAAGCGAATTTCTTAATTCCTTAGTACTTCTTTATCTACTTCTTTGGCCACTGGTTCTTCCTGACTAGTATCTTAAACTTCAGTCCACGCTTCGTCACCTAAATTGTGATCTGAGTCTCTGTGTGGACCTGGGTACACCTTCAAATCCCGCATCTGTTTTCGACATCACTGCCTGACCATGATGTAATCTAACTGGAATCTCCCCGTATTTCCTGGGCTTTTCCAAGTATAGCGTCTCCTCTTGCGATTCTTGAACAGAGTATTCGCTATTGTCACCTGATGCAGAACTCAACCAGTGTTTCTCCTGTCTCATTCCTGGTACTAAGTCCATAATCTAACGTAATACTTCCTTCTCTCTTTGCCCTACAACCGCATTCAAATCCCCCATGATTATTAGATTTTCATCTCTCTTCACGTATTGGATTACTCTTTCAGAATCCTCATACACTTTCTCTACCTCTTTATCATCAGCTTGCGACACCGGTGCGTATACCCGAATTGTCGTTGTCGGTGTTGGTTTGCTGTCGATCCGATGAGAGCAACCTTATCACTGAACTTTTCACTTAAGTCTCTGCACTACCTCTCTATTCATAACGAATCATACTCCCGTTATACCATTTTTCTGCTGTCGTTGATATTATCCTTTAATCATCGGACTAGAAATCCTTGTCTTCTTTCCATTTCACTTCATGACTCCTATATCTAGAGTGAGCCTTGCCCTCCCGTAAATCCGATTGGGGAAGAGTTCTGAATCTTTTACCAATGGAGAGGTCATCATGACCACATTTTCAATTACGAATCACATGTCCTGTGGTTACAAATTACGTGTCTTTAACGCAGTGGTTTCTATTGCCTTCTGCATCGTCATTCAGTTGATCACTGCTGATTCTTCCGCCCTTGGGGGACAGTTTCCCATAACAAGGACAAGCGAGTGCCCTGAACCTCTGTCCGCTCCTTCGCGCTTTTCACAAGGCCGTTGACTAAATTAGGGTGACGTCTTATACAGGAAGTCTTCGGCCGCCATTCCTTACGATTTTTATTCGAAAGTTAAGCGTGGCAGAGTTACAACCCGGGACCGAGGACGTTTTGATCACCGATCAGAGAAGCTACCCTAGAACACGAGTGCAAAATCCACCCCGTTTGCAAGAACAAAAATTGTGGACGCGGTCTACTCCAAAGGAATCAGATCACGTTCAGGGTGGTTGTATCCCAACGATGTCGTTACGAAACCGTTGAATCGTGAGGTAGATTTCAGTAGTGGCAAAGTGTGCGACGAATGTCGTTCTGTTTCATACGACACTATCGTTTTTGACTGCGAAATGTGTATAGATGAACACCCCAGCTGGAGATGTGGATTCACTGACACCCTTTATGTCACCTCCTTAGGCCTCTTGAAGTCTGTTCTGACCTGCGATGTGTTTGAAATGTACTCCTCGGTCACCCGTAAGGAAACCACGTGATTTAAAAAAAAATTTTCAAATGTGTGTGAATTCTTATGGTACTTAACTGCTAAGGTCATCAGTCCCTAAGCTTATGCACTAGCTAATCTAATTTATCCTACGGACAAACACACACACCCGTGCCGAGGGAGGACTCGAACATCCGCCGGGACCAGCCGCACAGTCTATGACTGCAGCGGCTCAGACCGCTCGTTTACACGTGATTTTAACTTTGAGCTTCGTGATGCTGACCTCCATGGCAGAGGCGTCAAAAGAAGGAGAGAGTTGTGGGTGAGGAAGTGGGCGTGTGACAACGTTCGCATCTTGTGATACGTCCATGGTGGCATTACGCTGAATTGTGGAGAAATTTGGCGTCAGTGTCAAGTCTTTAGTCCACCTTACACCTCGTATGTACTTCTGAGGTGTGGTCCTTCCTTCTCATGTATCGACACCTCGCTGTTGTAAGAGTGTTTCAGCCCAAGGGTTAGGTCGTAGGGAGCCACACTTTCGTATTGTTACAAAGGAAGCTATTTCACATCTTTGAGCCAAATATCACACTTCTGACTCACAATGGGGTAAAAGACGGGGTTTCAGAGGAGTGACTCTATAATTCTTTTTGTAGTTTATTCATGTTAAAATTATTTATGACATCACCAACAAAGGCTATAGACACGCTACACATGTGCGCGACGCACTATTGGACACGTCTTAAAGTCAGCTATTAAATGACCGTATGTATTTTCCAACAGGCACATCAATTGTAAATTATTTATCCAGTATTTATTAGTGTAGTGTCAAAAACCAAGAGTTCCCACAGGTACGCGGTAGGTTTCCATCGGCACGAATGATTTGTACCATTATTCCAATTTGTTTAGTAAGAGTTTTAATAAGGAATGCTACTGTTTGAGTAGCGTAGTACGACAGGGGCAAATTGAACAAAGCTATGAGTTTGACTAGAATTATGTGAAAGAGCTAGTCAACTCATAGCTGACACGCTAGCTGTGTGATTGGCATCACGGTTGCTTAGTTGTAAGCCACGCGGTGTTCCTTCATTTCAGAGCAGTTCACTGTGAGGTCGTCGAACTGTTCTGATCTGAGGTGGCCTTCTCGCTCGTGTTAAAGCCGCGGACCCCGGAACGTTCTCATGATCGACGAGATTCATGCGCACAATCTCTTCACTGCGAGGTCAGAAGCGCCACTGATGAAAGACGGCGCCCCGCTGCGAAGTAGCCTTCTACCCGCAACAATGACGGAACGAAAATTACATGCTCCTAATGGGCGCTTGAGATATCCATCTCAATATATTGCAAACGCAGATCCTTGATGTGACAGCCTTTGTGTGAAACTCAGCGTATCCGAACATTTTGTCACTCGTAAAACGTTGTAAACATCTCGGACTAGAGACACTTTTCAGATGCCTCATATTTATCAGTAGCACTTTTATATCCACAAGACGGTAATTCTGAATTCTCCGAATTTCTCAGAACATTAGGACGTGGCAAAATGATCTGTTCTCCGTTTTATTCACTTCAATTGTTCTAATCGCTCTTTACAGCTGAACTTTTATATCGTTTAGACTGACGGCCCTGAAAAAACATGAATCCGACACTTGTATGTCTTAATATTATTTTTAATGACAATTCGAGAACCTTTATGCTGTCATTCTGTCATCACAGGCGCCACCAGTTGGTCCATCGACGATGAAATCTATGAATTCGACATTAATATTATCGACTAAAGTCGTTTGATGATGCTCCCGTTCCTCCACAGTCACTTCTATCTATACATTCCACTTCATTGCATCACATTGACCGAATTTGGGTAAAACGGCTGCAGACGTTCCACAGCGCAGGCTATAAGCTGGTATGGTCTCGAGTGTACTGGCGAATAAATCAGGATAATAAAGAGTTAGGCACTGTCTCTGCCGCTAAACAGCAGCTTCGCCGCCATATCATACGCCACGCCCTATCCGTAGCGCCTGGTCAGTTCACTGAGTTCCAACGTAGGAGAAGCAAGATGGTGAGCGGCAGGTCTTTGCCACGTTAAAACTGGAACTTTTCAGCTGAGGGAGACAACCGCAACAGGAAACAGGCACGTTGTTTGGACTCGTGATGGCAGCTTAACTAACTACACCAGTTATGGAGAGGTAATCCATACTGCCTTCACAAGGTAAAGCTGGATGTACATATGAAAAGATGAACTAGACGTGAGAAAGATAAATGTCTCGGTATAAAAGATAAAATTCTGACAGTCACGTGCAATGTAACAGAATTAGGAAATAAAAAATTAGAAACCAATGGGATAGTGAATAAACAATTGATATACACACATCAGAAACAAAACAAAAAGCAGTCAAAAGGGATTAAAGATCTGAGCACTTACACAATAATTTACATTGCGGTACCACAAAATAGACAATTATGTTGGGGAGAGATTTCATTAATAAATAACAAATGTAAAACAAATTAAAACAAATATTAATAAAAAAACACGAGATTTGATACTGACAGGGTAATCTATGTAAGATAAGTGTATTAACATCACAACATGGAAGAAAAGGTTATAAGGGTGCGTTTTAAGACAAACTGCTAGAAACCTTTAACAAAATCAATTAGAAATTCTATCTTGATTTTGGAAATCTGTCAAACCAGGAATAGTGGCAACCTTTGGAGAAAATCGAATTAACGACGATGTAGAAAACTCAGACACTTCACAACATTCAACCAGTTAGAGTGAATATTCTCTTCCAAAAAAAGAGACCCATACAAACATAAAGAGCGTGTTGAGGTTGGTGTAACTTACAGAATATATCATCATAATCGAAAAAACACTCATATTCAAGACGCACAGATTTATAGAGGATGTGACCACGTATACGGGCCTCTATCTATTAGTATCTATAATCACATAACTAATTTTATTATACAGGGGGAAAAACACAAGTAGCTCAAGAAGTATAAAATATTCATTTTATGAAGATGATAGTATAAGAACACTACACTAAAATAAATATAATTAGCACCAAGTAAAAGTAACAGCTAGCATTAATATCGATGAAGAGTGGCACTATATAAGACCCAGTGTAGAAACAGCAGAAAAAAGCCGTGAGGAAACGAATATATAATGATGAATTACAGGCTGCTATAAAGAGAAACAAAATGCGTGTGAATGCCACCTGCAGGATACAGAGGAGGCAGAAAACCGCTATAAACAAAAGGAGAAAGTATTCTACGTATTTTATTCGACAGGGCCATCAAGAATCACGGAATAGATCCATCTCTAGCATCGAGAACGAAATATACAGCAGTGTAGCATACATGGTAATGAGACACATAAAATAGTTGGGAAACAATACAGTGAAACCGAATATAACTGAAGATGATCAGTGAATTAGGGATTGTCAATAGTTATGGTGAAAACAGCATGATGACGGAGATGAAGTGCGTTTTGATACGTAAAAGATATTTGTAAGTATGGACAGCATAACAATGGATGAACTGCAAAGTATGCTCGAAAGATAGGAAATTTGGAAAACAGATAATATAAATGCAGAATTTATCAACAAACATTGGCAAAGGTACGAAGTCTCAAAATCGTGGAAGTCATCTTCTCAAAAATGACATTAAAAGTGAATGTTCGAGTTACAGGAAAATTAACCTGCACTTCCTCCTTACAAGATCTATTACAAAATAATGAAAAACAACAGAAAAACAGTTCTACCTAAAGCACTTCCTCTAAATGTAGTGGATTTAAGGAGAGGACGTTCATGCAGTATTAATATTTCTGTGATAAGACGACTCTAGAAAAGCAAATACAATTTAATCTTGAAACCCACATTGTTCTTATGGATTTTGAAAAATCTTTCGACCGAGTTGATAGAAATTGTGGGCAGTAATGAATGACTCTGAATGACTGTGGCTACCCACAACACTACAAAAGATTATTTGGTGAAACACAAACAGTAATAAACATAGGAGAGGAAAACACAGTTGAGATAAAAATCAATCCACAAGTGAGACAAGGTGTTTTCTTTCACTTATTTTTTATCTTTTATCGTGACACTGTCCTTAAAAAGTGATATTCAAATAATTATCTAAGAATTAAACAAAGACAGACAAGTTAATAATAGAAGAAAATGAAGATGACCTGAAGTTGTACATTAGACGAACCAAAGAGATACACACTACTGTCTTAGAATTTTATCAGATAAGATAATAGTATTGTCCTTTTTAAATAAATATCCAATATGGCTGAAAATAGCAATTAACAAATAAATAATTAACCAGTTGTCACATTTTAAATATCTGGGGTGACACAAGTCATGTTATGATAACAAGTAGATGAAAAGCTGCACAAATTTAAAGTACACTACTGGCCATTAAAATTTTTGCTACACCAAGAAGAAATGCAGATGATAAACGGGTATTCATTGGAGAAATACACTCCTGGAAATTGAAATAAGAACACCGTGAATTCATTGTCCCAGGAAGGGGAAACTTTATTGACACATTCCCGGGGTCAGATACATCACATGATCACACTGACAGAACCACAGGCACATAGACACAGGCAACAGAGCATGCACAATGTCGGCACTAGTACAGTGTATATCCACCTTTCGCAGCAATGCAGGCTGCTATTCTCCCATGGAGACGATCGTAGAGATGCTGGATGTAGTCCTGTGGAACGGCTTGCCATGCCATTTCCACCTGGCGCCTCAGTTGGACCAGCGTTCGTGCTGGACGTGCAGACCGCGTGAGACGACGCTTCATCCAGTCCCAAACATGCTCAATGGGGGACAGATCCGGAGATCTTGCTGGCCAGGGTAGTTGACTTACACCTTCTAGAGCACGTTGGGTGGCACGGGATACATGCGGACGTGCAGTGTCCTGTTGGAACAGCAAGTTCCCTTGCCGGTCTAGGAATGGTAGAACGATGGGTTCGATGACGGTTTGGATGTACCGTGCACTATTCAGTGTCCCCTCGACGATCACCAGTGGTGTACGGCCAGTGTAGGAGATCGCTCCCCACACCATGATGCCGGGTGTTGGCCCTGTGTGCCTCGGTCGTATGCAGTCCTGATTGTGGCGCTCACCTGCACGGCGCCAAACACGCATACGACCATCATTGGCACCAAGGCAGAAGCGACTCTCATCGCTGAAGACGACACGTCTCCATTCGTCCCTCCATTCACGCCTGTCGCGACACCACTGGAGGCGGGCTGCACGATGTTGGGGCGTGAGCGGAAGACCGCCTAACGGTGCGCGGGACCGTAGCCCAGCTTCATGGAGACGGTTGCGAATGGTCCTCGCCGATACCCCAGGAGCAACAGTGTCCCTAATTTGCTGGGAAGTGGCGGTGCGGTCCCCTACGGCACTGCGTAGGATCCTGCGGTCTTGGCGTGCATCCGTGCGTCGCTGCGGTCCGGTTCCAGGTCGACGGACACGTGCACCTTCCGCCGACCACTGGCGACAACATCGATGTACTGTGGAGACCTCACGTCCCACGTGTTGAGCAATTCGGCGGTACGTCCACCCGGCCTCCCACATGCCCACTATACGCCCTCGCTCAAAGTCCGTCAACTGCACATACGGTTCACGTCCACGCTGTCGCGGCATGCTACCAGTGTTAAAGACTGCGATGGAGCTCCGTATGCCACGGCAAACTGGCTGACACTCACGGCGGCGGTGCACAAATGCTGCGCAGCTAGCGCAATTCGACGGCCAACACCGCGGTTCCTGGTGTGTCCGCTGTGCCGTGCGTGTGATCATTGCTTGTACAGCCCTCTCGCAGTGTCCGGAGCAAGTATGGTGGGTCTGACACACCGGTGTCAATGTGTTCTTTTTTCCATTTCCAGGAGTGTATATTAGACTAGAACTGACATGTGATTACATTTTCACGCAATTTGGGTGCACAGATCCTGAGAAATCAGTACCCAGAACAACCACCTCTGGCCATTATAACGGCCTTGATACGCCTGGACATTGAGTCAAACAGAGCTTGGATGGCGTGTACAGGTACAGCTGCCCATGCAGCTTCAACACGATACTACAGTTCATCAAGAGTAGTGACTGGCGTATTGTGACGAGGCAGTTACTCGGCCACCGTTGACCAGACGTTTTCAGTTGCTAAGAGATCTGGAGAATGTGCTGGCCAGGGCAGCAGTCGAACATTTTCTGTATCCAGAAAGGTCCGTACAGGACATGCAACATGCAGTCGTGCATTATCCTGCTGAAATGTAAGGTTTCGCAGGGATCAAATGAAGGGTAGAGCCACGGATCTTAACACATCTGAAATGTAACGTCCACTGTTCAAAGTGCCGTCAATGCGAACAAGAGGTGACCGAGACGTGTAACCAATGGCACCCCATACCATCACGCCGGGTGATACGCCAGTATGGCGATGACGAATACACGCTTCCAGTGTGCGTTCACCGCGATGTCGCCAAACACGGATGCGACCATCATGATTCTGTAAACAGAACCTGGATTCATCCGAAAAAATGACGTTTTGCCATTCGTGCACCCAGGTTCGTCGTTGAGTACACCATCGCAGGCACTCCTGTCTGTGATGCAGTGTCAAGGGTAATCGCAGCCACGGTCGCCGAGCTGATAGTCCGTGCTGCTGCAAACGTCATCGAACTGTTCGTGCAGATCGTTGTTGTCTTGCAAACGTCCCCATCTGTTGACTCAGGGATCGAGACGTGGCTGCACGATCCGTTACAGCCATGTGGATAAGATGCCTGTCATCTCGACTGCTAGTGATACGAGGCCGTTGGGATCCAGCACGGCGTTCAGATTACCCTCCTGAACCCACCGATTCCATATTCTGCTAACAGTCATTGGATCTCGGCCAAAGCGAGCAACAATGTCGCGATACGATAAACCGCAATCGCGATAGGCTACAATCCGACCTTTATCAAAGTCGGAAACTTGATGGTACTCATTTCTCCTCCTTACACGAGGCATCACAACAACGTTTCACCAGGCAACGCCGGCAAACTGCTGTTTGTGTATGAGAAATCGGTTGGAAACTTTCCTCATGTCAGCACGTTGTAGGTGTCGCTAATAGCGCCAACCTTGTGTGAATGCTCTGAAAAGCTAATCATTTGCATATCACAGCATCTTCGTCCTGTCGGTTAAATTTCGAATTTCGCGTCTGTAGCACGTCATCTTCGTGTTGTAGCAATTTTAATGGCTAGTATCCTCATATGCTGCTGAATGTGTTTACAAAAATTCATCATTGTACAACAGAGACACACTTACACACACACACACACACACAGATATATATATATATATATATATATATATATATATATATATATATATATCTCTGTGTGTGTGTGTGTGTGTGTGTGTGTGTGTGTGTGTGTGTGTGTGTGTTGTACAATGATGAATTTTTGTAAACACATTCAGCAGCATATGAGGATACTGTGATACTGTGTGCTCAATGTGTTGCGAATATACACTCCTGGAAATTGAAATAAGAACACCGTGAATTCATTGTCCCAGGAAGGGGAAACTTTATTGACACATTCCTGGGGTCAGATACATCACATGATCACACTGACAGAACCACAGGCACATAGACACAGGCAACAGAGCATGCACAATGTCGGCACTAGTACAGTGTATATCCACCTTTCGCAGCAATGCAGGCTGCTATTCTCCCATGGAGACGATCGTAGAGATGCTGGATGTAGTCCTGTGGAACGGCTTGCCATGCCATTTCCACCTGGCGCCTCAGTTGGACCAGCGTTCGTGCTGGACGTGCAGACCGCGTGAGACGACGCTTCATCCAGTCCCAAACATGCTCAATGGGGGACAGATCCGGAGATCTTGCTGGCCAGGGTAGTTGACTTACACCTTCTAGAGCACGTTGGGTGGCACGGGATACATGCGGACGTGCATTGTCCTGTTGGAACAGCAAGTTCCCTTGCCGGTCTAGGAATGGTAGAACGATGGGTTCGATGACGGTTTGGATGTACCGTGCACTATTCAGTGTCCCCTCGACGATCACCAGTGGTGTACGGCCAGTGTAGGAGATCGCTCCCCACACCATGATGCCGGGTGTTGGCCCTGTGTGCCTCGGTCGTATGCAGTCCTGATTGTGGCGCTCACCTGCACGGCGCCAAACACGCATACGACCATCATTGGCACCAAGGCAGAAGCGACTCTCATCGCTGAAGACGACACGTCTCCATTCGTCCCTCCATTCACGCCTGTCGCGACACCACTGGAGGCGGGCTGCACGATGTTGGGGCGTGAGCGGAAGACGGCCTAACGGTGTGCGGGACCGTAGCCCAGCTTCATGGAGACGGTTGCGAATGGTCCTCGCCGATACCCCAGGAGCAACAGTGTCCCTAATTTGCTGGGAAGTGGCGGTGCGGTCCCCTACGGCACTGCGTGGGATCCTACGGTCTTGGCGTGCATCCGTGCGTCGCTGCGGTCCGGTCCCAGGTCGACGGGCACGTGCACCTTCCGCCGACCACTGGCGACAACATCGATGTACTGTGGAGACCTCACGCCCCACGTGTTGAGCAATTCGGCGGTACGTCCACCCGGCCTCCCGCATGCCCACTATACGCCCTCGCTCAAAGTCCGTCAACTGCACATACGGTTCACATCCACGCTGTCGCGGCATGCTACCAGTGTTAAAGACTGCGATGGAACTCCGTATGCCACGGCAAACTGGCTGACACTGACGGCGGCGGTGCACAAATGCTGCGCAGCTAGCGCCATTCGACGGCCAACACCGCGGTTCCTGGTGTGTCCGCTGTGCCGTGCGTGTGATCATTGCTTGTACAGCCCTCTCGCAGTGTCCAGAGCAAGTGTGGTGGGTCTGACACACCGGTGTCAATGTGTTCTTTTTTCCATTTCCAGGAGTGTAGTTAGTAGCAAATGAGTAATAATTTTAGTAGTAAACAAGCAATAAATTTGAACGTCATGCATGATACGGCAGTTTTTCACCCATATTAGTGTTTATGACATAAGATGTTCTGAACTATGTGTCGAACAGTTACATAATTTTTCAGGTACATTTAATGATATATGTGAACTCCCCCCCCCCTCCCCCGGTCTTGATAGTTCCGACAGTTCAGTGAGATCGGTCCAGTAGTTTCAGAGCGGGTGTGGAAGATAGTTACATACATACGTTTTTTATAAAATGTATGGATATCTTTTCTTCTGCAATCCGATTTTCCTATTAAAGCCTATTACGTGCTCCATGCTATGCTCAAGTTACCTGCGACAACCCTATGAAAATTTGTCTAGTGGTTTTGGAAATGCGTGTTCAAACAGACGAAGAGACAGACACGATAGTTTTATTATTAGTACAGATGAAATCAGACAGACTCATTTGAATAAACGCACTACTAACGAGGAAATAAATGAAGACAGAGACAACCGGTAACAATTTGTTAATAGAATGAAAAACGAATGTGTACCCAAGAAACACCGGCCGAAGTGGCCGTGCGGTTAAAGGCGCTGCAGTCTGGAACCGCAAGACCGCTGCGGTCGCAGGTTCGAATCCTGCCTCGGGCATGGATGTTTGTGATGTCCTTAGGTTAGTTAGGTTTAAGTAGTTCTAAGTTCTAGGGGACTAATGACCTCAGCAGTTGAGTCCCATAGTGCTCAGAGCCATTTGAACCATTTTTTTTGTACCCAAGAAAAGCTTGAGGCGCAACCCAAAAGTAAGAGCAGGCGTTGATAGGCCAAGGAGGCGATGGACATAAACCATATCAATATGGGACAGATTTCTAATCCCAGTGCGTGAGATGACAGTTATGACACGTTTCAGTGCCCCCTCCCCCATCCCTCTACACACAGGGGCGCTACACTTATTTTACTTCACAGAACTTTCCTCGAATTAGTAACGCACTTGTGTATCATTTGTGACCGATGTTCCTCCATGTGTTACATAGTCATGTGAATATCTAAATATCTTCCCTCACCATTAGGTAAGTTCAAAAATGGTTCAAATGGTTCTGAGCACTATGGGACTTAACATCTGAGGTCATCAGTCCCCTAGAACTTAGAACTACTTAAACCTAACTAACCTAATGACATCACACGCATCCATGCCCGAGGCAGGATTCAAACCGGCGACCGTAGCAGTCGCGCGGTTCCGGACTGAAGCGCCTAGAACCGCTTGACCACACCGGCCGGCCATGAGGTAAGTGACAACCGAGGAAGACTGCAGTCAGATATAGTATTTTACATGTGTACGGACTTTGGCTGAAACTGCTGCTGGGCAGGAAGCAGTGGCGGTCTCAACTTCGAGTACACTAAGCCACGCTGTTGAAAGATTGTATCTCTAATTTGCTTTGCTGAATAGCGTAAGATTGTGACTTGAATTTGGTATGCTGAAATCGGGTGCTAATTAGACCATGAAAGCGGTTTAAAACTGTGAGCTGTCTTGGGAGGTTAACCGTGCGTTTACTGGGCCACTGTTTCACGACTGGGTAACTAGTCTAGGTTTACCACATTACCAATCAGACTATCATTGATTATAATCTTTTTACAGTCATACAACAACCGGTAATATATCTATATAAAAGGAGAATTTAAATAAAAAGAAAGAAATCAGTTTATATTTGCAAATTTATTTTAAAGATTGTTCATTGAAATTTCAGCATATTATACGTGAGTTATAACTGAGCTGGTGCCTTATTTACGATTGTGAGACTGTGAGATTGGAATATTACGGAACACATGAAATATGGAGCCAAGATTGGGAGACTGGGTACAACACTGCATTCATAAAACAACACACAAAGAACATTGAAACACATGCAACAGAAAGTTCACCACAACCAATAGATTCAAATTTTCAGTTAAAGAAATTATTTTCGTAGCACAATCCTGTCCGTCTTGTAATTACCCTTCACGTGGTCAACTTGGTTTACAGAAAGCGTATAACTCCACAATAATTTAGATAATAAAAATAAATTAGATCAAAAAGCAAATTACAAAACAAAAACCTCGAACTGGTTACTAACGTCCTACTATTAACCTGATGGGTCAAACAGTTATATAAGCACGTGGTACTGGTCTCACAAAGTACACGCCACGTGGGTTGAACATAAAGAAAAGTTGGTGTATTCAAAATCTTTTCAAGACGATACGTTATAATCACACAAGCATTTGCCTTTAAGATTGATCTTACTTAGAGTTACTGACCAACACGTGGTTCCACTTTACTCCCAAAGTAATAACAAAGCAACTACCGCCAATTAATCTGAACTGGACACGAGAATTACACTCCGCTGCAATTAAAGATAACCTTAGCTATTTTAAAGCTAACCCGAAATAAAATGATTAAATTCTCAGTTAACCTGAACTTAACAAATCCATTGTCCTATGGACTTAACAGACACGCGCTTGGCCGGAGATCTTACCACTTCAGACGCTCGCACCGCCAGACTGCAACTGCTGGACTGCCCTGCGCTACTACTGGACTCCAACTGCCTACTACCACTGAACTACCCAGCGTGCTCCTGAGAGTCGCTCACAAAGACCAACGGAAGGCGCCAGAGGGGCAGCTTCCTATACCAACATGACAGGGGACGGACCGGACCATACTAAGAATGGAAACCTCTCTGCTTTTAGGAACCGTATCTACCTGTTTCAACGTTGGTCCTACTGTTCTCTAGCAGACAGCCTTGTCTGCTACCCTCAAGCATGCAGCTACAAACACATTTGATCATTCATCCTCTCACACAGAAGGGAAGGGGGATGACAGTATCTTATCATACACAGTATATAAAAGAAAGCGGATGTAGGTTCCGTATGAGACTGTGTGACATGAATTACATATAAGAATTACATATAAACTGTGCTTTAAAGTGTAGTAGTGTGAGAGATCGTTCTTGTTTACGTGTAAAAGTAACACGTTCCACTACTCAGTCTCCTCCCAGATAGTCAGAAACGCCACAGTAAATTTAGAAGAGGAATTTATTCCTTAAAAGACAACAAATTTGAGAAATTAAACATGAAAGGAATCCAACAGAGACCTTTCATAACCCCAACGCTCCGGGAAAAGACTGTGCAGGGAATTTTCTGGCCATGCTAGGACATTCCCAAGCAGGCTTCTCACACCCTACTTAAACCAAAAGTGTAAAGAAAAAGGCAAAAGGTCACCAGCTACTTGCTAAAACACAATAATTTCAAACATCTTTGCAATCTACCAATTTCAAAGAGAGAAAAATAAAAACACACAATCTGTGACACCTATTTAAAAGATCATGTAGACCTAAATCGGTCAGCAAGTAAAAACAATGGTTCCTGTGTCATTAATATGAAAACAATTTCTGGTTGTTACCCTTATGGAGTTCACCAGTATTTGCTCCTTGCAAGAGCCAACTGATCACAGGCAAATTTATGACTGTTTATTAACAGGCAAAATTTATGAAAATAGCAAAGGTGCCACAGCAATTAAAAAAAGAACATCAAATAACATCAGTATCATAAAGTAGAACATTACAATGCACAATTCGCAAAAGCAAAAAAATCGACAAAAAAAAAACATGTTTTACTAAGTGGTTATCGCAAAAAAATTTCTATACCTTATAAAACTAATAATCTGTAGGATTAACCTAACTATGTGGCACTAATTTAATCACTCTACAATATTTCAGTTAGTTAGCAAACAATGAGCACTGTGTCATTATACTGAAACTACAATAATTGTGTGATTGTTACCCTTAAGGGGTTCCTCACAATAAATATGCCCCATGCAAAGGCTAATCGATCACAGTCCAATGAGAATGAATATCTATCTGACTCATAAAGGAAGCAGTGCCACAGCAATGAATTTTCGAAACAAAATATCACAGATCCAATACCTAACACAAGAACAAACATTGATCAATAAAACAGTACAATAGTCAACATCTAAAACAAAACACCAATAAATAAAACACCTGCAAAATACAATAGTCAAAGTTTAAAAAAATATAGAACACCTGCAAAATACAAGAGTCAGAGTTTAATAAACACCAATAAATCGAGTCCCTGCAAAACACACGAGTCAAAGTTTCTGTGACAGAAACACACGTATATGCATTGAACTAAGAACCGTATAATCACTGTTCACTGATACACTCACTAGTTCCACTGTTCCGTGGCACAATATAAGGGGAGGGGGAGGGGGTTCGTCGCCGCAGCTGTCAGTAGGGATTTTTGTCCATCTGTTGCGTGCGATCCCGCCGTCTCTGCCCTCTCATGAAGTTTCTCTTGTGTCACGTACATCTCGATTTTGTTCCATGTTTGTATTGTCAAATTCGTGTGGTATCCTCTATTGACATGCCAGGTTGATATTCCTGGGCAAGGATGACACTTCAATGGCTCTTCTTCGTGTCACCCTTAGCGACCAGAGAACATCTAACCATGAATTACTGTCGCTTGACAGTAGGCATCCGTCAGGAAATGTCGATAGGCGTCGTTGACGTCTGCAAGTTTCTTTGGACAGTACCTGTCAAAAGGCTCCACGCCCTTTGTGTTGTTACACCGCAGCCGTCTCGTCACGGTCGCGTGCGTGAGGTGCGTTGCCAGGAGATGGATTTCCGCGCGGTGGACCGCTCGCCCATCTCAGGTCATTCCCTTCAGGAAGGGTCGCGCGGGGCGGCCGCCCATTAGCTGCAGGTATACGGGAAAGTGTTTGCGGCGTAGGGTCTTTTGTTGTCGGCCGCGCTCCCGAAGTGGCCTGGCTGACAGCGTGTCCCGCTGGGAAACCCGCCAGTTTACAACTAGCTGGCTGCTCCCGCTGTCTCTTAAGAGTTTTGCCGGTTCGCTTTCACGTTCTCAACTGCATATAAAGACATTGTTCATCATATTTATGTGATTACACAATGTCATACATAATATCACTTAGTATTGTCTTTCACAATTTTTAAGAACAAAGTTAGATGAATCGACAATATAAAATTAAAAGTTAAATGACTTGACAATATAAAAAATAAAAGTGAAATGACTTTACAATGTATAAAATAAAAATTAAATGAATTGACAATACAATATTTAAATCCACATCACTAATGTGGTTCACTTGTGTTTTAATAAATCAAATGCCACTTATTAATTCATTAAAATGAATAGGGTTATGCCTTGCGCAAGTATAGGTTAGGAGAGCATGGGGTTCACATTTTATTTACACACACATGCACACCTGTTGTCTATTCTACAAACTAACTACCCATAAACATGCATTACTCAAAATTCTACTTCTATCCACTACTAATTAATCCAACAAGCTACTTCAATGCTACTTCCAACACCGTGTATACACCACTACAGCAATGTTCTAATTTGTCCTCTTCTTGACGCTCGCTGCCTACGTCTTGTCACATGATAAATGGAGAAACCTTCCTTAAACATACACAGTAAAAAGAACAATGGTTATTTACACACAAAAACATTTATACCAGTTCGCACACCTGAAAAGAGACTCGCAATTATACATTTATCATACTCATATATTCACACATAACACAGTAAGAAAATTTCATCTAAAATTACGTTATTACAAGAATTAATCACACAGATTGCTCTGAGAAGGTTAAATTATTTGCATTATACAGGTTATATTACATTTTCTTACCCATTTTGCTTCGATTTCGTTCCTTCTTTACGTTACCTTTCGCTTCCAAATCATTTATTTCGCCTGTGGTGGTTATTCTGGATTCATTTCTCATGAATGGCAAAATTGTGGTCACCTCTATTCTGTAAAACAGTATCATCTTAACATATTGAACTTACAACAGACACAAAAGATCCGAATCCTCCTGTAGTTTAAATGACAAATGTTTTGCTTCATCCTTATTACCTTAAACCAAGCTTTCCTTCGTTCCCTTAATCAAAATTATTTAATCATCCTCTACCTTCAAGAGGGAAACTTCCACAGTACAAATCATATAAGCTGCAGTGCATCCCGCACCAGCGAAAACAGTAGGCTGTAATGCTCACAGCATCAGCAAAATCACATAAACGTCGCTTTTCTAGGACAAGTATTCACGCAGAATAATTTTTCGGGTTTTGGCTCAACATCAATCAAGACTACAAAAAGGATCCATATTTCCGTTCCATTCTCCATTTGCTGAAAAACTGCTCGTATTTGACTACCACAATAATATTTCAGGACCACGTAAATTACACAAACCACAATTTTTCTTTCACCTTGAAGGGAATCAATATACTTACGAAATCCACAGACATCACTTTACGTACTCAGATATAAAGAACAAAAAAGACATATATCATCAATATTAACAAATCATCGTATATTGGGAAGCCAATGGTTAAACAATCGTATTATCGCATCCGGTTTTCCAGATTCCAAACTTACTCATTCCTTTCTCAGAGTTCTCCTATCTTAAAATATTCATACAGCACTCATACTATAGTAAGAGATCCTCATTTATACTGACAGATATAGGATAGTAATAGGTAGATAGTAGCACTGAAAGCAGAAAATCGGAAACAAGGCTACTAACAGCTGGGGACCTGGGTTTGCCAGACCCATAATATCCACAGATCGGATATTCCCCTGAGTTTTTGCACTAATTCAGCAACGATCGTGCTTCTCTCAGGAGCGACTCTTTTCAATTGACACAAAAAAACAGCATTTCACTCGTTCACAAGGAAACCTTTTATCTTTACGTTTGAATCAAACTAAATCCTAATTGCACAAGGAAAGAAAACGAATTAAAAAAAAACTACAAACATCACTTCAACACTCACATAGAAATATCTTTATCACTATTTTTACCAACATATTATTCAAAATTCATACGCCACAAATTTAAACTAATCAATTCATTCTCCGCTCTATAAATCCTATGTACTCATTTGCCATGTCGCTCATTTGTTCCGATTGGCGCCTTCTGGGCTGATCATTTGTCATTGCCGGTTTCGTTCATTCCCATTTGTTGGATTATGTCTGGGGTTGGCCGGCCGAATTTCGACATCATGTGGGGCTCCGCCTACAATTCTACTCCCACCGTGTTCATCGTAGTAACGATGCTGGTTGCCGTACCTGTTGCGTTCACGATCTTGTCCCCATCCTCTATCATTTCTGTTGCTCCATCTGTGTTCGCGACTGTTACCCCAGTTTCTATACGGCCTGTCTCGATTATTGTTTCGTTCGCGTCGCGACGACCAGTCACGCCGTTGATTAGTAATACGGCCACGACTGCGATCGCGCTGCTGGGCCCCGTAATAACTTTGTGCCTGATTAGGCGGACATTCTGCTGTATTGTATTCCATCTCTTGGAGAAGCGTTTTAAATGTTTCCACGTCCTCTTTGCATCGTCCCGCAAGAATGACGTGCCGCAAGTGCATCGGCAATTTGGTGATGCATATCCTAATTAGTTCCGCAGGTCCGTATGGGTCGTATAAAAATTGATTTGCCTGCAGCATGTGGTCGAATAGGCGTGCAGGGCTGCCGAAACCAGACTGGTTCAAATTTGGCAGCATAATTATGCCATGTTTGACCCTATCTTGTGCCGCTTCCGACCAATAGGCGGAGAGAAAGGCTTGTCGAAACTCCCGAGTGGAGTTGCAGTGACGCGCTGCCGACCTCATACGACTCGCCGGTTCGCCTTCCAAATAGCCACACATATACTCTATTTTATGTGAACTTGCCCAGTCGGGAGGAAGACAGAACTCAAATTGCTCAAGCCATGCTCGTGGATGTATGCCTTTTTGAGAATTACGGAATATCTCAAATTTTCTTACCGTAAGGAAATGTTTGAAATCAAATCCCCGCATTTCCTCCTGGCGAGGCCCTTGAATGTTTCTATTTGTCTCATGTCTGCCCCTTAAATTACATTCTTCCCTGTCGTCACAATCTCCCTCGTGGCCGGAGTCCCTCTCTGCACTGTTCGTACGGCTATTTTTATTGCTATTGGCGAGTTCGGAATGACACGCCATGCGGTTTTCCAGATGCGCCACGCGTTCTTGTAAATCGCCTGTTACAGCTTTGTGCTGTCTGTTCACTTCAAACTGTCCCTTCTGGAATTTAAGAAGCGAACGCACTTCTTCGGTCTCTGCGGCCGCTACCTGTGTGATATTGTTCTCGCTTTCCGTCAGCTTCATCGTGCCTACAATGTCCGCTAATGCCGCGATCTTCTCATCTATTTGTCTCTTGTCCTCCGCCCCAGTCTGCTTCAATTGTTCGACCTGCAGTTCCAACGCGTGGATCGCTAAACTGTTGTCCGCTATTGTGTTGCTAACGACCGTGGGACAATGCGTTTCAGCCTCTTGGAGCCTCGAGAGTACCTGCTGACGATCTCTTTGGCATTGTTCTCTCAGCTCTTGGAAATTCCTAAGTATCCGTTCTTCGCTTTCTTTAGATTCGGCCTCGCCACTGCGCTTGCTCTGTTCTAGGGCTTGCAGACGGTCATCGATTTGTTCAAATGTACGGCCTAATTCTTTCATAATATCGCTTTTTATTTCACTTGCCAGATTGTTTATTCTTTGTGAGATATCGTCGGACACTCTCTGCATCGACTTGTCGACTTTATTTGTCTGCTGGATTAGTTTTTCGTCTATTTGTTCGCCTAGCTCGCGGATCGATTTTTCGGATGATTCTTTTTGTTCTCGGAACAATTCTTTATTTTGTTGCAATAAGGCTTTCATGAATTCCGCCAAATCAATTTGGTTAGTTGGAGGCGAATTAATTTCTGGCTCTGATGTGAGCCCGTTCGTGCTGTTTTGTATTCCGTCTGAAGTATTCCCCATTGCATTTTCGGAACCGCCCGACGCGTTAATATTGGAAATCAAATTATCCCCTTGGTCCATGTTGCTTAAGTTGTCGGAGCGCTTACTTTTAGCTTGGTTACGTGTCAGCATTAGTGCAGTTTACACCCAGTACGTAACACACTAATCACAATAAATGTGTCCCCCAAAAATTACGACAGTCACAAGAAAGATACCCAACCTAGTACGCAATTTTTCATACGCAAAACAAATTTTTATCTTTGTTCGAAACCGTGGAATTTACAAGCGAAGAGAAAAAAAAACACACATATATAGAACAAACAAATATAGAAAACAAAACAAGACAAACAACACAACGCCGCTCAACAACGCCGTGAATCTTTTGAACGTCTGCTCGGAAACAACGCAAAAGTTGTTTGAGCGCTGTAGGGAAAAAAAATTAAGATTATACAACGCTTGCAATCTAACGTCTCAGAGATTCCAGAGTCTAGCGGAATCACAGAACAGGTTCGCCATGTGTAATAATTCTACATGAATTTGGTATGCTGAAATCGGGTGCTAATTAGACCATGAAAGCGGTTTAAAACTGTGAGCTGTCTTGGGAGGTTAACCGTGCGTTTACTGGGCCACTGTTTCACGACTGGGTAACTAGTCTAGGTTTACCACATTACCAATCAGACTATCATTGATTATAATCTTTTTACAGTCATACAACAACCGGTAATATATCTATATAAAAGGAGAATTTAAATAAAAAGAAAGAAATCAGTTTATATTTGCAAATTTATTTTAAAGATTGTTCATTGAAATTTCAGCATATTATACGTGAGTTATAACTGAGCTGGTGCCTTATTTACGATTGTGAGACTGTGAGATTGGAATATTACGGAACACATGAAATATGGAGCCAAGATTGGGAGACTGGGTACAACACTGCATTCATAAAACAACACACAAAGAACATTGAAACACATGCAACAGAAAGTTCACCACAACCAATAGATTCAAATTTTCAGTTAAAGAAATTATTTTCGTAGCACAATCCTGTCCGTCTTGTAATTACCCTTCACGTGGTCAACTTGGTTTACAGAAAGCGTATAACTCCACAATAATTTAGATAATAAAAATAAATTAGATCAAAAAGCAAATTACAAAACAAAAACCTCGAACTGGTTACTAACGTCCTACTATTAACCTGATGGGTCAAACAGTTATATAAGCACGTGGTACTGGTCTCACAAAGTACACGCCACGTGGGTTGAACATAAAGAAAAGTTGGTATATTCAAAATCTTTTCAAGACGATACGTTATAATCACACAAGCATTTGCCTTTAAGATTGATCTTACTTAGAGTTACTGACCAACACGTGGTTCCACTTTACTCCCAAAGTAATAACAAAGCAACTACCGCCAATTAATCTGAACTGGACACGAGAATTACACTCCGCTGCAATTAAAGATAACCTTAGCTATTTTAAAGCTAACCCGAAATAAAATGATTAAATTCTCAGTTAACCTGAACTTAACAAATCCATTG
The DNA here is from genome assembly GCF_023898315.1 of Schistocerca nitens. NCBI lineage: Eukaryota > Metazoa > Arthropoda > Insecta > Orthoptera > Acrididae > Schistocerca > Schistocerca nitens. Next base: position 6,254,857 of record NC_064615.1, on the reverse strand, counting down.
TCCTATGGACTTAACAGACACGCGCTTGGCCGGAGATCTTACCACTTCAGACGCTCGCACCGCCAGACTGCAACTGCTGGACTGCCCTGCGCTACTACTGGACTCCAACTGCCTACTACCACTGAACTACCCAGCGTGCTCCTGAGAGTCGCTCACAAAGACCAACGGAAGGCGCCAGAGGGGCAGCTTCCTATACCAACATGACAGGGGACGGACCGGACCATACTAAGAATGGAAACCTCTCTGCTTTTAGGAACCGTATCTACCTGTTTCAACGTTGGTCCTACTGTTCTCTAGCAGACAGCCTTGTCTGCTACCCTCAAGCATGCAGCTACAAACACATTTGATCATTCATCCTCTCACACAGAAGGGAAGGGGGATGACAGTATCTTATCATACACAGTATATAAAAGAAAGCGGATGTAGGTTCCGTATGAGACTGTGTGACATGAATTACATATAAGAATTACATATAAACTGTGCTTTAAAGTGTAGTAGTGTGAGAGATCGTTCTTGTTTACGTGTAAAAGTAACACGTTCCACTACTCAGTCTCCTCCCAGATAGTCAGAAACGCCACAGTAAATTTAGAAGAGGAATTTATTCCTTAAAAGACAACAAATTTGAGAAATTAAACATGAAAGGAATCCAACAGAGACCTTTCACTGTCACTGGGAGCTCCCTGGGGAGAGCCACGCCCAAGATAAGCCACGGCCGGTGAGCCACGGCAGGCTCGCGCTGAAGCTGAAGCCTTGCCCGCCAATCTCCGCAGCTGCTCGGCGCTGGATGAAGTCGCTGGGATGGCTACTGCTCCGGTCACCACGCTGCCTTCGACTGTCGCACGCAGCCGCACCTCACCTCGACGTGCAACTGCAACCGCAACTGAGCAGATACGCGTGCACCCGGTGGTGGCAGGAACACGAGAGCCGCACTGGCGCCACCTGCTATGCAGAGTGGGAATTCAATTGTGCTGTGAAACAGAAATCCCCTCATGATCCTGGGTGCTAACTCCGACACACTAGAGAGTATCACAAGACAGGAATACCGTATAATGTTCATCCATTTTCCATGTAACAAATACGATAAAGAACGACACCTTTGCCTGAGTAAAATCCAAGAATCTCTATGATCAAATCTGCTAAAGTGGGCACAATGGCCACAGGGCTGTTTTGTTGTCGCCACGCCACTGAGGACGGCAGAGGAAACACCAACGCAGCCTCACTTCAGATTCCTTTATGCCTGCTGACTATCTATTCTTTTCTGTGAGCAGTCCCACCTAAATTGCCCTTAAGCAGCAAAGAGGAATGAACCATGACGCCTCACTCTGTGAGCTCGACATCCATTTTCTATATGTGCACTAATTTCCTCGCCTTCGGCACCTGACCTTGATACCATGTCTAACGCCCCCGATTTTGTAGGCTAATATGAGAGCTGTTCTGAGAGTAAGGTGCATCGGTCGCGAAATGAAAACCACAGTGAAAATCAAAAAAATTTTATCTGCAGCAGTTAGCCACACCTTCCAGCTACCTCTTTAAATAGTCGCATTTGTCGTGGCGTTAAACAAACTTTCCAGTACCCTGCTCACAGAAAGCAGCCGCCTGTGCTTCCGGCCAATTCTCTACGCTAGTCTGCCTTTCGTTGTGTGTACGAAAAAGTTGTCTTCGTAGCCAGTGTTTCATGTGAGCAGAGATGAACAACGGAGGGAACCAAGTAAGCGCTGTATTGTGGGTGATCGAACACTTCCTATCGAAAACATGGCAGGAGCGTCTTCTCTGCCCACGCAGAATGCGATCGAAAATCGTCTTGAAGAAAGAAATGCGTGACATTTATGTTGTGTGAGCTGCATAGCTACAGGCGAAATCCCTCACCACATACACATACTTGCCGGCAGACACGGCTGTTTTAGGCACTTCTACGTGATCACTTTGCACTCTGAACTGAACAGAGAGAAATTATAATTTTATATTAATACCTTCACCTGCTGACGGTCGGGGCACACAGTTTCACCTGTCCCCATTGATGTGTATCAACGCCCGTCAGCAGCTGACGGTATTAATATAAAATTATAATTTCGTTCTAGACAGCTACAGGTCATCAATTGTGTCTGTTGTTTCGAACATGTCCGAATGAACAGACACCATATCGATATAATTATATGAACAGACAGACGTGAAGCAATGGACAGGCACACTAAAGACCCTGCCTGACACATCTGTACAAAGTTCCACCGGATTTTCACAGCCATTTCGCACCTAATCGGACCTTACTTTCCGAATATGCCAGTACTTTTAGAGCTTAGAACTTTTAGGGTGGTGAGAAAACATAATACGTGACTGATGTTCTATATTAATTCCCTCTACAACGTTTGTTACAATCTCTGGCTCAGTGTATGAGAGACAGGACGCTCTGGTATCCTCTTGAGTCCCATAATACATATCTGTTAACTGTCTCACAGCCCCAGCCAGAATAATCTGCTCACACAGTTGTTCGTGGAAGCTCCAGACTCGGCCCTGGTCATCCTTTGTACAAAATTTTCCCAAACTTGTCAGTATAACATTTGCAGCATTTCTACATCCCCTAATCCAGGCACCTCCTTCTGTTCGTTCAATAATCCAAATAGTACATGAACTGAATAGATTCTGTATAAAAGCTATGGGAAACTCTTGTTCTTTCTCCGTACCTAACAAGACATGATGTATCCTAGCGAACTGTTAACCCACTGCTTGTCTCTAAACCTGGAGTCATTAATTAACTCATCTGACAACTGACACCTAAATCCAGTCTGCTACAATGGACCGATGTTGATAGCATTTGATTTAAGTATTAATTACACCTGCGCAGCCTGTAACTCTTCTAGCACTTGGTCATTTACTGTACAATTAGCCAACTGTATCAAATCATTCATCTGATTCACATAATGAGTTATTCTGGGCTGCACTTTTTTCACTGTGAGCAGGGGGTGCCTTCCAGAAATTTAATAAGCACTACAATTTCAGTCAAGGCGTGCATGGTCGTAGCAGATCCTCCACTCACGTCCTGTGGCCACCCCTAATGTTAACCGCACGGGCTCTGTCATCGCCTAGCGAAGACGATGGGCCAACTCGAGTGCCATATCTGCAGGGGGCTGCCTGCAGATGGTAGCCTCATTCGCCAACTCGTCCTAACTCGACCAGCACATGCCACAGAGACGTCCCAAAGTGCCATTGCTGCAATGCGAGAAAAAAGAACAAAAGAACAGTATCACTGTCTTATCCCTGCGAAGTAACACCACGCCAATATAACAAAAAACCATGCACTGTTACTAATTACGGGTAGGGATCCGTGGGAATGGAAGTGGATAAGCGTACTGTGGGTGAAAAATCTAAACAATATTAAAATCAATTTATTGGTTAGTATTATCAACTTTGAATACATGCACAAGAAAGAAGAACCAAACACAACATACCATGTTCTTTCATAACCTGCACCTATAGAATCAACGAAATTTACAAAAAGACGGCAAAAACAAACATACCCAAATGATAACACACAGTAAAACAACAACGAGAAAATACACAATAAAGACTCTTACCCCAAAATATCCAATTATAAATATACCCAAACAAAGACAATACAAAAGTAATACTACGTGAGAAACACAAGAGAGTACAAATCAGCATTGTGCAACAGCCTAAGTTACACTCTACTGGACACCATAAACAAGAAAATAAAACGATACGTGTGAACAACAAAGAGAGATGAAATATTGACTCAACACACTATGACCATCTGAACATCAGCTTGAAACTTTTACTTTTAACAAACTTAATCACTTGGTTACTCGATTTGGACAGACCAGAATCGTCATCTGCTCTAAAACAGAGCACTAATCCCAATGGATACTCCCTTCTACGATAGTGGAAGACATACCGAAACCACCAACACTTTACCCTGGCACACTGCGTTCCTTTGGTCCGCTAGACCGAGCACTGTCCTCTGCTCCAGACAACAATGGTGGCCCGTGTTGACAGCCATCCATCACAAGCCCCGACTGCAAGTAATGCAGGTTGACTCGTGGCTCAGCTTCATGCTTCCTGTTTCGCAAATCCAGGCAGCTGCTGCCCCTCTGCAAGTTGCCGGTAGCGTTGTTTCTGCTGGACGTCCAGTTAACTGTATTCATTGCACCAAGGCTCTCTGGTAGCCGATGATGGCAGTGCCCCCCCCCCCCCCCCCCCCGTCCACCAACAACATGGAGCTGTGCTGTCACCAGAAACCCTGCACCAGCCAAATGACAGTAAACGACCTCAGACAGCACAATGTGACAAACTCCTGAAGTCTTGCCGGTACTGGGCATGGCGGTGTGGCTGAGGCTGTTACCTGTACAGTTCCGGTCATGAAACTGCACTCCGCCCTCCGACTCTGACATACCTCACCTCAGCATGGCACTGTGTCTGCAATTTAGCTGATACACACACCCCCAGTGCCATCAGGATCACAAGAACCATACTGGTGTCACCTGCCAGCTTGGGCGGAAATACAACAATGCTGTCAGTTAATGGTATTGAAGAACTCCCGACCTTTAGCCCTATTAGTGCCTCAATATTCTTTTCGAGACAGTAAATTGTGTATGTACAACCCTTCATGTTTAAGGTTCATGACTTGTAAGGGACGTTTAGGATGTTCACTAACGACGTTTTTTCGCATTGTGGAGGTAACTGTTTAAGATTCCACTGCCCTGTAATTCCAACATTTCTTGGCCTGGGCCAGAATACCAACATTCTAGGAGTTCGTTCGCAGCATCAGTGAATCTTAAAGCCCTATGCTTAATAAGTCGTCTTCAAGGCGCCGAAAAGTTTGTCGAGCACGTGAGGAATGTTGAACGATGGAAGAGTTATTTTCAAAGAAATCGCACTTCAGGCACAACTGCTTCTAAATCTGTTCTAATCATGTTCCATCAGAGACCATGAGCCCATATTATCTTTTAGCGATCACTCAGTCCTTATATTTCTATTAATAGCTAATACGGTAGCAAACTTTGATTCAACACGCTGTCTACAGTGCAGATTGGTGAGAAACCCCGACCACATTTGCTTCTCATAAAGCAGTTTGCCAACATCTCTATTTCCACCTAACTGCTTAGTACACAGTATCAATACTAGAAATAAGAACAATATACATAAATATTTAAAATCACTTACTCTTGCCCAGAAAGGAGTCCAGTATTCAGCAACGCATATTTTCAATAACTTACCAGCAACCATTACGAGTTTAGTTTCAGATAAGGCACAATTTAAACATAATTTAAAAGAATTTTTGGTCGCCAACTCCTTCTATTCCATCCATGAGTTTCTCAACAAGTGCAGTAGACCATTTTTATGAAAATTTATTATACTTTAGTTTTTGACAATACTTGGTTGTAGCAGCCAAGTAACTACCTACTGTGCGAATGATGGACGTATGGAAAGGAGATGTAAGTCTTAAGTCTGTAAACAGTGAAAGTTTAATTTTAAATCTTGTACATAATCTGACTGTTCTTAACTAAGGATCACTGAAGTGAATAATTTACTTTAATTTTTGGCAATAATTGGTTGTAATAACCAAGAAACCAGCAAATGTCTGAATGATGGATTTAATGAAAGCAGATGTAAGTATTAAACCTGTAAATATTATAAGTTTAAATTTAATTCATGTACATAATTTTACTGTTTATTGACTGAGGATCATTAAAAATGAAACTCAAGTTTTTCCAATCACATTTTTGTAATGTGTTTATCTGACATGTTCCACACCCAGCAGGATTCCCTCTTTTATGGGTCTATGGAATGCATAATTAATCTAATCTAATCTAATCTAAACATTGCTACGTAATGGGAACTGAGAGCTACACAACGTTAAAAATGAGGCTGAACACTGGGAACTACTCGAGTTGATTTCTTCAATCCTCATTCAGATGTATTTAAGTATTTAAGATCTCTCACAGCTAACACACCACAGATCTTAAAAGAGATAGCTTTTGTTATCCTTTTATTGTAACTCATTACTCATTTAACGTAGTCCACATTATTGTGTCAGTTGACATTAAAGTTTCCTTGGTATGGTAGAGTGGCATACTCTTAAAAAAACTATTACTGGTGAAAGGAACATTTAGGCCACGGTTACAGTGTTCTTCATGTGGATCTACTAGTTTCAGCAGTAATAGTTCTTTTAGTAATATGACGCAGTACCACGCCAAGAAATCTTTTGTGTCAACGCCGGCCGGAGTGGCCGAGCGGTTAAAGGCGCTACAGTCTGGAACCGCACGACCGCTACGGTCGCAGGTTCGAATACTGCCTCGGGCATGGATGTGTGTGATGTCCTTAGGTTAGTTAGGTTTAAGTAGTTCTAAGTTCTAGGGGACTGATGACCACAGCAGTTAAGTCCCATAGTGCTCAGAGCCATTTGTACCATTTTTTTGTGTCAACTTCCGTTGTTATGCTAATAACGAAATCAAGCCAATGGTCCTTCTAATATTATTGTTCCTGATTCAGCATTGCTGTGTTCAACTATTCACCTTTTTCGGAAGAAAGAAGGAGCGAAAGCTGGGATGATACCAACTATCGAAGCTATTATGCGTTCTACACTGAAAGGAAAAGGTTAGGAGAGTCTACCAGTTTTGCTTTCCTCCAAGGAAACGTCCAAGTATTCCTGATGTGATATATGGGTACCGTGGAAAATCTCGAGCCAGAAAGTCCACATGATGGATGGAAACACATATCGTCCACAAGCATGTCCAATGAATTACTTTCGAATAGTTTCCAAATCTGCTTCCAGAGCGACAAATCAGTGAAGTCCCTAACACACTGCACTCTAAATTGCAAGTATCCAAATTAAATGCAGATGTCTTGGGGCCTTTCTCCGGGCCCTAATCTCCAAAAGCGTTGCATGTCAGCGTTTCAAAGCTACAGACACAACTCACATTCACAAATCGCAATGAAAGTTCAACATTCTGATTTTTGTGTTTGTGTTTTATAAGGGTAACAGTAATCAAACCGACAAACTGCAGGGACTTATACCTGACCGGAAATGGAGGGGAAAAGGTACGATGAACATGTGACCGGAAATGGACTGTGTGCGTGCAACGACACCAAATCATCCAGGAACACAGTACAGGGCTGCATCGCACCCACGTCTCAACAGATGTCCACAGTGGCCACCAAGGGGTGCCACGTCATGCAGGATGCACATAACCGTACTTTGGCTTACACCACGTTGGCAGGCCACTTGCCTCGCGCTTGTAGTAGGGTTCGTCTCAGTATCCCGTAGAACCGTCCTCCAAATGTGGTGTAGCACAGTCAGCCATCTACCTGCCCGTTCATCTGTCTGAAAGGACCCATGATCACACAAACGCCCAAAAAGGGCTTCAGATGTGGTAGGGGTCAGTGAGGGCACTGGTTCTGGTATAGCCGTGCTGCCTCTCGTCCCTTTCCATCTGCTTCACCGTACACAACCAAGATCTCCGCTTGTTCCCGATATGAGTAACAGACCATCTGATGCTTATAGCAAGCTGCGTCAATCACACAGACAGCATGGTTGCACAAAGAACACACGGCACGTCGTTACAGGAACTGTCATTCGTCAGCGCCATCTGCCGTGGCAACGATGCACTTCCAGATACATATTCAACTGGAGCTTTTTTCCTCCATTCCCTATCACGAAACCGTTCCTGCAGTATGCAGGTTTTATTAACCTTCTCCTTACAAGGAAAACTAACTGTTGTTGTTGTGGTCTTCAGTCCTGAGACTGGTTTGATGCAGCTCTCCATGCTACTCTATCCTGTGCAAGCTTCTTCAAATCCCAGTACCTAATGCAACCTACATCCTTCTGTATCTGTTTAGTGTATTCATCTCTTGGTCTCCCTCTACGATTTTTACCCTCCACGCTGCCCTCCAATACTAAGTTGGTGATCCCTTGATGCCTCAGAACAGTCCTACCAACCGATCCCTTCTTCTTGTCAAGTTGTGCCACAAACTTCTCTTCTCCCCAATGCTATTCAGTACATCCTCATTACTTATATGATCTACCCAGCTAATCTACAGCATTCTTCTTTAGCACCACATTTCGAAAGCTTCTATTCTCTTCTTGTCTAAACTATTTATCGTCCTAGTTTAACTTCCATACATGGCTACACCCCATACAAATACTTTCAGAAACGACTTCCTGACACTTAAATCTATACTCGATATTAACAAATTTCTCTTCTTCAGAAACGCTTTCCTTGCCATTGCCAGTCTACATTTTATATCCTCTCTACTTCGCCCATCGTCAGTTATTTTGCTCCCTAAATAGCAAAACTCCTTTACTACTTTAAGTGTCTCATTTCCTAATCTAATTCCCTCAGCATCACCCGAGTTTATTCGACTACATTCCATTATCATCGTTTTGCTTTTATTGATGTTCATCTTATATCCTCCTTTCAAGACACTACCCATTTCGTTCAACTGCTCTTCCGAGTCCTTTGCTGTCTCTGCCAGAATTACAATGTCATCGGCGAACCTCAAAGTTTTATTTCTTCTCCATGGATTTTAATACCTACTCCGAATTTTTCTTTTGTTTCCTTCACTGCTTGCTCAATATACAGATTGAATAACATTGGGGAGAGGCAACAACCCTGTCTCACTCCCTTCCCAACCACTGCTTCCCTTTCATGTCCCTCGACTCTTATAACCGTCATCTGGTTTCTGTACAAATTGTAAATAGCCTTTCGCTCCCTGTATTTTACCCCTGCCACCTTCAGAATTTGAAGGAGAGTATTCCAGTCTTCTCTAAGTCTACAAATGCTAGATAAGAATGTTTGCCTTTCCTTAATCTAGCTTCTAAGATAAGTCGTAGGGTCAGTATTGCCTCACGTGTTCCAATATTTCTACGGAATCCAAACTGATCTTCCCCGAGGTCAGCTTCTACCAGTTTTTCCATTCGTCTGTAAAGAATTCGCGTTAGTATTTTGCATCCGTGATTTATTACACTGATTGTCCGGTAATTTTCACATCTGTCAGCACCTGCTTTCTTTGCGATTGGAATTATTATATTCTTCTTGAAGTCTGAGGGTATTTCGCCTGTCTCATACATCTTGCTCACCAGATGGTAGAGTTTTGTCAGGACTGGCTCTCTTCTAAAGGAATGTTGTCTACTCCCGGGGCCTTGCTTCGACTCAGGTGTTTCAGTGCTCTGTCAAACTCTTCACGCAGTATCGTATCTCCCATTTCATCTTCATCTACATCCTCTTCCATTTCCATAATATTGTCCTCAAGTACGTCGCCCTTGTATAGACTCTCTATATACTCCTTCCGCCTTTCTGCTTTCCCTTCTTTGCTTAGTACTGGGTTTCCATCTGAGCTCTAGATGTTCGTACAAGTGGTTCTCTTTTCTCGAAAGGTCTCTTTAATTTTCCTTTAGGCAGTATCTATCTTACCCGTAGTGAGATAAGCCTCTACATCCTTACATTTGTCCTCTAGCCATCCCTGCTTAACCATTTTGCACTTCCTGTCGATCTCATTTTTGAGACGTTTGTATTCCTAACTATCTTTCTGGAATTCCTATTAGACAGTGATGCGGAGTTGGCAGTCACTCGTAAGACTCCACGCGCTGCCATAAGTGCAGCTACCGTCCTGCCTCGCAGCCCGATTCTCCAGACGTGGTTTAAAATCGAAGGAGCCTGCTGTGCAGCTTACGGCCATTGGTGATTACCAATGATGCCGTCATACGCTCTTGTCGCACCAGTTTGTCGGATCCGCACTAAACAGTTGTTACTCTTGTACTGCATTGCAGCTGATATCAGAAATTGTGCTACAGACTGTGCATGGGGGCTTAATTATTTATAATGCAAATATTTTTAATTTTAGTCGCTGTCTGTTCGGTTACGCAGTCTCGTAACCGGTTGGCCCTGAGTAGTATTAGTACGCAATCTGACTGCATAGAATAACAACAAGAATGAAAGGAAATTTCCGTTAACACAATTAATTAATTAAGTCCCCAGCAACTATAAAAGCTACGAAACAAAAACTCCGAAACAACAAAGCACAAGTGTAACTGTTCTGTGTGTGGAAGTGTGATTCAACGTAGACATCTGGCACGGTTCTTCCTCAATAAGACAAGGTATTTTAAGCACCATTTACACTGAAGTAATTAAAAAAAAACAAAACAGAAATACTATAACTGCACATAGAAACCAGAATTACACTCTAATACATGAACACAAGCCAGATGCTTTGTTGACTGAACCTGTGACCAAGAGGCATTGTTAGTTAGGAAATTTAAAAAAAAATTAAAAAATGTTTTTACCTTCATATATATTGACCAAAAATACACTCTGATCATTACAACATCCCCATTCGAACAACACCTGCTGTCTAGCCCATCAAAACAACTGCACACGACATGGCCTCAACTAGTACAGCTATCAACATCCTCTCAACCAGCACTGCCCACGGCAACCTCAGAACTCCTACTGCCCACAGCAACTTCTGAACAAACACTGCCAGTGGAGGCGGCGGAATAAAACTCTTTGGCGCAATCTCTGGCGCTGTGACTCAGTGTAGCCACCTTTCATATGCCCCTCCTCCACGGGCTAGAATTTGATGGTATTTTTGCCAGCATTGGTGGTGAAAATACCATCAAATTTGTCCAAAAAAATACAGACAAAAATAAAAGATAATATTAATAAGTAAATATCACATAACTAGATAAAATTTGGCTTTGCACTGACCCTTCAATAACCTAATATATAAAATACAGTAAGGAATACAAATGCTTTCATACATGTGATTTTACATAATAGTTTACACAAGTGTCATTCAATCAATGGCACCAGCAATGACGAATAGGTGTAGGTAAGAGTCTCATAACATTTCATAAACAGTAAATACACAAAAAATCAGTTTATGCAAATATTCACATACAATCCTTTCAATAATTCAATAAACAAATAGCACTCCTTAGAGTAGTTGACAGTTCCAGCAGTAGCACCCAGCAATGGTCAACAGGTGCAAATAGCAGTCTCATAACATTTCATCAGCAGTATTTTAACAGCTCCAACAGTGGCACCCAGCAATGTTGAACAGGTGCAGACACCAACAAGTGACATTATGTCAGTAGAAGCAGTTCCATCAGTGGCACCCAGCAATGTTGAACAGGTGCAGGTAACAGTCCATAATATGCACTATCACTAATCAGACAGTTCATCAGAGTTTATCAGCAGAAATTAAACATTTCCAAGTGGCACCCATCATGTTGAACAATGTGCAGGTAACAGTCCATAATATTCACTATCACTAATTAGACAGTTCATCAGCAGTAATTGAACATTTCTAAGTGGCACCCACCAATGTTAATACGTGTAAGCACGATCAACAGTTTGAACGCACACACAATTGCTTTTACAAAATTATTATCAATGCTCTTACACTAAACATACAAATTATAATAAACACACAAATGATATCAGATAATTGTCATATTAAATATTACAAATACACAAATATCAGTAAACCTATAATATTTATGGGTGTCAGTGCAAGCCGCAACAAACAAGTAAAATAATATTTAGGAGATAGGTCGGTAGCAATTACTTGGGATTAGGAAAGGAAAACACACAAAACACACTCACTCATCTTTCATCCACATTAAGTACTACTGTGTAATTGAATAGTGTTAACTGTGTAAATGCAATTCTGTCAAAGATTTTATGTTCGACATGTGTATCAAGTAGTAGTGGCAGCAATGTATAACAGTGAATAATAGTTAGTCAACGTCATAGTCATCATGTCAAGACCAATGTTTGCCAAGCCAAATCAAATGTACGGTTGCTGAGCAACTGTCAGTGAGCCAAGCTATGCAAATACTTCCTCTCTCCAAAAAAAAGTATATACTGCTTAGTGATTTAACAAAGTGTGTGTGTAGACAATCTTCCTTCCACTTGAGTGTTCTAGTCTGCCATCTTCATCCTCCTTGTTCCATATAAACCAACAAAAAAATATGCTCCTCACTTACTTGACCTCTTATCCATCAAAACTCCAATAATCATCAACTTCACACAATCTCAATACCTCAATAATACCTCTTCAATACGTCGATACATATAAACCTTATCACCAATATCATTTCACCTCCATAACAACTCTTTCCGCCGGCCGAAGTGGCCGTGCGGTTAAAGGCGCTGCAGTCTGGAACCGCAGGACCGCTACGGTCGCAGGTTCGAATCCCGCCTCGGGCATGGATGTTTGTGATGTCCTTAGGTTAGTTAGGTTTAACTAGTTCTAAGTTCTAGGGGACTAATGACCTCAGCAGTTGAGTCCCATAGTGCTCAGAGCCACTTGAACCATTTTGAACAACTCTTTCCTCTAGTCAGTCTCCTCGAACAAGAACAGATAAAATCCTAGTTCAAACTTCAATTCGATCATCCCATACAATCCGAAGACACAATGTCCACACACAACCTCTGTGTAATCCACCTGAACCAAATCTTCTACTCATTATGAATCATAAAATACATTTTGATTACCTTGTCCATCATTAAATAAAAGAAATGCATACATGACCTCTAACAGCCTTTAGTTTGAATAACTCTCAGTAAGTAAGTACTGTAAGTAGGCTGTTTATGTTTTCTTATTGGCAACGTTACGTAGCGCACTGTATTAAAATCACTGGCTGTGCTGTGTGCAGTCTGTTGCTGCTTTGCATTGTGGTAGTACTCGCCATTGTAGTGTTAGGCAGCTGGCTGTGAACAGCGCGTAGCGTTGCGCAGTTGGAGGTGAGCCGCCAGCAGTGGTGAATGTGGGGAGAGAGAGATGGCGGAGTTTTGAAATTTGTCATGAACTGCTATATATATATTATGACTATTAAGGTAAATACATTGGTTGTTCTCTATCAAAATCTTTCATTTGCTAACTATGCCTATCAGTAGTTAGTGCCTTCAGTACTTTGAATCTTTTATTTAGCTGGCAGTAGTGGCGCTCGCTGTATTGCAGTAGTTCGAGTAACGAAGATTTTTGTGAGGTAAGTGATTTGTGAAAGGTATAGTTTAATGTTAGTCAGGGCCATTCTTTTGTAGGGATTTTTTGAAAGTCAGATTGCGTTGCGCTAAAAATACTGTGTGTCAGTTTAAGCACAGTCGTGTACAATTGTTAAAAAAGGGGACGTTTCAGTACGAGTACGGAGTGTGAATGATCATAATATTTCACAGTGTGTACACCACTTCAAGAATCGTGGCAAAACAGAAGCAAACATGTGGAGTATTTCTTGTGTCAAGTGTCACTTGCTATTTCAATTGCTCACGAAGAATGCAGTGTAATAGCTGTCAATGGTCTAAACCTAGTGTTGGTATGTCATGTCGTTAGCTTCCATCCTATTAACATAAATTTATACAGCTTCCATAAAACCTCCAGCTCATGTGACTTCAATGAAGTTTCTTGTACTAATGTCGTTCGTAGCATTATAGTAGTTCATTTTCTTATCTTAAAATATAAGGCACTGAGCGTAAGCAAAACATGCAACAGCGAGTAAATATACCAGTAGAGAACAGAATGTCAACAAGTGGATGCAGCACAATTCCTACAACGTGGCTCTGTCAAGCGAACAATCTATAATTAATACCATAGTGTGACCTAAACTCCATGTTCGTACACCGCATATCAGCATTTCTATATACCAAATTAAAGAGTAGTTATGACAACAAACAGAAATGTATAAATATGCAATCCATACGCAAAGCAGGAAATATATATCTTACATAATAAACAGGTCATTAGCGTCATATCAGCATAAGCAAATAAATGTTCATATGTAATCTTAATAAGTAAACATGAAGGCACAAGCAGATAAATCACAAAGTATAACCTACATACATAATCATATCAGCACAATTAATCAGGTGACAATTATAATTTAAATAAATTAGCACAGCAGGCACATAATCAAAAAAAAATATGACATCAGTGAAAAAGCATAGCAGCCAAGCGATGCATAATATACACAAGTAACAACCCTGTTCATTAATCAATCATTGTCAATATCAGTTAACACGAAGTATGAATCACGTAATCGCGAGCAGCAAATTACGTCTCAAGTACGTACCAAGTGGAAATATGTTACCTGAAAAGTAAACTCAATTAATAGTTACCTTTTTAGTTTATTATTTTCTTCTTCGAAATTACATTCTTCCTGAAATTTTCTCGATAGCAAGTCCTCTTAACGTCGGACACACACAGAATTTACCTGAAGTTCTTAAATATTTTATACAACCGTATCCTGAAAAATACTGAACGTTAATAACATAATTTATCAAGTCACTATAGCTTTATACTGAATTTAATCAGAGAAATTACACTGTGTATTTGTTTACGGCTGTCAGTGCATTCGCACTGAGCGCTCGATCAGCTGTAGGTACGCGTGACGTAGGAAGTCATCGTTTGCGGTCAACGACTGCCTTGTGCGGCGCGCAGACTTGACTGTTGCTTTGAGTATGTGCCGCCGCCGGAACACGGCGCGGTATCCTTGTATTCTGTGTTTACGCATAACTGTTAGTTTCTCAAAAGTATGTCATTCCACAAAAATTTTAACATTCGATATATGATGTATTCCATTAGAGCGCCGAGATTTAAGAGTTTCTACTTCGACAGTGTTATCATGAATAATTTTGCGAATTCTATATGGACCGTTATAAAGCAGAAAAAATTTGCGACACAAATCTTTTGCTTTGTGAGACAAACGGTGAGACTTAATTAACACCTTTTGACCAACTGAGAAGGTTTTTAAACGACCAGCACGTTTAGCTGATTTCTCTCTTCTAGCAGCCGCAGATGCAATATTTTGTAGAGCCATGTTGACAACTTCAGAATGCCGCAGTTTCTGTGAAGGCGGAAAAGGAACGATTTCAGAAATGCTATTTGTCGGTGCTTTATTTTTTAATATCAATATAGGCGGTAAAGAAGTTGAATCATTAGGGAGTTCGTTCAGAATGTTTTGAAAAATATGAAGATACTGATCCCAACGTTCTGTGATTCTGATGACAATAAAGTCGACACAATTTATTGATTTCCTTCATCCATCTCTCTGAAGCGTTAGATTGAGGGTGAAAAAGTGAAATGAAAATTGGTTTAATCTTACGACGCCGTAGAGTAGGAAGCCAAATTTTAGAGCGAAACTGTGATCCATTATCTGATATAACCTTATCAACATGACCCACTTCTTTAAGAAAATGTTTGATGAAAGCGTTAGATACTGAACGAGCTGTTGCTTTGCGTAAAGGTGTAAAACACACATATTTTGATGTCAATTCCACTGCTACCAAAATGTACGCAAAACGATTAGTAGAATGAACCACTGGACCGAACAAATCGACTGCAGCCATTTCCTTTAATTTCGCTGGAATGATTGGAAACAACGGTGCTCTGTGAGAAATAGTTGGCGGCTTAGCCTTTTGACATAATTTGCATCTGACAAGAACAGATCGAATACGTTTTTCCATATTACTGAAATAGCAATTTTCTGGTAATTTATGAAAGCATTTTCTGGGACCAAAGTGTGCATAACTGAAATGTGTATACCAAATCAATTTACTAACCCACTCATCAGGAATGCAAACTAACCAGAGTTGTCGACCGATTTTCGTTTAAAAAGAAGATCATTGCGAACTAAATAATACTGTCTAATCGCTACGCTTTCCTTTCTCCTCAACTTCTCCTTAATGTCCTTCCAGATTGGATCCTTGTTTTGCTCCTTAGCGATGTCCTGGAGCGAAGACGAAATAAAATTTTCAAACGCAACACCTTGAGTATACATCAAACAATAATTGTTTTCATTGCAGTCCTCCTCAGCACTTTGTTTCAAACCCATAGGTGCACGTGATAAAGCATCAGCAACAATATTTGAAGATCCCTGTATGTAAACAATACTAAAATCAAATTCCTGTAGATACAGCGCCCATCGTGACAATCTTCCATGTGTTAATTTTGTTGACATAAGAAATTCCAGAGCTCGATGATCGGTGTAAACCTTAGTATGTCTGCCACACAAAAATATGCGAAATTTTGTGAAAGCCCAAACAACAGCCAAGGCTTCAAGTTCCGTAATCGAATAATTCTTTTCTGATTTAGAGAGAACACGACTTCCAAATGCAATAGTTTTCTGTACTACAACGCCGTCTTCTTCTATCTCTTGAAATAAGTGTGCACCTAGGCCTTTGTATGATGAGTCCGTCGCCAAACAAAAATCTTTTGACAAATCCGGATGTGAAAGAAGTGGAGCAGCAACTAAAGCATCACGAAGCTGTTCAAATTCTGATTGAGCTTCCTCATCTCAACACCAATTCGAATTCTTTCCAGATAGTTCACATAAACGAGGTGTGGCCAAACTGTCCAATCTAACAAAGCGTCTAAGAAAATTACAGACACCAAGGAAACTACGAACATCACGTTATTTAGTAGGAACAGCATAATTACGAATGGCGCCTAGTTTCTCTGGATCAGGAAGAATACCTTCTGTAGAAATAATATGACCAAGAAATTTCACCTAAGAACGACCAAATTCAGATTTTTCCAAGTTCACTGTAATGCCAACTCTTGCAAAAATACGTAATAATGAATCCAAAATTTTGTTATGCTCACTCCAAAAACGTTTAGCAATAAGAATATCGTCAACATATGAAGTAATATTTTCACGAATATAAACAGGTAAAATTTCGTTTAAACTACGAATGAATGCTGCAGAAGATACAGTAAGTCCAAACGGTAATTTCCGAAATTGATAACAGTTACCAACGGCTAAAAAGGCAGTGTATTTTCTACAATCAGGGTGGAGTACTATTTGCCAAAAACTTGGGCGCATATCAATTGTGGATAAAACTTTAAATCCATGGAAATGTTGAAGAAGTTCATCTAAATTTTGTGGACGGTCAGTTTCAGGAATGATGATATTTTTTATCTGTCTGGAATCCAGAACCAAACGAATTGACAAATCCTTTTTAAGAACGACATGTAATGGGCTGGTATAAGGACTGACCGCTGGCTCAATAATGCCTTGATCTAACATGCACTGAAGTTCACTCTTTAACCTTGTCTCTATAAGCCAAAGGAATAGCGTACGTTTTTCCTCGAAATGGTGTGTGTTCTTTTACTTTAAATTAATATTGTAAGCCTTGTATAGTTCCTGTGTGATGACTAAATACTGTAGCATGTGAAGTCAAAATTTGGTGCAGTTCTTCTCTTGCAACGTCATCTGGCACTTCGGCTTTGTTAACCTTTTCATTAATTAATTCTTCGCTATTAATTATATCATCCGTCCCGTCTCTGTACCCATTGTCGTTGTCATGAATGAACACATTGTCGTCATAATGCTCAGCGAAAACATCAGAAGTAAGAAACCTTAAACATTTTATGTCTGATTCAGATTTCGTTACACACTCAAAAAATTTCAAACATCTCGGCATTCCAGCAACAGTCAAGTTCACACTTCTTTCTTTAAAGTTTAAAATTGCCTTATGTGTGTTAAGAAACTCCATACCTAATGTAATTGGTGTACTGAGTAATGGAACAATAATAAAATTAGCAGAAAATTCATATCCTTGACAAATGAAATTTAAGTTGGTCTGTTGTTTGACTTCCACACTTTTTCCAGAAATAGCTCCTCGAATTGTAGTTTTAGAAACAGGTAACACAGGACAAGCAATAGTTCTTACACATATACGAAAAACTGATTCACTAATAACATTCAATGGGCTCCCAGAATTTAAAACCACAGTGAACTTATTCTTACCCACAAATACTTCAATAACAGGGTGTAAAAATGCGTCTACATTATTTTCCTTTTCGTCTAGCAAAATGTCTCTCATGTCTTCCAGGCGTACGTAGTGTAAAGTCGTAGTGTAATTACTTTCTGAACCGTCTATATTGCTGCCAGCAGCCGAAGATACAAGCCATTGTCGATTGTTTGCGTCACATCTTTGATTATTCGCGTCATTTCGAGGATCAATTTCTACGATTTGCACTTGTCTCTCTGAATTTCTGTCACGCGGAGGATGCCAGTTAGGTCCCTCCTGTCTGTTAGATGTAAATTCTTGGTTGTGTCTGTTATTAAAATTTCTATTTTCCTGTCTATCTGCATGACTGCTTCTTGTGTAATTTCGACTGTCACTTCTGAAATTATTGTTATATCTACTACTCTGGTTATTTCTGTAGTAAGAATTTCTATTATTGTATGAATAATTTCTGTCTTGATGATACCGATTACCGTTTCCGTATGATTGATCATTCCGGTAGGAATTTCCGTTATTATAATTGTCTGTGTAATTTCTGCTAGAACGTCTGTTATTGTCATAAGGCTGGTATCTATTGTCCTGTCTGTTTCGTCTGTCATTCTCAAAATTACCCATATAACGTCCGTTCCGATCATTATCCCTTCTCCCTGAAAATCTATTGTGATTACCGTTACTGAAAAAATTACAAGAAGTCCCGTCGTCATTGTCATACTCAAGTTCTTGTAGCAAAGTCTTAAAAGTCTCAATGTCATCTTTACATCTTCCGGCTAAAGCAATTTGTCTTATCGATTGTGGCAGCTTAGTTAAACAAATGCGAATTAATTCAGTCGGGCTATAAGGGTTGGAAAAGAATTGATTCTTTCGAATCATGTCTTCAAAGTATTCTGCCGGCGTGCGGAACTCCGACTGTTTAAAATTACGCTGCATAATAAGACTATGTTTGACTCTGTCTTGCGTGTTTTCGGACCAATATGCCGATAGAAATGCATGATAAAAATCATTTAAATTATTACACTCTCTAATAAGTGCGCGCATGCTCGTCGCCGGTTCGTTTTCTAAATATCCACACATAAATTCCAATTTGTGACTTAGTGGCCAATTTGGTGGAAGTGCGTACATAAATTGATCTAGCCATGAACATGGATGTATGTCATTTTTAGAATTGCGGAAGATCTTAAATTTCCGAACAGTCAAAAAGTGTTTATAGTCAAAGTTTTCGCCTCTTGGCGACAGAGACCTACCGCGTCTGTCCCAGTTTGAATGTCGATTATTGTCAAGTTCGCGCGCCTGGCGCTCTCTTGTTGCATTTCGTAAATGAAATAAATTATTATCTTCAAAACCCGCTGCTATCGGTGATTCCAAATTTCTTCTACCGTCTTTTCCTACGATTTCGCTTTCAATTTGTTTGACTTGCTTTCGTAACGCCTCAAATTCGCTTTTAACGCATTCATTAAATTTTCCCTGATTTTCAACATGTTTATTTATGTTCTGGTACTCTTCGGTTTCTGCAAATGGCAATGGAGCTGTATCATCTGAATATCTGTCCCCATTTAAACTAAGACTTGTCAGTTTATCTGAAATCTCCTCAACTCTTTCCGATAAGTCACCTAATTGTTCTTCCTGTTTATTTACGTCTTCCGTAAGTGTCGCGACTCGGGTTTCAGTATTGACACATTTAGTAGTTAACTGTTCATACTGTTGTGTTAGGTTATTTATTCTGTCATTTGGTACGGATTCCTCGATTCTTTCAAATATTTCTTCTTTATCGTATGCACGTTGTAAATTTAACTCTGAAAATTTTTGTACTAGCACGCGATCTCTTTCTTCCTGTTCTCTATCATGTTCCTTTTGTCTAATTTCTATTGAAATTAATCTATTATTGTGAGCATTCAAAATCGGTTGTACTTCGTCTCTAATTTCTTTCTTTAATTCATCTTTCATATTTTTGAAACATGTCCCTATTCGTGAGTCTAATCGTGTTTCCAGATCCTAACTGTGATCCCAGTGAGTCTAACCGTGTTTCCATTGTTCCCATATCAGTTTCTAACCGTGTTGCCAATGTTCCCACATCTGTTTTAATTGTTCCTATTTGTGATCCCAATTGCTCCATATTAACTGGTTCGAAATTCTTTTCGCCCCTAACATTTCCCGTAAAACTAACTTCCTTGGGCATAGCCGTAAAGCTATCTGTGTTCGATACTATTTCAGAATCTTCTATCGTTAATCTCGTATTCTGTGAATTTTTTGATTGGGAAAAATTTTGAACTGGTTCCAGACTATTTTCCCTGTTTATTAAATTGTTTTCTACTTCATTATTGATCATACTGTTCTCCTGTGTTGGCGAGTTCGCCATGTTAACAATTTCGTCATTCTCACTATCCATCCTTTTTGCCTTTTTCATCGATCGCGTAATCATTTACAAAACATACAAAACTCGTCACTATACGAAAATTACACACAATATGACACTTTATCACCAACAATACCATTCACACGAAATGCTTCCCGACAAACACGCACAAAATTGTCAAACCCGTATACAAGACATCAAAAATTAAATTCCGCAAAAATACTATTAGAAGAAAGACAAGACAACTACAAATGTTCATTACCAAATCTACACATGCAATATAGACTACAATTACTAAACTACAAATTACTTCAACGATACTACTGTCTGCTATTTTTAGTATCAAAAGAATTCCAAGGGACGATCCGAAGCAGCGGTCGCCACGTGCATGGGGGCTTAATTATTTATAATGCAAATATTTTTAATTTTAGTCGCTGTCTGTCCGGTTACGCAGTCTCGTAACCGGTTGGCCCTGAGTAGTATTAGTACGCAATCTGACTGCATAGAATAACAACAAGAATGAAAGGAAATTTCCGTTAACACAATTAATTAATTAAGTCCCCAGCAACTATAAAAGCTACGAAACAAAAACTCCGAAACAACAAAGCACAAGTGTAACTGTTCTGTGTGTGGAAGTGTGATTCAACGTAGACATCTGGCACGGTTCTTCCTCAATAAGACAAGGTATTTTAAGCACCATTTACACTGAAGTAATTAAAAAAAAAAAACAGAAATACTATAGCTGCACATAGAAACCAGAATTACACTCTAATACATGAACACAAGCCAGATGCTTTGTTGACTGAACCTGTGACCAAGAGGCATTGTTAGTTAGGAAATTTAAAAAAAAAATTAAAAAATGTTTTTACCTTCATATATATTGACGAAAAATACACTCTGATCATTACAACATCCCCATTCGAACAACACCTGCTGTCTAGCCCATCAAAACAACTGCACACGACATGGCCTCAACTAGTACAGCTATCAACATCCTCTCAGCCAGCACTGCCCACGGCAACCTCAGAACTCCTACTGCCCACAGCAACTTCTGAACAAACACTGCCAGCGGAATAAAACTCTTTGGCGCAATCTCTGGCGCTGTGACTCAGTGTAGCCACCTTTCAACTGGTCTTTCTTTAGACATGTTCCTGCAGCGTATTTCCCATTAGTTGTGTACAACTGCTGTTCTGTGCTAATTGTTCTTTTGACCTATATCAGCTCCTCCAAAACTTCTGTTGTTAGTTATTAAGAATTGGTTGTAAGTTGAGACACAAAAATTATGTGTTAACCATTACAGACTTCCCACTTACTAATTACCTTGTCTTTTTGTGGCTCATATTCACGACTTAATTCACGACTCTGCATTACACATGTTGGTCAGAGGTTTCGTGCGTATATCCTCTAAAAATTTCGTCGGTTTTGGATGCTATATCCAATAACTTACCAGAAAGGAGGAAAATGGAAGCGTTTAAGATATGGTGCCATAGAAAGGTGTTGGAAATGAAGAGGCTATCCGCAGAATCGGCGAAGAGGGGATCAAGTGAAAAACGTTGGCTCGAAGAAGGTTCAAGATGCTAAGATAAGTTTTGACAACCAGGGATAATTTCTACGGTACTTGAGGAACTTGTAGAGGAAAAAACTGTAGAGGAAAAGAGAGACTGGAAGGTACCCAACAAAAAATTGAGGACGCTGAGTGAAAATGCTATTCTGAGATAAAGAGAGGAATTGGTAGCGGGCTACATCAGACCAGTCGGAAGACTAATAACGCAAATAATAATAGTCATAACAGCGAAGTAAAGTGTACCTAGTGTATCTTGAGAGCTCTAAAGTCTGTTAAAAATAAAGGGAGTGAGACTTTAAGGCCTCGTCGACAGCGCGGTCGTTAAAGATGAAGCAGAATCTTGGGTCATTTGAGGCTGGGGAAGGATTAAGCGTTTTGTTTTGGATGGACTGCTCCGGAATTTCCCTGGAGCGATTTCGGAAAACCACGGGGGACCTAAATCTGGATGACCGGACAGGGATTTGAACCGTCGTCCTCCCGAACGCGGGTACAGTGTGCGAACCACAGAGCCACCTCACTCGGTGGAAATTCCTGTTTACTCCTGACGTGTTATAAGCGTGTTACGAGAAGTCATTGTGTATCACAGCTACAGTAAAACTGAATCAACGTGACCAGATGTTTAAACAAATCATTGTAGGAGATGGCTCAGGACAAAAAAGCCTACTAGTTCATTACGGGGTGTTTAAACACACACCGATAAGATGAACGAAATGCGGCGCGATGGTAATTTAACTGTCCCTACTTAACACACGTTGTAACACGGAAAATAATTACGGTAAGAGTACAACACTAGGTAGGATTAATGTCAATGACATAGGGAAGAGAAAAAATGCCGAATGAATTCAATAGAAACAAATATGCTGCTACATCATACCATTACATACCAGTGCCATTACTGCTACAAAATGGGCTCAGTATGGTTCTCATCAGTGTCCAGAAGAGTCCGAAAGCGCAGGACTGCATTCTGCACAGCAAAACGAAGCATGTCTGTAGGTATGCTGGTTACCTCTCTTGATATGCTGCGCTTCAGATCAGAGCATGTGTGAATGTTCCTCTGGTGAACCCTGATCTCCAGGCAGCCCCATAATCAGAAACCATAGGGAGTCAGGTCAGGTGATGGTGACGGCCAGACACTTAAAACGATCAGCTGATAATTCGATCGTTTCCACTCATCCTGTATGGAAACTATTAAGTTCAATGAGTCTCTCTCCTGTACAGCGGGTATGACATGCTGGCGAAGCATATCTCAGTAACACTGGCCAATCACATTGCACGCCTTTGGTCCTTGAGCGATGTACTTTTCAAAAAAGAATGGGCCAATAATGAACGTAGCCGCGAAGCCACGCCATACGGTGACGCATTCACCACATAGAGGAACTTCATGCACAGTGACTGGAGGTAAAGATCCGCACACTCGGCAATTCCGTGTGTTCACCTCACCCGTCGGAGAAAAATGGGCTTCGTCAGTCCATTGAATGGTCCAGGGCCAACCGTCGTCAACTTCAATCCTTACCGGAAAGTGGAGAGGGAAGTCAACAGGTCGTTGTGCGTCCTGTGGTGCAAGCTGCTGTACGATATGGATTCTGTACGGATACCATTTGAGAATGGTTCGAGGCACCTTCCATACAGAAGACCACGGGATGTTCAACTGTCGTGAAGCAGCATGCGCACTGCCTGGCCATCGGGAATTGCGCGCAGCGTTGACTGCCATAGCAACAGAGATTTCATCAACGACCAGTGGTACAACCGGTCGTCAGCCTCTTCCCGGAACGAGGTCCAGTTCTCCAGTTACTTCGAACTTGTTCAACATGCTCCGTAAAAGAGGTGGAGAAAGAGGACCCTTCTGTAATACTTTCGGCAGGCGATATTCTCGAAGAGTAACTGCTGCATTACTATTGTTTTGATAATAGTTATTCACCAATAACGCCCTGTTCCTTTTGTCCAAGCTCATCTTCACACGTCAACAAGTGCACTGCGACTGGTCAGGTGTGAGAGACTGTGAAACACGACAAGTGATCACGGCGCCTGGGGACCAAATTTTGAACAGGGCGGTGGCGCTGTAATGCACAGAAATCACGCACCGCATACTCTGGACATTAATGCTACCAAGTTTGATGCTCATATGGTAATTTGTTTCCGTGTTATAACGTGTTAAATAGGGAAAGTTTAATTACAACCAGCTGGTATTATTACGTCCCCAAGTACAGATGAAGCAATAATGTCTCTTTAAACTAAGCTGGTTAATTACCAACATAGTTTAAACTGAAACTTAATAGACACGCCCTGTTCAGTGTAGCGCTAGAGACGGAAACTTATCATCGGAGTCTCTAATGATCTGCATGTCACTCGAATCGATACATATTATAAAAATGTATGTATGTATGTATGAACATATGTTCCACATATCCTCCTAAATCACTAGATTGTCTTCAGCCAAGCTTGATAAACATATCGCTTAATGTCTCGATATTATCGCCATGTCGTAAGAAACACCTACCTATCAAGCGGGGGAGGGTGCGGGTGAAAAAAAGTGTGGGCCACGACGTACAAATGCCGGGCTTTATTCATCCAATATTTGAAAATGAGAGCACTTCGTAGCTTGCAACGACATTTATACATAATTTCATCTTCTAGGAGACTTTTTCACCATGAAAATCTCCACTAAAAGATGAAGGGAAAAATGCTTATCGCTTATTACATTGTCGACGTTCATGCAATGAAACTGTCACATCGGGCATGACGTTTTAATTTATTACTTCTTTCATCCAACTATATTCACAACACATTCACATACACTCCTGGAAATTGAAATAAGAACACCGTGAATTCGGTGTCCCAGGAAGGGGAAACTTTATTGACACATTCCTGGGGTCAGATACATCACATGATCACACTGACAGAACCACAGGCACATAGACACAGGCAACAGAGCATGCACAATGTCGGCACTAGTACAGTGTATATCCACCTTTCGCAGCAATGCAGGCTGCTATTCTCCCATGGAGACGATCGTAGAGATGCTGGATGTAGTCCTGTGGAACGGCTTGCCATGCCATTTCCACCTGGCGCCTCAGTTGGACCAGCGTTCGTGCTGGACGTGCAGACCGCGTGAGACGACGCTTCATCCAGTCCCAAACATGCTCAATGGGGGACAGATCCGGAGATCTTGCTGGCCAGGGTAATTGACTTACACCTTCTAGAGCACGTTGGGTGGCACGGGATACATGCGGACGTGCATTGTCGTGTTGGAACAGCAAGTTCCCTTGCCGGTCTAGGAATGGTAGAACGATGGGTTCGATGACGGTTTGGATGTACCGTGCACTATTCAGTGTCCCCTCGACGATCACCAGTGGTATACGGCCAGTGTAGGAGATCGCTCCCCACACCATGATGCCGGGTGTTGGCCCTGTGTGCCTCGGTCGTATGCAGTCCTGATTGTGGCGCTCACCTGCACGGCATACGACCATCATTGGCACCAAGGCAGAAGCGACTCTCATCGCTGAAGACGACACGTCTCCATTCGTCCCTCCATTCACGCCTGTCGCGACACCACTGGAGGCGGGCTGCACGATGTTGGGGCGTGAGCGGAAGACGGCCTAACGGTGTGCGGGACCGTAGCCCAGCTTCATGGAGACGGTTGCGAATGGTCCTCGCCGATACCCCAGGAGCAACAGTGTCCCTAATTTGCTGGGAAGTGGCGGTGCGGTCCCCTACGGCACTGCGTAGGATCCTACGGTCTTGGCGTGCATCCGTGCGTCGCTGCGGTCCGGTCCCAGGTTGACGGGCACGTGCACCTTCCGCCGACCACTGGCGACAACATCGATGTACTGTGGAGACCTCACGCCCCACGTGTTGAGCAATTCGGCGGTACGTCCACCCGGCCTCCCGCATGCCCACTATACGCCCTCGCTCAAAGTCCGTCAACTGCACATACGGTTCACGTCCACGCTGTCGCGGCATGCTACCAGTGTTAAAGACTGCGATGGAGCTCCGTATGCCACGGCAAACTGGCTGACACTGACGGCGGCGGTGCACAAATGCTGCGCAGCTAGCGCCATTCGACGGCCAACACCGCGGTTCCTGGTGTGTCCGCTGTGCCGTGCGTGTGATCATTGCTTGTACAGCCCTCTCGCAGTGTCCGGAGCAAGTATGGTGGGTCTGACACACCGGTGTCAATGTGTTCTTTTTTCCATTTCCAGGAGTGTATATCAGTAAATAGCTGCAAAATTACGTCATTTCTTAGAGCCATAGTTCAGGGGATATGACGTCATTAACGCTGATGTGCGTAAAAATTGCCGCACCATGCATGACGTTTTAACTTATTACGTCATTGCAACTAATTCTATCCGCAACACATTTCGCAGACAGTATTCAAAGATAGCACTGAATGTACCAGCAAAGCTATATCTTGTACGACGCATTGTTCAGGACATATGATTTCATTAAAGGTGAGGTGCGTGAAAACGAAAGTGCAGGGCGAAATTCACTAGAGATACAGTTGAAATGTGTGTGCAAATATGTTAAACACAAGTGAATATATGTGACATGTGCCCATTCTGGCAAAGCCGCGGTAAAAAGCTCCTTCCAAGTCGCTGACTGATTCCAACCAAACTTGGTACATATATTACATACTGTATGTAAAGAAATGTTGTGGGAGTAAGAACCACCAGCCTACTAATGGGGGAATGGAATGATCGTGAGACCAGGTGGGGATTAGGAGGTGGAAATAGAGGTGAAAGGAGGAATGGACACAGATGGGCGCAGGAGGAGACAGAGGGGGGCAGGGGGGGGGGGAGAAGGAAATGAACAGAGAAAGAGAAGAAGATGAGGTGGACAGAGAGAGGAGAAGGAGGTGATGGACAGAGAGAGGGGGAGGAGGCGATCTGCACAGAAGAAGGGGGGGGGGGGGGGGTTAGCAGTAGGAGCACATGGACTAAGAGAAGACCGGAATGAGTATATACCAGAAAAATGCCGGTTGCTCAGCTAGTGTGTAGTGTGGAATAACAAGCAAAAGGTTTCGTCACAGTAGCAGCTGTTTTTCTAAATTCCTTGAAGTAACAGTAATTTGTTTCATTAAGAAGTGAAGGTTTGTCTGCGCCGCTGTCAACTGACATTAATCATTTTCGTGGAATGCTGCCTCTTGCACAGCCACGCAAACACGAGGGAAAACCTGGCCGAGGTCGCCACGACAAGCGTTTCATCGCGACTTCCTGTAGAGTCTTAACAGCTGTCGGACTCCTCCAAATGCTCTACTACTAGACGAAGAGTGGCAACGGCACGCACATAGGATGACACTTTCGTGAGTGACATCAAAATTATGGTGGAATAACCTACAAAATAAGAAAGTGATAGGGGTTTAGTAGGTAGTGAGTCTGGTCCATTCAATCGTCTGATGGTAATGTCCGATTACAGCATAAAGCTCCAGTCCATAGTCGATATAGGTTCACTTGAAGTGGTGTAATATAATAAAAGTTGCAAAGGCCATTAAGTTGCCTTAAGTCTAACAGGCTGCCTTGACACACATTATTGTCGCGTATGGTGAGCTACCAAGGAATAAAACTATAGAATAAACTGCCAGATTAAACAAATTGGTAAAGCAAACTTATTTGAAAGGTCAATTAAAAAGTACATGTTAAGCAATACATTCTATACATTGAAGACTTACGATAATACAGAGCAGGGTTTGGTAAAAAGTGCAACGGCAAAAAATAAAAACGATAATAAAACATCTATCATTCCACATAACACATTCACACTTTATTTTTCCTGCTTTTTCTCTTTTGTGGAAAAAGTTATTCCACAAACTGTGCAATAAACAGGGTGTTCAAAAAAGTGACGAATACTCTGGAAGGGTGGTAGTATTAATCGAAACAAGGAAAATACGTCAACTGAACATGAATATACTTTCCGAGATGAACGGAAGAGTTGAGCGACCCTTGGTTGTGGATATTAGCACAGTGGTTGCATTGACACTCCGTCAAATGTGTCGCCGGGATATTATGATGTCTTGCTCACAGTATTGTGCCTACCATTAGGTGATCTGCAGTCAGTTCTGTCGTTCGAGTCGTGTTGTAGGCTGCGTTAGTTGTCGTCGTGTTTGTGTGCCTTATTGTACGTTAGTGTCATCTCTGGGTACGTATCATGGTGTTTTACCTTCTTTCAAACGCGGATTCATTCTATGTGTTTACTGTTATAGCACCGATTGTACGTACAAATGGTGCAGTACAACTACATTTTCTCTCATCCGCCACTTGTTAGCAAATGGAAGCCTTGTACTCGACAAGTGAAATGGTGGATATGATATTCTGCTATCGTTTAGCAAATGGACGTAGCCTGCGAGCCCGTTCCCTCTACGCCGAAAAATATCCACAGCGCGGAATGCCCTCTGATAAGATGTTCGGCAGACTTTTCCAGCGTCTGAGGGACACAGGTGTGCCCTCGCACCTCGGAAGACTGACAGTGGAAGGCCGCGCGCCTGACATGGAGGAGCGTGTGCTGCGTTCGGTGTAAGAAACCCCTGGGAGCAGTGTGCGGCGATTAGCAGCAGCACAAGGTGTGCCGCACTGTCTTACCTGCGGGTACTTCATGAACAATTGCTGTACCCATATCATTTACGGCGCGTCCAGGCTCTAAGGCGTCCTGTCAGTGGCTGTTGCTGAAGTGCGCACCAGATCCAATGTTCACACCCAAGATTTTATTTACCAACGACGCAGCGTTCACGAGAGATGGTGCTGCGAATTTCCATAACCAGCATGTTTGGGTGGATGGAAATTCCAAGAAATTCAGGAAAGGAGGCATCAGCACTGATTCTGAATCAATGTATGTGCAGTCGTACTTGGCGACAGAGTAATAGGGCCATGTATGCTACCGCAAAGGCTAACTGGGGCACATGATCTGGACTCTCTCATTAATGTATTGCCTACCTTGTTGGAGGCTGTGCCACTGCGGAAACGAATACAAATATGGTCCATGAATGATGGCGCACCAGCACAATTTCATCACAGTGTGGGCGAAAATCTGACGCAGACAGTACAGGACCGCTGGATTGATTTTTTTTTTTTGGGGGGGGGGGGGGGGGGGGGAAGGCGGTGGAGGGCTTACCTTGGCCTTCTAGTTCCGCAGTCCTCAATCCCCAAGACTTTAGGTTATGGGTACACTTGAAGGAATCGATCTACGCCATGCTAACCGGCAACGTGCGGACACTAGAGGGTCGCGTCTTCAATACCTGCCAGCAGGTACAACAATAATCATATATACTTCAAAGGGTACGTCATTCCTTATGCCGGAGGGCAAAGGGCTGCATTGTCATGAATGGACACCACTTTGAATACCTGCTGTGAAGACGTGTTTACCTCAGAAAGCATGCATTTTTCTTGTTTCGTTGTGTACTACCACCTCTCAAAGTATTCGACAAATTTTTGTGAACACCCTGTACAATACTACAGTAAATCCATGGAATGTATTCGCAGTTGCGAATGCGGACAACTGTTAGCTATACAATGGAACTACGACAGTGAAAATGTATGACCGACCGGGAGTCGAAACCGGATTTCTCCGCTTCACGCGCTCTGTTGTCTTAACCGCTTTGGCTATCCCTGCACGACTCACTGCCATACTTGAACTTCCGTATGTCATCGCTCATGCGTCACACCCTGCACTCATACACATTATGTAGTTCCCATACAGAGAGAGGATATTTTTCCTGAAAGTCGCTGCGTGGTATCGGTGGATAAATTCGGTATTGCAGAAACTGTGTAGTAAAGAAGCACGGTGAACGTTCCTACATGCATGTCCCAAGGAACATCGCATTGTTCTTCTTAACAACATAGGCACTGCAATATCGTAAATATTCAAATTATTCTTGTTTCAAATTGTAATCAGCCTGGTACCAGAGTCACACAATTTATTTCCAATAATTAAACAGCTGCTGTAGCAGAAGACAACAAAGGTCTCTCGCCGCTCAAACTTTTATCCTGCTCTACTTATTCCCACATTTTTCCACCTTCACCATCACCCACTACCGAACTCCAGTTACGCTTACATTTATTACACTGAAGAGCCAAAGAAACTGGTACACCTGGCTAATATCGTGCAGCAGCACCCCCCCCCCCCCCCAACCTAGCACGCAGGAGTGCCATAACACGACGTGGTATGGGCTCGACTAACATCTAAAGTACTTCTGGAGGGAACTGACACCATGAATTCTGCAAAGCTGACTATAAATCCGCATCAGTACGAAGGGGTGGAGAACTCTTTTGAACCGCATGTTGCAAGGCATCCCGCATATGCTCAGGAATGTTCATGTCTGTGGAGTATGGTGGGCAGCGGAAGTGTTCAGTCGCAGAAGAGTGTTTCTCAAGCCACTCTGCAGCTATTCTGGACGTGTGGGGTGTCGCATTGTCCTGCTGGAATTGCCAAAGCCCGTCGGAATGCACAATGGACACGAATGGATGCAGGTGATCAGACAGGTTGCATACGTACGTGTCACCTATCGTGGTCGTATGTAGACTATCAGGGGTCCCATACCACTCCAACTGCACACCATTACAGTATCTCCACCAGCTTGAACAGTCCCCTGCTGCAGTCCACAGATTCATGAGGTTATCTCCGCACCTGTACACGTCCATCCGCTAGACACAATTTGGAACGGGACTCGTCCGACCAGGCAACATGTTTCCAGTCATCAACAATCCAATGTCGGTGTTGATGGGCGCAGGCGAGGCGTAAAGCTTTGTGTCGTGCGCTCATCAACAGTACACGAGAGGGCCTTCGGCTGCGAAACTCCACATCAATGATATTTTGTTGAATGGTTCGCACGCTTACGCTTAGTTGACGGTCCAGCATTGAAAGCTGCAGCAATTTGCGGAAGAGTTGCTCTTCTGACACGTTGAATGATTCTCTTCAGTCGTCGTTGGTACCGTTCTTGCATAATCTTTTCCGCCCGCAGCGATGTCGGAGATTTGATGTTTTGCCGGATTCCTGATATTCACGGTACACTCGTGAAATGGCCGCAGAAGAAAATCCCCACTTCATCTTTAGCTCGGAGATGTTGTGTCCCATCGCTCGTGCACCGACTATAACACCACGTTCAAAGTTATGTAAACCTTTATAATCTGCCTTTGTAGCAGTAGTAACCGATCTAACAACTGCGCCAAACACTTGTCTTATACGAGGTGCATTCAAGTTCTAAGGCCTCCGATTTTTTTTCTAATTAACTACTCACCCGAAATCGATTAAACTGGCGTTACTTCTCGACGTAATCGCCCTGCAGACGTACACATTTTTCACAACGCTGACGCCATGATTCCATGGCAGCGGCGAAGGCTTCTTTAGGAATCTGTTTTGACCACTGGAAAATCGCTGAGGCAATAGCAGCACGGCTGGTGAATGTGCGGCCACGGAGAGTGTCTTTCATTGTTGGAATAAGCCAAAAGTCACTAGGAGCCAGGTCAGGTGAGTAGGGAGTATGAGGAATCACTTCAAAGTTGTTATCACGAAGAAACTGTTATATTAGATTAGATTAGTTTACGTTCCATAGATCCGTGCTGAGGACATCCTCGTGGATGTGGAACATGTCAATTTTTTTTTTAAGCTGAAATAACAATACTAATAGTATGAATATATACAATACATCATTTGTTTCTATTAAAAAATTCGTCAATGGAGTAGAAAGAGTTGGCCACTAGTAAGTCTTTCAGGCTTCTTTTAAACTGATCTTTATTTGTAACTAAATTTTTTATGTTTACTGGCAAATTATTGAAGATGAGTGTTCCTGAGTAGTGGACCCCTTTTTGAACTAAAGTAAGTGCTTTTAAGTCCTTGCGCAGATCATTTTTGTTCCTGGTATTGTATGTATGAACTGAGCTGTTTGTTGGAAAAAGAGATATATTATTTAGGACAAATTTCATTAAGGAGTAAATATACTGAGAGGCAGTAGTTAGTATACCCAGTTCTTTGAAGAGGTTTCTACAGGACGTCCGTGAATTTACTCCACAAATAATACGTATTACACGCTTTTGGACTCTGAAAACTTTTGTTTGATTTGAAGAGTTACCCAAAAATATTATACCATATGACATTATGGAATGAAAGTAGGCAAAGTATGCAAGATTTTTCATTTTTATGTCGCCTATGTCCGCTAACACTCGAATTGCAAATACAGATTTGTTAAGGCGTTTCTGCAGTTCTGTGGTGTGCTCTTCCCAACTGAAATTATTATCAAGTTGTAATCCCAGGAATTTAAGACTGTCAACCTCTTCTATCTGCTCTTCTTCGTATTTTATGCATATGCTGGGTGGAAACCTCTTACAGGTTCTAAATTGCATATAGTGAGTCTTTTCGAAGTTTAATGTCAGTGAGTTGGCTTTAAACCATGTATTAATATCCATGAAAATATCATTAGCAGATCTTTCTAGAACTACACTTGACATACTATTTATTGCAATACTTGTGTGATCTGCAAACAAAACGAACTCTGCTTCTGGCAGTGTAACTGATGAGAGATCATTAATGTACACAAGAAAAAGCAATGGCCCTAAGATGGATCCTTGAGGGACACCACATGTAATTTCTTCCCATTCCGATGATGACTGATGACTTAATTCACTAGTCCCTTGCACTGACACCATTTGTTTCCTGTTGGTGAGGTATGACTTGAACCATTTTGCAGCACTGCCCGTGACACCACAGAATTCTAATTTACTTAAAAGGATGTTGTGGTTCACACAATCGAATGCCTTTGACAAACCACAGAAAATACCTGCTGCTTGTAACTTGTTATTTAATGAATTAAGTACATTTTCACTGTAGGTGTAAATAGCCTTCTCGATATCAGAACCCTTCAGAAATCCAAACTGTGTTCTTGATAATATGTTATTTGTGGTCAGATGGTTGAGCAGCTGCCTGTACATTACTTTTTCTAAAATTTTTGAGAATGCTGGCAAAAGTGAAATCGGTCTGTAGTTTGATGGTATCTCTTTATCCCCTTTCTTGAATAGAGGCTTAACATCTGCATATTTTAGCCAGTCAGGAAATGTCCCAGTTATAATTGACTGGTTACACAAGTAACTTAGAATTGTACTAAACTCACACTTAATTAACTTTGTTGATATTTCATCGTACCCACTAGAATGCTTTGTTTTTAAAGATTTTATTATGGACGTTGTTTCTTTTTGTGAAGTGAGCGATATATTCATGTACTTGAAGCTATTTGTGAAGGCTAGTTTCAGATATTCAAGGGCATTATTTACTGATCCAGAAAGTCCCATTCTATCAGTAACGGATATAAAGTACTTGTTAAATAGATTTGCCACACTATGCACATCAGTTACTAATGTGTCATCTGCCCTTAGTGCTATTTGCTCCTGTTCCTTTCTGGTTCTACCAGTCTGCTCTTTCACTATATCCCATATTGTTTTTATTTTGTTCCCTGACATTGCTATCTTCTTCTCGTAGTGAATTTGTTTAGACATCTGAATTACTTTTTTAATGTTTTACAGTATTCCTTGTATTTAGCTAAATCATCAGCATTGGAGCTGTTCTTGGTCGACAGATACATCTTCCTTTTTGTCTTACAGGAAATCTTTATTCCTTGTGTAATCCATGGTTTTATTATAGACTTCTGTTTAATTTAAGGACCTTCTAGAGGAAAACAGTTTTCAAACATGGTACTGACATTGTTCATGAATGTGTTATATTTTTCATTCATGTCATGAGCACTATAAACATCTTTCCAGTTCATATCTTTGAGCAGTTTTCTAAAACACTCAATTTTTGGTTGATTGACTACTCTCCTGTACTCAGATTTAGCAGTCTTGATAATCTGCTTAGAATTTACGTCTAAAACAAGGAGCTGCATGTCATGATCTGATAGTCCATTTATAACAGGTTTTATGATATGATTTTGTTCCTTTGATGTGTCTACAAAAATGTTATTAATGGCTGTCCTTGAGGATTTAGTGATCCTAGTTGGAAAGTTTACAGTATGAGTTAGACTGAAAGACAACATTACTAACTGCAGTGAATGTTTACTGGAAGATTGCATTAGAAAATCTGTATAAAAGTCACCAGCAATCAAAATTTCTTTGTTTCTTCCTGTTAAATAACCCAAAAGAGCTTCTAGATGATCTAAGAATAGATTATAATTTCCTGCAGGTACTCGGTAAATAGTTGCTATTATATAGGATCTGTTATGGAACTCTACTTCTGTTGCACATGCTTCTAGATGCTGCTCTAAACAGAATTTATTAATGTCAATGTTCTTGAATTTATGGCAGTTTTTGATAAATGTGGCAACTCCTCCTCCATCCATATCTACTCTGCAGATGTAGGAAGCTAGCTTAAATCCTGAAATGTCTAACATATCTATATCAGTGGTCACTTGATGTTCAGAGAGGCAGATTATGACAATTTGGTTAGATGAATTCATTTCATCGATACAAATGAGTAGTTCATCAACTTTATTTCTAAGTCCCAGAATGTTCTGGTGTAATAAAGATAACTGATACAGCATACTAATGGGATTGTAACTGCTTTGGCGAAGATGAACTGGCAGTTTCTGATTACTTTCTGTTTAAATGGAGGCTATATGATAAAATCTGACTCCTGTTCATCTGTTTTCTCAAACTGAGTGTGTCTGCCAATCTCTCTTAAAACTCCTTTTCTTTCCCCCTTCCCTATCCTAAAAAAAGGCATCCCTCTGACACCTGTGACCACTGGTATTTTACCACTTGTGCCAGTGGCCCCCCTTAAGTTTTATGCAATCAACCAAGACAGTTTTCCCTTCCCTTTTCTATTGAGGTGAAGGCCATGCCTAGTGTAGTCCCACCTATCGATAGCATCCACAGGAATCAAACCAATATGGGACCCTATATCCGTCCTAAGCAGCCACTCCAACTCCAAGTTCACACTCCCTACGGAAGAGTTCAAATGAGGCCGATCATGGCGTCTCAACACAGACACAAATCCCACAGTCGTATGCTTCGTTGCTGACGCTATCTTCACCAGGTCACTCTCTATGGAATATTCAAAGTCTCTGCCAATGCTATTTCCCAGACCACCCACTATAACCACGGCATCCTCCTTTGTGAAATCCTTGCATAAAGCACCTACATCCTCTGTTACCTGACCCAGATCTGCACTAGGCTTGAAAAAGTTTGTGACCTGGTACTCTGGACCTAGATTTTCCTGCAGTAGTTGGCCAACACCTCTACCATGTGGGGGAATGATGACCTTAGCTGTTTAGTCCCCCTTAAACATCCCAACAACCACCACCACCTCTACCACGGGAACTACCTAACAACAGAACTTTCTTTCTCTTTACAAATTTCCCTACCTTTTTCAAGTCCTTGAAAGCTTGTTGTGCCCTTTCTACAGCTTCAGCTACATGAGGCAGTGTTAGTTCGATGTGCGGGTGCGTTTTCTTGGTGAAACAGCAAACGCGCAGCACTTCCCGGACGTTTTTGTTGCAGTGCAGGAAGGAATTTGTTGTTCAAACATTTTCGTAGGATGCACCTGTTACCGTAGTGCCCTTTGGAACGCAATGGGTAAGGATTACGCCCTCGCTGTCCCAGAACATGGACACCATCATTTTTTCAGCACTGGCGGTTATCCGAAATTTTTTTGGTGGCGGTGACTCTGTGTGCTGCCATTGAGCTGACTGGCGCTTTGTTTCTGGATTGACAAATGGCATCCATGTCTCATCCATTGTCACAACCGACGAAAAGAAAGTCCCATTCATGCTGTCGTTGCGCGTCAACATTGCTTTGTTAACATGCCACACGGGCAGCCATGTGGTCGTCCGTCAGCATTCGTGGCACCCACCTGGATGACACTTTTCACATTTTCAGGTCGTCATGCAGGATTGTGTGCACAGAACCCACAGAAATGCCAACTCTGGAGGCGATCTGTTCAACAGTCATTAGGCGATCCCCCAAAACAATTCTCTCCACTTTCTCGATCATGTCGTCAGACCGGCTTGTGCGAGCCCGAGGTTGTTTCGGTTTGTTGTCACATGATGTTCTGCCTTCATTAAACTGTCGCACCCGCGAACGCACTTTCGACACATCCACAACTCCATCACCACATGTCTCCTTCAACTGTCGATGAATTTCAATTGGTTTCACATCACGCAAATTCAGAAAACGAATGATTGCACGCTGTTCAAGTAAGGAAAACGTCGCCATTTTAAGTATTTAAAACAGTTCTCATTCTCGCCGCTGGCGGTAAAATTCCATCTGCCATACGGTGCTGCCATCTCTGGGACGTATTGACAATGAACGTGGCCTCATTTTAAGACAATGCGCATGTTTCTATCTCTTTCCAGTCTGGAGAAAAAAAATCGGAGGCCTTAGAACTTGAATGCACCTCGTGTATGCGTTGCCGAACGCAGCGTCGTATTCTACCTGTTTGCATATCTCTGTATTTCAGTACGCCTGCCTATACCAGTTTTTTGGCGTTTCACTGTATACCGTCAGTCTAGTTACACTCCTTGTTTACTCTCTCGTCAGGGTGGCCGCTCTGTGGCATATATGTTAATATAATCCTTAAATGTTTCTTCTTCTTTTGACTTCCACTGTTGAAACTATATCAGTGATGTCACGTTATATGTGTGTATAATCAGTGATGTCATGTTATCCTTGATGCTTCCTCCTAACATTAAGCGAACAGTCTGACTTCCTTTACATGTTCCTCCAGAGTGTTGTGTACAACTTCGTACACAATGGTAAGGAGATGTGAGCTACAGAGTGCTGCAGTAACAGCCACCGTAGGAAAGCTGGCATGAGCAGACAACAAGCTAACACAACACCCAGAATATTTACTTAACTTGTATTTCTCCAAGCTGATGATGATTCATTGCAAATAATGCAGCAGCAATTAGAGTCCAGCCATCGCGATGTCAAGTGGGATGAGGCTCGCTGTACTGAGCACGAATGATTGTGTCGTAGCGGTGGGGCTCCACGTGCAAGTGGGCGTGGCTGCTGCCGGCCGCCCCGTACTCGGCAGCAGAGGGCGCTCGTAGCCCATAGCCGCTGGATGTTTGGCTCAGCGGGCGCGCACCACCGGCTCTGCCACATCCCACGCGATCGCCGTCGGCTTCAGACAAAAATCTGCCATTCTGTTACCAACTTCGTGGCGTGAGGTGGTATCGATTCGTGATACCACAGAGAACGAATGAATTTGTCACTTATAAATTCTCCCATTTATTCCCATTTCGTTTCAGAGATTCTTATAGCACCGATTCTTGTTCCTTCTCATTTTCTGCTTCAGGTTCTCCAACTTCCTCGCCTTATAAGAGTCTCAACGTTCCATGTAGCTATTCTTAACGTTCTTTTCTTTGTTGTTTCAATATGATTACACTCCGCGAGTTCCACACAGATATCCAAAGAGGGGACTATTTTAGTGCAGAATTAAGGCTTGGCTCGAAGGGATGCATCACGTTATTTATGTAGTTTCCTTTGACACTTTGTAAACGTGATAGCGTCCCATTGCTTTTCACGTGTCATCAGACGGCTTTGGTGGTTGCTCCTAACAAGGTGAACTGGGGCCACCGCATATTTGCTACCGGTTTTTCTTTTGGTAAATCAACGTCTAAGTCATTGAAGACCTCACCAATCGGAAAATGTTGGCTCTCTTAGGTGCTACGGAAATTTTCCGCGGCCCAACACTCTTCGTCAGCGGTTTTCCAGAGGGTATCCGACCCGGCAGACTGTCTTTTTTTCTTAGTCTTGGCTTGGTAATGGACAATGGCGAGCCGGCCGCGGTGGTGTAGCGGTTCTAGGCGCTCAGTCCTGAACCGCGCGACCGCTACGGTCGCAGGTTCGAATCCTGCTTCGGGCATGGATGTGTGTGATGTCCTTAGGGTAGTTAGGTTTAAGTAGTTCTAAGTTCTAGGGGACTGATGACCACAGATGTTAAGTCCCATAGTGCTCAGAGCCATTTGAACCATTTGGCAATGGCGAAGCAATGTAAGTGAAACGCAAATAAAACATCGGTAAGTGCGAATAGGACTCGCGCTATCAGGATTCCGTACAAATTTAAGTGTGTAAATGGATGATAATAATAATTTCGTGTGGCTCAGTGGCCTGGTGCAAGTCTTACTATTGGTCGCCGCTTCGGCGACTTGCGTGTCCCAAACCTTGGACAGTTCTTGTACCGGATATGGAGACCTACACTTTAACGTCGAATCTTAGCCACGCGCTGTTTCTGGCGACCCCTCAGATCATTGAGAGGTCAAGGACAGGTTAAATTAAAAATCCGAGGTCCGAAGGAAGAACGAACCCGCGACCTCACGGTCTCCAGGAAAGCGCTTTACCGCTTTTTTCTGTCTCTTTCTTCTTCATTTTTCGTCATTTGGTCTTTGCAGATATCGCGTGTCACCTCTTCATCGCTAGGCTACATGGCTCGGTATATTGTGTTCGTTTTAAGTGAAGACATTGAAATATCTCGAAAACTACACATCTGATTAAAAAACTTTATAATTCCAATTTCTATGTCTCGAAGGGGGACATCTGACGATGCCAAACTCGACCTGCCACCCTACCCCGTGAGTGGGTTGGGCGGAGAAACTTTGAAATCGTCAATAGGAACCCCAGTTTTTTATTTCAAATTAGGATTCTACGGCAAAACCTACATACGTTTTGTTTGAAGAATTTTCTTCGTTTCACCACACACGGTGCCGTAATCGGAGGAATAGAAATGGGTACACAATCGTAATATAGATGCTACTCAATGGGCCTTGAATGCTCAGTAGCATATGGGACCCCACCTCCGTGCTACGAGGGTAGGAATGCCCAGTATTTCATAACTTCTAATGGGGAAACCCATTCTTAACGTTGTATTCCTCCGACATATCGAACACGGAACTACACAACGCGCCATCGTAGTCGTGTACCAACAGCGACGTATCATAACAGGCAGTACACAGTGACCGGAGCTCACGTATCGTGCAGACGTTGAACAGACAGCGGCTCTAAATGTTACGATACTTGCGCATTGTTTATTGCCTGCACAGCTACCTATCATTTGGAGAACAGACGTGCAAACGAACGATGAATGTTGGAACCACAGAAGAAAAAAATTGAACCTGATTTACGGAGGATGTAGGAGAAATGTAAGGCTACATCTAAATCTTCATGGTTACTCTGCAATTCACACTTAA
Organism: Schistocerca nitens; assembly: GCF_023898315.1. Classification (NCBI taxonomy): domain Eukaryota; kingdom Metazoa; phylum Arthropoda; class Insecta; order Orthoptera; family Acrididae; genus Schistocerca; species Schistocerca nitens. Next base: position 6,216,023 of record NC_064615.1, on the reverse strand, counting down.
GTGACTGGCAGAGGGTTCATCGAACCATTTTCAGACTACTTCTCCACCATTCCACTCTCGAATGGCGCGTGGGAAAAAGGAACACCTAAATATTTCCGTTCTACATCTACATCTACACGACTACTCTGCAATTCACATTTAAGAGCTTGGCAGAGGGTTCATCGAACCACAATCATACTATCTCTCTACCATTCCACTCCCGAACATCGCGCGGGAAAAACGAACACCTAAACCTTTCTGTTCGAGCTCTGATCTCTCTTATTTTATTTTGATGATCATTCCTACCTATGTAGGTTGGGCTCAACAAAATATTTTCGCATTCAGAAGAGAAAGTTGGTGACTGAAATTTCGTAAATAGATCTCGCCGCGACGAAGAACGTCTTTGCTTCAATGACTTCCATCCCAACTCGCGTATCATATCTGCCACACTCTCTCCCCTATTACGTGATAATACAAAACGAGCTGCCCTTTTTTGCACCCTTTCGATGTCCTCCGTCAATCCCACCTGGTAAGGATCCCACACCGCACAGCAATATTCTAACAGGACGAACGAGTGTAGTGTAAGCTGTCTCTTTAGTGGACTTGTTTCATCTTCTAAGTGTCCTGCCAATGAAACGCAACCTTTTGCTCGCCTTCCCCACAATATTATCTATGAGGTCTTTCCAACTGAAGTTGTTCGTAATTTTAACACCCAGGTACTTAGTTGAATTGACAGCCTTGAGAATTGTACTATTTATCGAGTAGTCGAATTCCAACGGATTTCTTTTGGAACTCATGTGGAATACCTCACACTTTTCGTTATTTAGCGTCAACTACCACCTGCCACACCATACAGCAATCTTTTCTAAATCTCTTTGCAACTGATACTGGTCTTCGGATGACCTTACTAGACGGTAAATTACAGCATCATCTGCGAACAACCTAAGAGAACTGCTCAGATTGTCACCCAGGTCATTTATATAGATCAGGAACAGCAGAGGTCCCAGGACGCTTCCCTGTGGAACACCTGATATCACTTCAGTTTTACTCGATGATTTACCGTCCATTACTAAGAACTGCGACTTTCCTGACAGGAAATCACGAATCCAGTCGCACAACTGAGACGATACCCCATAGGCCCGCAGCTTGATTAGAAGTCGCTTGTGAGGAACGGTGTCAAAAGCTTTCCGGAAATCTAGAAATACGGAATCAACCTGAGATCCCCTGTCGATAGCGGCCATTACTTCGTGCGAATAAAGAGCTAGCTGCGTTGCACAAGAACGATGTTTTCTGAAACCATGCTGATTACGTATCAATAGATCGTACCTTCGGGGTGATTCATAATGTTTGAATACAGTATATGCTCCAAAACCCTACTGCAAACCGACGTCAATGATATAGGTCTGTAGTTCGATGAATTACTACTACTACCCTTCTTAAACACTGGTGCGACCTGCGCAATTTTCCAATCTGTAGGTACAGATCTATCGGTGAGCGAGTGGTTGTATATGATTGCTAAGTAGGGAGCTATTGTATCAGCGTAATCTGAAAGGAACCTAATCGGTATACAATCTGGACCTGAAGACTTGCCCGTATCAAGCGATTTGAGTTGCTTCGCAACCCCTAAGGTATCTACTTCTAAGAAACTCATTCTAGCAGCTGTTCGTGTTTCAAATTCTGGAATATTCCATTCGTCTTCGCTGGTGAAGGAATTTCGGAAACTCCGCTTTAGCGGCACAGTCGTCGGTAACAGTACCATCGGCACTGCGCAGCGAAGGTATTGACTGTGTCTTGCCGCTTGTGTACTTTACATACGACCAGAATTTTTCGGATTGTCTACCAAATTTCGAGACAATGTTTCGTTGTGGAACCTATTAAAGGCATCTCGCATTGAAGTCCGTGCCAAATTTCGCGCGTGTGTAAATTTGAGCCAATCTTCGGGATTTAACATTCTTCTGAACTTCGCATGGTTTTTCGTTGCCTCTGCAACAGCTTTCGGACCTGTTTTGTGTACCGTGGGGGATCAGTTCCATCTCTTACCAATTTATGAGGTATGAATCTCTCAATTGCTGTTGCTACTATATCTTTGAATTTGAGCCACATCTCGTCAACATTTGCATAGTCAGTTCGGAAGGAATGGAGATTGTCTCTTAGGAATGCTTCTAGTGACACTTTATCCGCTTTTTTAAATAAAATTATTTTGCGTTTGTTTCTGGTGGATTTGGAAGAAACGGTATTGAGCCTAGCTACAACGACCTTGTGATCACTAATCCCTGTATCAGTCATGATGCTCTCTATTAGCTCTGGATTGTTTGTGGCTAAGAGGTAAAGTGTGTCTTCGAAACCATTTACAATTCGCGTGGGTTTGTGGACTAACTGCTCGAAATAATTTTCCGGAGAAAGCATTTACGACAATCTCAGAAGATGTTTTCTGCCTACCACCGTTCGAGCTCTGATTTCTCTTATTTTATTATTATGATCATTTCTCCCTACTTAGGTGGGTGTCAACAAAATATTTTCGCATTCGGAACAGAAAGTTTGAAATTTCGTAAATAGATCTCGCCGCGACAAAAAAACGTCTTTGCTTTAATGGCTTCCATCCCAACTCGCGTATCATATCTGCCACACTCTCTCCCCTATTACGTGACAATACAAAACGAGCTGCCCTGCTTTGCACTTTTTCTATGTCCTCCGTCAATCCTACCTGGTAAGGATCCCACATGGCGCAGTAATATTCCAGCAGAGGACGGATAAGTGTAATGTAGACTGTCTATTTAGTGGGTTTGTCGCATCTTCTAAGTACTCTGCCAACAAAGCGCTGTCTTTGTTTTGCCTTCCCCACAATATTGTCTATGTGGTCTTTCCAATTTAAGTTGCTAGCAATTGTAATTCCTAGGTATTTAGTCGAATTGACAGCCCTTATATTTGTGCGATTTATCGTATACCGTAAATTTATCGGATACCCCTGTGGATGACCTCGCACTTTTCTTCGTTTAGTGCCATTGCCACTTTCCGCACCATACAGAAATTCTCTCTAGATCATTTTGTAATTGGAATTGATCGTCTGATGATTTTACTAGACGGTAAATTACAGCGTCATCTGCAAACAGTCTAAGGGAGCTGCTCAGATTATCGCCTAGATCTTAAAATCAGGAACAGCAGAGGGCCTGTGACACTACCTTGCGGAACGCCAGATATCACTTCTGTTCTACTCAATGATTTACGGTCTATCATTACGAACTGTGACCTCTCTGAGAGGAAATCACGAATCCAGTCACACAACTCAGACGATACTCCATATGTACGCAATTTGATTAATAGTCGCTTGTGAGGAACCGTATCAAAAGCCTTCTGGAAATCTAGGAATATGGAATCGATCTGAGATCCCTTGTCGACAGCACTCATTTCTTCATGGGAATAAAGAGCTAGCTGTGTTGCACAAGAACGATATTTTCTGAATCCGTGTTGGTTATGTATCAATAAGTCATTTTCTTCAAGGTGATTCATAATGTTCGAGTACAGAATATGCTCCAAAATTCTGCTGCAAATTGAGGTCAGTGATATGGGTCTGTTATTCGATGGGTTACTCCTATTTCCTTTCTTGAATATTGGTGTACCTTTGCTACTTTCCAGTCTTTAGGAACAGACCTTTCGTCAAGTGAGCGGTTGTATATGACTGCTAAGAAAGGCGCTATTGTGTCTGCATACTCTGAAAGGAACCTGATTGGTACACCATCTGGACCGGAAGATTTGCCTTTTTTAAGTGATTTGAGTTGTTTCGTAACATCTAAGATATCTACTTTTATGTCACTCACACTACCAGCTGTTCTGGTTTCGAATTCTGGAATATTTACTTCGTCTTCTTTCGTGAAAGATTTACTGAAAACTGTATTTAGTAACTCCGCTTTAGTGGCACCATCATCGTTAACATTTCCATCGCTATCGCGCAGTGACGGTATTGACTAGTTTTTTGCCACTGGTGTACTTTACATACGACCAGAATCTCTTTGGGTTTTCTACCATATTTTGAGACAATGTTTCGTTGTTGAAACTATTAAAAGCATCTCGCATTGACGTCCGTACTAAATATCGAGCTTCCGCGAAACTTAGCCAGTCTTGGGGATTTTGTGTTCTTCTGAATGTGGCATGTTTTTTTCGTTGCTTCTGCAACAGTGTTCTGACGTGTTTTGTGTACCATGGTGGATCAGTCCCGTCTCTTACTAACTTATGCGGTCTGAATCTATCTATTGCTGTCGATACTGTATCTTTGAATTTGAGCCGCATCTGGTCTACACTTACATAATTAAGTTGGAAGGAATGGAGACTCTCTCTTAGGAAGGCATCAAGCGAATTTCTATCTGCTGTTTTAAATAGATGTATTTTGCGTTTATTTTTAATGGTTTTGGTTGATATGGTTTTGAGCCTCGTTACAATGACCTTGTGTTCACTAATCCCTGAATCCGTCATTACGCTCTCTATTATATCAGGATTATTTGTCGCTAAGAGGTCAAGTGTGTTTTCGCAACCATTTACAATCCGTGTGGGCTCATGAACTAATTGTTCAAAGTAATTCTCAGATAAAGCATTTAGTACAATTTCGGTATATGTTTTCTGTCTACCACCGGCTTTGAACATGTATTTTCGCCAAAAAATCGAGGGTAGATTGAAGTCTCCAGCAATTATAACTGTATGAGTGTCCATGCCACACAGTCCCTGCTACCCGTGTAGCCGCCTCCTGTGTGTAGTGGACACCTGACCTATTTAGCGGAACCCGAAACCCCACCACCCTTTGGGCAAGTCGAGGAATCTGCAGCCTACTCGATCGCAGAACCGTCTGAGCCTCTGATTCAGACCCTCTACTCGGCTCTGTACGAAAGATCCGCAGTCGGTCCTGTCGACGATGCTGCAGATGGTGAGCTCTGCCTTCATCTCGCTAGCAAGACTGGTAGTCTTCACCAACTCAGATAGCCGCCGGAAACCAGAGAGCATCTCTACCGATCCATAGCGACACACGTCATTAGTGCCTACATGAGCCACCACCTGCAGTTGGCTGCGCCGTGTACCCTTCATGGCATCCGGAAGGACCCTTCCCACATCTTCGATGACTCCCCGCGGCATGCACGCGGAGTGCACATTGGTTTTCTTCCCGTCCTTAGCTGCCACATCCCTAAGGGGATCCATCACCTGCCTAGCATGGGAGCTCCCAGTGACAAGCAATCCCACCCTCTGCGCTTGTACAGACCTCTCAGGAAGACCGGCCACTACTTCAACAGGCGATGCCACCCTTGCTGGCTCAGAAGTACCTTCAGCAGTGGCCATTACCTCAGACCTGTTACGGAGACGTAAGGATACAGCCTTGCGGCCAGCACCAACTTTCGTCTTGCACCCACGGTTCGCCAATCACCGTCAGGCAAGTGTCGACCTGCAAGGACGTCCGAATCCGAGGGCGCAGTGGCATCAGAGATTCCAGGCGATGCTACGGGTTCCAGAGGCGCCAAAGCACTCGCCTCGGATGTCCCAAAGTCACTGCGGTCCAGGGAAACAGCCTGGAGCCTGCCGACCACGGCCAGCATAGCTTCCAGCTGTTTACGGACGGTGGCCAATTCCCCCTGAACCCGTACACAAGCCGTTCAAAACAACCAGATGACTGACGACTACGCGAATTTACACTAAACGGGTACTAAAACGCGATGCTACAACTCTCAAATACTATAATAGGCCCGAAATTTGTGAATTAAACTATGCAAGTACCCAAAAACACGCAAAGAAATTAAGAATTAAACTATGAAACAAATAAGTGAGCTAAGAGTATACGACTCGCTGCTGGCAGGCAGGCAGCTCAGGCTGCCGTTGGCTCGTATGCCGAGCGTTTTCCAGAGGAAGCCCACTCTCGTTCGTTCTTTTACGAGGTTGTGGACACCTTTACGTCTGATGACAGCATGCAGACCAGCAAAAGGAAGAGAAGCAGACGTATTACAGGAGTAGCTTAAGAAATAGTTGTACTAGCGGCAGCGCACCATAACCTGCCCAGCAATTACACCGCGATTCCGGTGTGTCCGTAGGTAGTATTGTCACAATACTGCATCGTCATATGTATTATCCCTACCACGTGTCGCTGCACCAAGAACTTCATGCCGCCCATTTCCACAAATAGGTAGTGTTTTGTGGATGAGCGCGTCAACAAATGCAAACGACCCCCATGTTCTAAGCCGAGATACTATTTTCCGAAGAGTCTACATTCAGAAACTTTGGTAGCTTTAACCGCCATAACATGCATTACTGAAGTATAGACAATTCCCACTTATTACGGCAAGTTGACTATCAACGTTCGTGGTCGGTTAAAGTACGGAGTGGCGTCATGGGGAAAAAAATCGTTGGTCCCTGTTTTATCGATGGTGCGTTCAATAGACGCAATATCGAACTTTTCTGGTACTACTGGAGATCGTCGCCCTTGACGTTCGACAGCCTACGTGGTTTCAACATGACGGTTGCCAAGCGCATTACGCAACTGAAGCACGGGAGGTATTAGGCCCTGTTTACACTGGTCAGTGGATCGGCAGAGGTGGCCCTATTAATTGTCCCGCTAGGTCGCCGGATTTCACGTCACCAGGTTTCTTTCTGTGGGGGTATTTAAGAGAAAAGGTGTATCAGCAAGTGCCGACAGGCCGCGAGGACAGTGCCGACGGCATCCATTTGTAAAGCCGATCACTAAACGTACTGAAGTTGGCGGTACTACCTTTAAATACTCACTCTAATTGAAAAAGCAGAGTAGCGTTCGCCTCGAGCCACGGCCACAGTGGCGAGTCGAGTAGTCCCCCGTTCGATATATCGGAGGAATACAACGTGGCGAATAGGGATTGCAATTAGAAGCTATTACATACTGGCCCGTCCTACCCTGGTTGCATCGAGGTAGGGCCTCACGTGCCGTTGGATATTCAAGGGCCGTTTAGTAGCATGTCTAAATTGTGATTGTGTACCCATTTCCACCCCTCCGATTACAGCACCATCTGTGGTGAAACGAAAAAAAAAATACTTCCGACCAAAGGTATGTAGGTTTTGCAGAACATTCGTAACCTGAGAAAAAAAAAAAAAGAAGACGGGGGTTCCCACTGAATATTTCAAAAGTACCCTCCACCGCCTCCTCACGGTGTGGGGTAGAGGGTGGAGCGTGGTATCGTTGGATGTCCCCCTCTCAGATAAACAGATTGTAAGCATAACTGTTTCCGATTCGATGTGTAGTTTTCGAGATATTTCAATGTCTTCAGTTAATATGAATACCCTGTATATAGGCAGTTCTCCTACATGAATTTGTGATAATCAAAACATGGCATAAACGGCCGTATGTTTTATTGTATTGACTTAGAAGCTTAAATATTTCACACCGTTAAGGGACCGTGGACCTTGGTATGTGACATAAATTTCGACTTGATAAGCCAGTAATATTAAATCCACAAAGAGGGTCGTCTTCCAAAATTCAGTGAAATTCTGGAAACAGTTTTTAACACACAAGTAGGTCTCTGACATGAATCATCTGCCCCAGTTTCCAACGGGAGCTTCAGCGGTGATGAAAAGAACACCACCAAAATTTTGGAATTTTTCAGATTTTTTTTTCAAATTGCTGCGGAACTAATCTCTTATTCGAAAAAGCTAAGCCTACTTAAAATGTAGAACATTAATTTTTTCTTCGACTGAGTATCAAAACGTTGCTATTTGTTTAAATCTCACACTTTTCGAAAAACTCTCGTTTCGTCACTTTGAAAGGAGCAGCATGTCAAAACTGTCCAATCTCACACAAAATTTTCTACGAAGGAAGTTGTAGAACATCAAATATTGTTTTCAAAAAGTCAAACAAAATGACAAAAGCCTGGCTGTTAAGTAAATAATGCCATTGTTCAGTTGTATGTGAATCACATTGTTGACGACCAACATCAGCTTCTTGCTTTCAGTTGAATAGTTTCTTCCAGCGTTCTCTCTTGTTCGTTTACTTTTCAGTACTTGCATGTTCTGCCTACATAGGTCCGACGAAAATACAAAAAGCTGTCTCTTACAAAATGTTTGATGCCTTTGAAACCCCAACTGTGTTAGCGAATGCAGAATTAGTTGCAAATGTAGAATTTCTGTTGCGTAGACTGGCATGGTGTAAGGGGTTCACCACCCTGCTGGGGCAAATGTAATTTCGCTGTATTGCTCACGCGCCGCCTCTGACAGACTGCAACTGCCCTGTAGCAGCGAGCGACTGCAACTGCGCCAGAGACTGCTCTGACCTGCGACTCCGTTGCAGCAAAGACATTTTCTGTCGCAGGAAGCGCGTGAGCAATACTTCGGAATTACATTTGCTCCAGCAGTGTGGTGAACTCCTTACAATGGGAGGCAAAGAACTGTTTTATTCCATAATTACAAAGTTTGGTAGATTTCATCAAGTGCCGGTACGGCAGAAATGTGGCGATCGTGACAGGAGTACGAAATCAACTGAACGGCTGAGTAGAGCATCCAAAGAAAATAAGGATGAAACAAATCCATAAGGTGTGCTTCGCTAGCAAAATTTTCGAAAAAAATGTATATCAACGACCACAGTCAACCTCAGCTCTTTGCTTCCTACTGCAACAATTGCTCGACAGCACTACCCGAGAACCAATTTCCAGGCGCAAGCTTAGAAAACAAGCCACTAGATGTACTGCAATGACGCTGGAAGGCTCCAAAGTTTAGCCTGTTACCAGTTCCCTCTACTAAAGAAGCGACATCTGCGGAACTGTTGAAAACCGTTTACTTCACATGCCGCATAGGATGTTCAAATGGTTCAAATGGCTCTGAGCACTATGGGACTTAACTTCCGAGGTCATCAGTCCCCTAGAACTTAGAACTACTTAAACCTAACTAACCTAAAGACATCACACACATCCATGCCCGAGGCAGGATTCGAACCTGCGACCGTAGCGGTCGTGCGGTTCCAGATGTAGCGCCTAGAACCGCTCGGCCACCCCGGCCGGCTAGCATAGGATGTAATGGATTTTGTTCCTGAAGGGAAAAAAGGCGTTAAATATACCAACGTTTGCACATTTTGCATATTCCAACCCTTACAGATATTCTTACTAGAATCCCTGTTTTTTCATTGGTGACTAACATAGAAAATGACATTTCGGAAGAAGGAAGCAGAAATCCCACCGAGGGCACGAATACGGAAGAAATGGAAGGAATGGAGTTAATGTCATTTGACCCTCATCCTCGAAGCGCGGAAAGAAATGATGACGTACAATGAAAAAAAGGGTGTTGTACATAGCTGAACATTAATATTTTACTCTAAGATATTTTGTTTTATTGTATCAGTTAACGCAATTTTATATAACCACATTTAATTCAACTTATTGCTGATTGAATTAACTTTCTTTATTCTTAATAGAGGAATAACAGACCTACAGTATTTGTTTTCACAATTACAGTTGGAGAAAAACTTTTGGATCCATGTATAACTAAGTATATTAGTATTATTCTTTTACTTTCATGGTTTTCAAAACGATGATCTCGTCAAAGTGTAGGTCTGGGATTATGCACCATTAACAAACTTAAAAAATTGAATATTGAAAATTTCATTGAATAGAAAGTAGGAAGTTCAATTACAACTAGGTTTTCTGTCACTTTTTTGACTTTAAGGAAATATGGTTCCATGCTCTGCAACTCCTCTACTGTAAGAGTTTACGTTAAGTAGGCCAGTTCTCAGATGCTTCATGTTCTATAGTGACCACAGAAGGGTTCTTCGTAAAGTGACATTGATGCTTTTTGACAGCGATCCTATAGGACAATTTGCTGGAGAAACAAAGTTTTATTATACAATCGATTCAGAATTTAATGCTCTTCATGTTTGGTTACCTTGGATTTTTCGATTAAACCCTCAGTTTCTGAGGAATTAATGAAACGAACAGAAAAAATCCGAAATTTTGATGGTTTTCTTTTCACCACGTTGAAGCTCCACTCAGAAATCGGGGGAAACTCAGATCATTTATATCAGAGGTCAACGTGATGATTAAAGCAGTTTCTGGAACTCCACTAATATTTAGAGAGCAGGAATCTAATTTTCTTGGCCGCTTACCCATTCCTGAGAGAAAGGGGTCTAACAGGTGGACAGACAGACGAGCAGGGAGACACGAGGGCAACAAAGTGATCCTATAAGGATTCCAGTTCTACCGACTGAGGTACGGAACGATAGAAATGAGTGGAATGCAGTGTGTGTATAAATACTTTTTTCGACCCTCAGGCGACTGATTTCCTAACCGGGCTTATTACCCGCCACTTTTACAGAATTTACTCAACGATGGATTGCCCGCGGCCGATCTGAGTAGTCAAGTCCGGTCAGTTCAACGAAGGAGCCGCGCGATACGTGAGTGTGCTAGCCTACGCCCCCCCCCCGCCCCCCTTGCGTGCGTGCACGCCCGTGATGCAGCCGTCAGCAGACGGCCATGTGGAGCACGCCGCCGCCGCCGCCGCCTCCTAACAAGCGGCCCCCGGTGGACGCCGCCCGCCTGCCGCCGCCTAATGACAAGTTCACGAGGCGCGCAGAGCGCCATAAATCCAGCTTTAATGAGTGGCCGATAGCCGCGTTGCGCAAGCGGCCTGGCCGCCGCGCCGCCAGCACACGTCTCGCGGATACGCGTATTTCTCCGGAACGCCTTCGTTCGGTGCGTGAGTCCCCCGGTACGCGCACCCGCGCGCCCGTCACTTTCGTTATCGATCGGCTGGAAATCGAAAGGGGAAGCCATAGCGTCTGCAGGTGTGTGTGTGTGTGTGTGTGTGTGTGTGTGTGTGTGTGTGTGTGTGATCAGTCGTTTCCATCACCGCCCGCAATAGCTGTGAGGGGGAAAGTCGTTATGCAGAGCACATTTCGCGTGCGCAACTTTGCCCTCGAAGGCTACCTAGGATTGCATCAGTAACGTTTCTTAACTCGGTCATTTTGGTTTTACGTCTTTCCGCCTCGGTAGTAATGCACTGCAATACCGCAGGCATCCTTAAATCAAGCAACTACTGTAGCATGGGATATAAGAGGAGTCGAGTTCAGACGGGGAGCTGTACAGACGTGGGGCTCAATATATTTACACTACTGGCATTAAAATTGCTACACCAAGAAGATGACGTGCTACAGACGCGAAATTTAACCGACAGCAAGAAGATGCAGTGATAGGCAAATGATTAGTTTTTCAGAGCATTCGCACAAGGTTGGCGCCGGTGGCGACACCTACAACGTGCTGGCATGAGGAAAGTTTCCAACCGATTTCTCGTACACAAACACCAGTTGACCGACGTTGCCTGGTGAAACGTTGTTGTGATGCCTCGTGTAAGGAGGAGAAATGCGTACCATGTTTCCGACTTTGATAAAGGTCGGTTTCTAGCCTATCGCGATTGTGGTTTATCGTATCGCTACATTGCTGCTCTCGTTGGTCGAGATCCAATGACTGTTAGCAGAAAATGGAATCGGTGGGTTCAGGAGGGTATGGAACACGGTGCTGTATCCCAACGGCCTCGTACCACTAGCATTCGAGATGACAGGCATCTTATCCGCACGGCTGTAGCGGATCGTGCAGCCACGTCTCGATCCCTGAGTCAACAGATGGGGACGTCTGCAAGACAACAACCATCTGCACGAACAATTCGACGACGTTTGCAGCAGCATGGAATATCAGCTCGGAGACCGTGGCTGCGGTTACCCTTGACGCTGCATCACAGACAGGAGCGGCTGCGATTGTGTACTCGACAACGAACCTGGGTGCACGAATGCCAAACGTCATTTTTTCAGATGAATCCAGGTTCTGTTTACAGCATCATGATGGTCTCATCCGTGTTGGGCGTCATCGCGGGGAACGCAGATTGGAAGCGTGTATTCGTCATCGCCATACTGGCGTATCACCCGGCGTGATGGTATGGGGTGCCATTGGTTACACGTCTCGGTCACCTCTTGCTCACAATGACGGCACTTTGAACAGTGGACGGTACATTTCAGATGTGTTACGACCCGTGGCTCTAATCTTCATTCGATCCCTGCGAAACACTACATTTCAGCATGATAATCCACGACCGCACGTTGCAGGACCTGTACGGGCCTTTCTGGATACAGAAAATGTTTGACTGTTGCCCTGGCCACCACATTCTCCAGATGTCTCACGAATTGAAAACGTCTGGTCAATGGTGGCCGAGCAACTGCGTCATCGCAATACACCTCTCACTACTCTTGATGAACTGTGGTATCGTGTTGAAGCAGCATGGACATCTGTACTTATACACGCCATCCAAGCTCTGTTTGACTCAATGACCAGGCGTATCAAGTCCGTTGTTACGGCCAGAGGTGGTTGTTCTGGGTACTGATTTCTCAGGATCTATGCACCCAGATTGCGTGAAAATGTAATCACATTTCAGTTCTACTATAATATATTTGTCCAATGAAAACCCGTTCATCATTTGCATTTCTTCTTGGTGTAGTAATTTTAATGGCCAGTAGTGTATTAACATTCCATATACCGTGCAAAGACCACTCTAAGAATCAGAAAACGCTACTATAAACAAAATATTGCCGGCCGCTGTGGCCGTGTGGTTCTAGGCACTTCAGTCTGGAACCGCGCTGCTGCTGCGGTCGAAGGTTCGAATCCTGCCTTGGGCATGGATGTGTGTGATGTCCTTAGATTAGTTAGGTTTAAGCAGTACTAAGTCTAGGCGACTGATGACTTGAGATGTTAAGTCCCATAGTGCTTAGAGCCATTTGAACCATTTGAACAAAATATTTCTTGAGGCTCGACTAAAACTGAAAAGTGAAAAACACAGAATATCTTCTTTAAATCGTAATAATAATTAACAGAAGCATCAACGGAAGCGTGCAAAACAAATAACTAGGCTAGTCAAGGGATATCTATGTGATGGCAAACTTTTACCTAAAAACTAATAAAACACTTTGTTAGTAGGCTGTTTAGGTTTTCTTAGCGCTCTGTATGAAAATCACTGGCTGTGCTGTGTGCAGTCTGTGGCTGATTGGCATTGTTGTAATACTCGCCATTGTAGTGTTGGGCAGCTGGATGCGAACAGCGCGTAGCGTTGCGCAGTTGGAGGTGAGCCGCCAGCAGTGGTGTATGTGGGGAGAGAAATGGCGGAGTTTTGAAATTTGTAAGACTGGATGTCATGAACTGCTATATATATTATGACTATTAAGGTAAATACATTGTTTGTTCTCTATTAAAATCTTTCATTTGCTAACTATGCCTGTCAGTAGTTAGTGCCTTCCGTAGTTTGAATCTTTTATTTAGCTGGCATTAGTGGCGCTCGCTGTATTGCAGTAGTTCGAGTAACGAAGTTTTTTGTGAGGTAAGTGATTTGTGAAAGGTATAGGTTAATGTTAGTCAGGGCCATTCTTTTGTAGGGATTTTTGAAAGTCAGATTGCGTTGCGCCAAAAAAATATTGTGTGTCAGTTTAAGGACAGTCATGTATAATTTTTCATAGGGGACGTTTCATATGGCGACCCTGCCAGGATTCGAACCTAGAATCTTCTGATTTTTTTCTTGTAGTTTGTGCAATTAGTGCAGCCTTTGTTTATTGCTAGCGCGTAATTGTAGAGAGAATTTTCTTTGTAGTTGTAGTTTTTCATTCTTGTACAGTAAAACAGTTGTGGCATGCATGTAGATTTGCACCAAGTATTTCGCAGCTGTGCTTGTGATTAACTAGATATTATTTTCAGTGCTATGTTAATGTGTTTTCTTATTTTTGCTCTTCAAATTGTGCTTTTCTGTGTTGTCGTGTGAAATATTGTGACAATAATGGCATGTGAAAAACGTAATACTAGGCTCCAAAGTAAACTGAGAAATGACAGTGAAGACGAAAGCAGTGTGTTAGCGCCACCGTGTAATGAATTAACTAATGTTCAAAGTAGTAATTTGGTAATTGTGCATAGGGAAATGGAGCGGGCTGCAAATAATGGTGTAGGCAGTGAAACAATTAGTGAACAGGGAAGCATTATCGATCAATCGGTCGGCAATAGCTTGCCTCAGGAATCCGAAATGACAGGACACAACCCTGCAAATACTGTAGATTCAGGTTTTGCGTCCTCGCCGTTTTCTCAAATAAGTCAAGACACATTTTCTGCTTATCAAAATGTGAATGTTGCCGGTGCAAATTCACTACCAAAAAGCACTGAGGAACATGTTTCAGACACCAGTGCATTGTTATTACAATTAATGCAACAAATGGGACAAAAGCTTCAAAAGTTAGACATAATGGAACAAAATCTTCAAACGTTAGACACAATGGAACAACACCAGAGAGAAACACAGCAACAGTTAGACACAATGGAACAAAATCTTCAAAAGTTAGACACAATGGAACAAAATCAGAGACAAACACAGCAAAAGCTTCAAAAGTTAGACACAATGGAACAAAATCTTCGGAAGGTAGACACCACGCTTGAACAAACACGTGAAGATTTAACTACTGAGTTACATAACATTGAATCGAAATGTCAAAAAATCTGTAATGACGTAAAAACACAAATTTGTTAGCATTTTCAACCTATTTTTTCGCGGCATGAAAAAGCATTACAGAATCACGAAGCAGCCATAAAAGAACTGCAAACTATTGTTCATGAAAATCATGAGACCTTGCAAGCTAAAATTGAGTCAGTTGCATCTACCGATTTGGTTACGCAACTTGCAAAAACTCAGGAAAACTGAAAGGACACAGTAGATACTCTGAAAATTGGTTCAGAAAGACACATGGAGGAAATTAGTTCATTATCAGAGAAAGTAGTTGAACTTTCGGATCAGCTAAATAGTTTATCTACGAAGGTAGATGATAATCTGAATGACACAAAACCGGCAGTCTTTAATGACACAGAGGAGTGCGAACAAATTAGGAAATTCAAACAAAATCGGAATCACATTAATACGCAACACCAAAGAGAAATCCGGGAAGTACAAGATCAGCTGACACAGGTAATACAAGAATTACGTATTTCAGAGGACACTCGCGCCCCAATACGGAAAGAGGGACATATAAATACGGAACAGCCACAAAATAATAACATAGCGCATTTCGGAAATTATGAAAGAAATTGGCAAGGTGCACCGACTTTTGAAATGGAACCGCCGAAACGACGTAACAATGACCGATATGCGACTCGCCGACATAATGACTTTGACTATAAGCTGTTCTTTACTACACGTAAATTCAAAACATTTAAGAATTCGGGCAATGACATTCATCCACAAGCGTGGCTCCATCAATTCTCTCATTGTTTTCCTCCCAAATGGTCATTAGAGCACAGATTAGAATTTATGTGTGGCTACTTGGAGAATGAAACAGCTGTAAGAATGCGATCGGCCATTCACGATGGTCACAGTGAAGGAGAATTTTACCATGGCTTCCTCTCAGAATATTGGTCTCAAGCTACACAAGACCGAGTAAAACATAGCATCATAATGATGAAACATTTCGAACAATCTGAATTTTCCAGTCTTGAATCAATATCTTTCAAACCCATACAGCCCTTCAAAACTCATCCGCATTTGCTTAATCAAATTGCCTGAACATTTACGACATATTATTTTAGCAGGACGTTGCAAAGACGACATTGAAGCTTTTCAGGGACTCTTACAAGAATTAGAAATTGACACTGACAATCGCGTAACGCGAAAACAGGAACACAACATATACAGGCCACATCCGTCGCAATTCCGCCATTAAAGAAATAATAACTGGACACGACAAGGCTATTCTCACAACACAAATCGTGACCAAAACAGACACCACCCGTATGACAACCGTTGGCAGAGTAGTAATAATTACAGGGAAAGATCACCTCTCCGCGGTAATGACTATCACAGAGACAATCAGAGAAACAGACAATATGGGAACCAAAATAATTATTATCCAGGGAGACAGAATAACGGTCCAGCGCGCAGTTACGATTCCGGGAGAAATTCTCCACCACGTGACCGACAAGAAAGAAACTATGGAATCTACCGACATGACGACAGACGATATGATCGTAACGACAGACCTGAATTGCATCAGAACTGGCGGGATTCAAACAGAGCAGGGCCCTCTCGACAAGGTGAATTTGTAGAAGTTAGGTCTCCAAATCCCTATAACGACGCACGCCAACAAAGAGACAGACAATGACTCGCACCGCAGGCAGCCACGTGCGCAGGCTGGCTCAGGGAAAAATTACATAGACGCTAACCTTGAGAAAAATTTTAGCATTCTTTACCGATGTACCATATACCACATGATAATTCCACTGAAGCTGAAACTCTGCTTACTAGGAAGAGTAAAGGTTTACACCACATTTCACATGTAAAACCGTTTATTGAAAGATAATCTGCTTTTTAACTTTGTCTTTGTCATAAAACTTTTCACTTAACATTTCTAGTATACATTTGTCAGACTTAGAAACTGTTACCATGCAACAATGTTTGAAGTTAAATATCCAATCAAGAACAAAGAGAACTTATTTAAACAGAAATTACGAATGCATTGTTATGGTGAACAGACGACACAGTGTTATTGTGTGTGTACATTCTTGCTTGTTAGTTGCAAGATTACGTAACGACTATAAGGCTCACATACTTAGAACATTTACCAGTGCTACTAATGAGATTTTAATGCAACATTTTGGTTTACTTGAAAATACATTCTGGATTTAAAGTACTTTCTGTGAGATACCAGATGACACAGTGGTTAGTTTATGTGACAGCTACACGATTTTATCACGACACTACTAATGAGTGACAATTTACAATATTGCTTTTGCGGTGTATCTCTTTTATATCTGCACAGTTTTTCTGAATTCTTCTGGAAAGAAAAACATGTTTTAGTAGTAACTTTTGTGGTATAGCTACAATGAGACAGCCTTTTCCGTTGCACAACAATACATTACAGCACAGTACTTTCTTGATCACGGTAAGGTACGTAATAACTACGATATCTATACGCAAAGCACTTCACTTTTGTTTATCATGAGGTAAGTACATTGACTTCTGCAGAACTTAGCTTTCGGAGGACGATAACTACAACACTTCCACAGAGATTATCTTACAACAAGACGCACAGTTTAGCGCTACAGTACACGTATTTGAATGATTAATTTTGTACTTAAAACATTTATTTTTAAAGATTTTTGAATTACAATGATACAAAGGTTTTCCGTGATACATTTCATTCCATTGCTGTAATCTGTAACACCTGAGGGTATAATTACATTAATCCTCAGGGGGGTACACGCTTACTTTGTGTATCATGTGTTTGGCAAGCAGAAGGAGCCCTAGCTAATATGGTATTTGCTTACACAACTTTACACATCGGTACCATATTTCTGTAACACACAAATTACACAGCTATCTGATCATTTAACTGAGAGAGACAAAAAATTTTTTTTACTACGTCAGTGACAGATGTTTACACAAATACACAGCTGGATAACTTCACACTTATGAAATTGTGTTTTGTCTGTACTGTGTGAACCCTTCATATTTTTTGGAACCATTGTGATACTATGAGAGCTTTGAATGATGTATTTGGTATGGGATCGTGATTTTTAATGTACGTTTGAGGTAGATAACACTATTGAAATGAGCAGAGAATTCTTTTTGTGTTTTGAAATTATTGCAGAAAGCTACGACGATTTTGAGACTTGACTGAGGTGCTATGATGCTATTGTTACGATGACTATGTGTATTATGCTATTGAGGTATGTTTATGATCAATAAGCTGATGATATATGAGGAATTTGATTATGCTACATATTTATTATGATGAAATATTGAAGAAGTGTCGACGAATATGTATATGTGTAATAAGGTAAGGAATAATGAGTAGTGGTTAGGGACTCTGACTTGTGAAAAAGGCTGTTGGAAACCAAGAATCGTACTTTAAGAGTTATGAAATGTGTGTAAATGCTTGAATGTACCACAATGCCGACGAAAATTTTTTGGACACTGTTATATTTACAGGATTTTGTTTCTACAGATTTGTAACGCAAATTCTAGACCAGTGAAATTTTTTGTGTGAGACTGTCACAGTAGTGCAAACTGGTGTCGTAAATATTTCGGTAAGAAAGCCAAGTGACCTTGACGCAATGCGTCTTGAGCGGCCAGCTGTGTCAGACGCCTGGAGAAAAAGCCATTAGTGTATGCCTTTTCAGAGGCACAGGTAAAAAAAAGGGAGGCCATTATCCTCGCTATTGACATTTCTTTGTAGAAAGCATCGCAAATACGACACACTCAAACTTGAAAACATATGATTACATTGTGGAGCTCTTAATTTATGATATTTACTGAAATGCCTAATGAAATGATGAGGAACATTTTACATTTTTTGTCTTTCTAGT
Source organism: Schistocerca nitens (assembly GCF_023898315.1). NCBI lineage: Eukaryota > Metazoa > Arthropoda > Insecta > Orthoptera > Acrididae > Schistocerca > Schistocerca nitens. Next base: position 6,197,694 of record NC_064615.1, on the reverse strand, counting down.
TGAGAGATTCTTTTGCCTTTGGAGACGCCATTTGCCTAGTGAATGACGTTTCATGCATTCTCTATATAGGCTATATATACACTCCTGGAAATTGAAATAAGAACACCGTGAATTCATTGTCCCAGGAAGGGGAAACTTTATTGACACATTCCTGGGGTCAGATACATCACATGATCACACTGACAGAACCACAGGCACATAGGCACAGGCAACAGAGGATGCACAATGTCGGCACTAGTACAGTGTATATCCACCTTTCGCAGCAATGCAGGCTGCTATTCTCCCATGGAGACGATCGTAGAGATGCTGGATGTAGTCCTGTGGAACGGCTTGCCATGCCATTTCCACCTGGCGCCTCAGTTGGACCAGCGTTCGTGCTGGACGTGCAGACCGCGTGAGACGATGCTTCATCCAGTCCCAAACATGCTCAATGGGGGACAGATCCGGAGATCTTGCTGGCCAGGGTAGTTGACTTACACCTTCTAGAGCACGTTGGGTGGCACGGGATACATGCGGACGTGCATTGTCCTGTTGGAACAGCAAGTTCCCTTGCCGGTCTAGGAATGGTAGAACGATGGGTTCGATGACGGTTTGGATGTACCGTGCACTATTCAGTGTCCCCTCGACGATCACCAGTGGTGTACGGCCAGTGTAGGAGATCGCTCCCCAGACCATGATGCTGGGTGTTGGCCCTGTGTGCCTCGGTCGTATGCAGTCCTGATTGTGGCGCTCACCTGCACGGCGCCAAACACGCATACGACCATCATTGGCACCAAGGCAGAAGCGACTCTCATTGCTGAAGACGACACGTCTCCATTCGTCCCTCTATTCACGCCTGTCGCGACACCACTGGAGGCGGGCTGCACGATGTTGGGGCGTGAGCGGAAGACGGCCTAACGGTGTGCGGGACCGTAGCCCAGCTTCATGGAGACGGTTGCGAATGGTCCTCGCCGATACCCCAGGAGCAACAGTGTCCCTAATTTGCTGGGAAGTGGCGGTGCGGTCCCCTACGGCACTGCGTAGGATCCTACGGTCTTGGCGTGCATCCGTGCGTCGCTGCGGTCCGGTCCCAGGTCGACGGGCACGTGCACCTTCCGCCGACCACTGGCGACAACATCGATGTACTGTGGAGACCTCATGCCCCACGTGTCGAGCAATTCGGCGGTATGTCCACCCGGCCTCCCGCATGCCCACTATACGCCCTCGCTCAAAGTCCGTCAACTGCACATACGGTTCACGTCCACGCTGTCGCGGCATGCTACCAGTGTTAAAGACTGCGATGGAGCTCCGTATGCCACGGCAAACTGGCTGACACTGACGGCGGCGGTGCACAAATGCTGCGCAGGTAGCGCCATTCGACAGCCAACACCGCGGTTCCTGGTGTGTCCGCTGTGCCGTGCGTGTGATCATTGCTTGTACAGCCCTCTCGCAGTGTCCGGAGCAAGTATGGTGGGTCTGACACACCGGTGTCAATGTGTTCTTTTTTCCATTTCCAGGAGTGTATTTGATCATTTCGTTTAATGTCTAGTTTCTAGCTGCACTGCAGCATTGGTTATTATAAAATTTAATAGATGTACTAATATCACTATTTTCTGTCTACAGACCCAGGAAAGAATACATTTATGATGTACTTTCTTAGAAAAGAGAGCACAAATAGACATTTCCCTTCACAGGAACTGCATAAATAATTTTTTTTAAAGGATTTGGTAACTTGTCTGCTACAGTAACTTATCGTGATGCATCATTCTAGTATTAAGATGTGACATAGGTATTAGACATGGCCATCTTTAGTGTAATATTTTTTCTGATTGAGCTTTGTCATGTTTAGATATAAGTTATTGCATTTGCTGCTGCTGTTTGCCAGGCATAGTGCTACTAAATTTCACTTTGTGTTACTCTGTTAAGCTAGTTTTACTACTGATTTATTTTTCTTGTTGCTGCACATTGGCTCATATTAGTTGTAAAGTTGCATTGCTTGGTAATTTAGATTTACTGCAGCTTGCTTTGACAATTTTCATTTTTTTCATTGCTGTTTGTATGAATTGTTTTATGCCGCTGCATTGCCTCGTCCCTTAGTTTAGCATCTGAGCTCAGTAGATTTAAGTTAGCTTAAGAGGGGGTAGACTATATAAGAAACTAACTATGATGAATTGGAAGAAATGCATTGAGAAGCTATAAGAAAGTGGTGTGGCCAAAAAAAAATTTTGAAAGAGGATATGAACAGAAAAAGTAGGGTTTAGGGACAACAGGTTTATGTAGGATTTTCTTGGAAATAAATGATGAGGTAAGATAATTGTAAGTAAATAATGAGGTAAGAAATGTATGCACATATAAATACAGAAAGCATGCTTGGATAGAATTTTTTTGGTAGAAACAAATGTTGAAATAAGAGGAAAGATATATGGAATGAAGTTTTGGGGTGGACTGCAGTACCAAATGTCACACTGAAAACAAACCCCGTCCTGTATTTTTGTGTTATTACACTATGTGAATTTGTGTTTTCCTGTCTTAATGTGTTTAGCTAATAAGAGTTATGTTATAGAATTTTTCTGATACTATGTTATTTTCTTCGTAAAGATGTTTAGACATTTCAATGCTCATGTGTGAAATTAATGTTTCGAAAACTATTCTCATTATTTTATATATTTAATTATTTCATAATTCTTGTGACACTGATGTATATGTATATTTCTATTCTTTTGTAAAGCCTGTATTACTACAAATGTTAGCTGTATTATTATGTTTTCAATGATATATTTTGTACCTTTGTAATTGTATTCTTATGTTATAAAATTGCAATTGACACCAGTTCATCATATTATTAACTTGTAAGTTCCATTTCACTGCACACGTTTCTGTTGGTCATAGTATATGGACAATATGTGAGAAGTAGGGACTGTTAGTGTTTGCACGTGTGTTAATAATTCTGCAAGGGACTGGATAACAGCATTTCTGGTTCTAAGGACATTTCTAAAAATTTTTTTGAGGGCACAAGTGGTGGTTCATGGACTTGCTATATTCTCCACAAGACTCTTCAATGGTGATTGTGCACCTGCACAGTCACAACAGATGGCTGCTGGCCATCTCTATAAGGACTACAGTGGGTCTGCATCTTTGATGACCCACCAATACCATTATTTCTACAAGGACTACAGTGGGTCTACACCTTTGCTGACTCACCAGTACCATTATTTCTACAAGGACTGCAGTGGGTCTGCACCTCTGGTGGCCCACCAATACCACAATCTCTACCAGGACTACGGTGGGTTTGCACCTCTGGTGGCCCACCAATGCCGTAATCTCTACCAGGACTACAGTGGGTCTACTCTGTGATGACCTACCTACCAATATTCTTCAAAATTTCGACTGACTCTGTGGTGGGTTTGCTCTGTTGTGGCCCATTACCTGTCTGCATGTCAAGAGTCAGCACTGTCTTTCCTTTGGAAGGACAACACTACTTCTTCAAGACTGCGTGGAAATCCACTACTTCCGTGTAATTCTCTTTTACTGCTCAGACTTTGAAAAGGAAAAAACACTGCAATTTTACTGTGATGAATGATCAGGACTGTCTTTATGGACTGTGAGAAAATTTTAGCTTTTGACCAACATTGTATCAATAAGTGTGTGCATTTGATTTCTTTGTTATTGTAATTATGAAAAATTTATTCAAATCATTATTGGCCACTGCCCAAAACAATTTGTAAAATTTTTTTGTGGGGAGCATGGGGGCTATGTAAGTAGGCTGTTTAGGTTTTCTTAGCGCTCTGTATGAAAATCACTGGCTGTGCTGTGTGCAGTCTGTGGCTGATTGGCATTGTTGTAATACTCGCCATTGTAGTGTTGGGCAGCTGGATGCGAACAGCGCGTAGCGTTGCGCAGTTGGAGGTGAGCTGCCAGCAGTGGTGGATGTGGGGAGAGAAATGGCGGAGTTTTGAAATTTGTAAGACTGGATGTCATGAACTGCTATATATATTATGACTATTAAGGTAAATACATTGTTTGTTCTCTATTAAAATCTTTCATTTGCTAACTATGCCTGTCAGTAGTTAGTGCCTTCCGTAGTTTGAATCTTTTATTTAGCTGGCATTAGTGGCGCTCACTGTATTGCAGTAGTTCGAGTAACGAAGATTTTTGTGAGGTAAGTGATTTGTGAAAGGTATAGGTTAATGTTAGTCAGGGCCATTCTTTTGTAGGGATTTTTGAAAGTCAGATTGCGTTGCGCCAAAAAAATATTGTGTGTCAGTTTAAGGACAGTCATGTATAAATTTTCAAAGGGGACGTTTCAACTTAAATAGAGAAGAGAAAGATACTGCAGGACTAAATTTAATTAGCGAAGATCAGTGGAAAGAATTTTATAAGCCAGTTGTGGCAAGTAGAAGATACAGAATTGAAGAAGGAGGAGGAAATAGCATTACGCAAACTAGAAGAACTTCAAATAGTTTTAAAAAGCATGAAAAATAGAAACGCGTATGGCGCAGATGGTATTAATATGGAACTTATAAAATAGTCGGGTCACTTTTGTGATTTCAGATTATTAGATTTATTTAACGAATGTTGGCGCTCAGACCTCAGACTCTTGGAAAGCATCGAAAGTGAGATCAGTCTTTTTAAAAATGTGAAAAAAACAATTGTGATAGTTATAGAGGAAACAGAGTCCTAAACTCAGCCTATGAAATATTTGCAAAAATAATCATTTGCCTAATAACCATAACAGAAACTCTCTCATGAGAGGAACATAGGACGATCAAGGAAACGTCGTGCATGTAGTGATAAAATTTTTTATGATAAAAAGAATTTTAGAGAAGCGATGAGACGTCAATTTACAGACATATATAACTTTTATTGACTTCAAAGAAGCTTTTGCTATTGTTAACAGAAAGAAACTATGGGACACAATCACTGAAGTTGGATAACCTAGATATTTTACTGTATGGTAATAAAAGTCGATGATAATAAAACTCAAGAAGTCTCTACTAATAATGGACTTAAACAAGGCTGTTGACTGTTACCAATGTCACTTAATGTAGATGTAAGTTATATCAGCAAGTATTGGAGATACGACTTCAGTCTGAGTATTCGTTTAGTAGAAATAAATATTTTGATACACTTATGTATGCAAATGATGTTATAACTTTGGAAGAGAGTGAATATGAGCTTAAAAAAATCAGTGTATAATCTACGTACATTAGGGAAGAGAGAATATAACCTCAAGATATCGACGTATAAAACTAAAATCACAGCCCATCATGGCAAATTACTCACCTGCTCACAAATAATGCACCAGTTGAGCAGGTCTCCACCTTTAAATCGAGCGGGCTGGCGCAGCGGTTAGCACACTGGACTCACATTCGGGAGGACGACGGTTCAAACCCCTGATTTAGGTTTTCCGTGATTTTCCTAAATCAATTGTGCAAATGTCGGGATGGTTCCTTTGAATGGGCACGGCCGGCTTCCTTCCATATCCCTGCCCTAATCCGATAGGACGAATGACCTCGCTGTTTGGTCCCCTGCCCTGAATCTACCAACCAATCCATCTTTAATTTTTTTTGGTGTTACTTAAGGTATGAGACAAGCACATAGATCAATTAGTATCAATCAATATGGACAATTATATACGAAATATTCGAAAACAAACTATGGGAGGGAACAAAATTAAAATTTTACAAAATCATTGGCTACGCATTAATTATTGTATGGAAGTGAGGCAAGAATCCTGCAGAAAACGCGATAAAAGTAAACTACAAGCATCGCAAATGAGAGTGAGAGTTGTTACCTGGCGACCTATAAGAAATGCAGATATTAGGCTTCAACTTGATATTGATAATATTAATTAATTAACTAATATTAATGGATATAATGTCAATGAAAATAATAAATATAATACACCCTTCCTCAGAAAAAAGAAACGGAACACCTTGAACGGCTAGAGACAGGACGTTCACATTCACAGGACAAGCACATTAGTATGTTCTGCAGAAATGCTTATCATTTGAACCATGTCGGCTCGCAGGTTCACGATCAACATCGATATGGCGGCGCAACACCACCTACCTGTAATATTTGGCTGCGGCTCTCACTGTCGCCTAAAACCGAAGGTAATGGATCAGTGTGATTTGATCAGACGTGCGAGATGCTCCGTGGACGTGAGGGCGAACCATACCGACAAATCAGTGAGTTTGAAACAGGGTGCGTTTTTGGCATGAGAGAATGAGATGCGTCCTTCCGGGAAATTGCTGCTCATGAGGGACGAAGTGTTTCGGAAGTGCTACGAGTGTGTGCAGAATGGTGCACGGAAGGTTATTGATCACGACGAGATGGGTCAGGTCCCAGCGCCCAGACCATTCCCCAGAGAAGATCGACACCTCTTTCGAATGGCACTGCAGACAGATTTGCCCCTTCCTCTCCTCTGGCGGAACGGTGGAACTGTTTGACACACCGTACACTATCAGGGGCGCCGGTCCGTTGCCGTTATTTACGGGATTGGTTACGCGCGCGTCGTCCACTTTTCCGCCTACCTTTGACGAATGTGCAGAAACATGCTAGAAGGCAGTCGTGTACGGAATGATGTCACCGGGAAAAGTAATAGGAATGGCATCAGGCCCGACGAATCCAGGTTCTGCTTGTTTGAAAATGATGGCCGCGTTTTGGTTCGTCGCAGACAGGGGAAGGGGCGCCACAGTGACTGCCTTCGCGCAAGACATACAACGCCAACTCGAGGCTTCACGGTGTGGGGTGCTGCTGCGTACAGCCACAAATCACAGCTGTGGTCAGTGCGACCTACGTGAGTGACATCCTGCGACCCGTACCCTCACCCTTCCTGTACGTCATCCCAAAGGCTATTTTTCAGCAAGAGAGTGCGTGCCCATATGTTGCACGAACACGTGCTTTGTTAGTGTCACAGGGTGTCAGCCTTTTCCCCTGGCCCGCCAGGTCACCAGACTTGTCGTCAATCAGAAATGTGTGGGATTTTGTGAAATGATGGGAGCAGTGCTGCGACCCTGTGCCAACCACCACAGGTAAACTTTGGAACCAGGTGAATGCATCTTGGATGACTTTACCACAGGACGTCATTCGCGCCTTATAGTAGTCATACCATCATGCTTATAACAAACTGTCGGGGTGCAAGGCAGACCCAGTGCCTACTAGGCAACAGGGCACATGTTGAACCGAGGGGGCTGAAATGCTAATCATTTATGCATAACACACTAAAGTACATGTCCTGTGAATATGAACGTCCTATTTCTAGTTGTTCAAGGTGCTCTGTTTTTTATGAAAATTTACGTCTTAATCAAAAGATTGAAGAAAATAAAACATTATGATTATTCTCGGACATAATAGTTATGTTTGTGAACCGTGACTACGTGGGATAATTATTTATTTCTAATTCCTGCTAGCAGTCACTTTTCTATTTTATATGTAATCTAACATAATACAACGCGTTTCGAACATCTTCTGTTCATCTTCAGGCATTTATACATACATCCATATATACATACAGAGAAATGTTACTTAAAAATAAACTGTCTTAAACTATATTAAACTAGAACTCTTTGCAATTGTTTGTTACTGTAGCGGCTGGTGTGGCATTTGTGGCGGAGGGGGGGGGGGGGGGGGGGGGGGACAGTGGATGGCTGGAAATCGAAATCAGTGATGTCTTCTGCTGGTTTTCTTCTTTTGTGGTTGACTATGTATATCACAGCCTGTATAGGATGCAGATAATTTTGCAGCAGTTATGTGTTACGAAAATAGTGTCAAAGGCTTTTATATGACAGTTGATAACTTACGATTTCATCATCTTGCTGCTTCACATGCATCACTGGTGTAATGGCGGAGCTGTTGATTAACATTGCACTATTGCACATTGTATTTTGTCACTGATTGCCAACGTAATTCACTGCACAAATTGCTTCGACATACATGTAAACATTATGCACACAACACAAGATGGTGGCCTGTAGCATGTGAGTCTGTATCGATTATCGAGGTTTTGTGTCGATATTCTTGGTGCTGACATATTTGCAGTCATTTATTTACATTAACACATCTTGTATCTATTGAGCTAGAACTGGCTTAAGACTGTTGAAGAATTTTGAGTTTTTTAATTCGGTTATCTCATTAAGAATGTTATTTCCATGCTTTGTATTGTGTATGAAAATTTCCATTTCTTCCATAATATCCATTCTTTTACTTTTTCCTCTTTTGTGTAAAATTTCGAGATTTTCTTCCATTTTCAAAGGGTGGCCTGTGTCTTTAATGTGAGTTGCTACTGCTGAGTTGTTACGTTTATCAAGCATGTAGCAGTCTAAATGTTCTTTGAATCAGGTTCTGAAATTTCTGCCTGTTTGGAGGATATAATATTTATCAAATTGGCTGCAGGTAATTTTGTAAATGCCAGATGCATCAAGACTTTTATCTCGTGGTTTCATATTGTGAATAACCTTCCTACTTTGGTTGTTGTTGGTGCTGAAGCTGATTTTTACTTCTGTGTTTCTGAATAGTCTTGCTAATTTGTCAGATACTATTCCAAGATATGGCATTTTTACATATGCCCACAAGGGCAACCCAAATAACGACTTAACAGTTTAGAATACACAGTCATTGGCCTTGAACAGTTTTGAGAATAGTAACTTGTTATACCAGAAAATATTCGCTTATCTGTAGTAGACAACTAAGTAAACATCGCTTCTAGCTACTTCTTGCCCGGCTACTGCTAGCTACTCCCCATCACCAACACATGAACTAACGATGTTGTTGTTGTGGTCTTCAGTCCTGAGACTGGTTTGATGCAGCTCTCCATGCTACTCTATCCTGTGCAAGCTTCTTCATCTCCCAGTACCTACTGCAACCTACATCCTTCTGAATCTGCTTAGTGTATTGATCTCTTGGTCTCCCTCTACGATTTTTACCCTCCACGCTGCCCTCCAATGCTAAATTTGTGATCCCTTGATGCCTCAAAACATGTCCTACCAACCGATCCCTTCTTCTAGTCAAGTTGTGCCACAAACTTCTCTTCTCTCCAATCCTATTCAATACCTCCTCATTAGTTACGTGATCTACCCACCTTATCTTCAGCATTCTTCTGTAGCACCACATTTCGAAAGCTTCTATTCTCTTCTTGTCCAAACTAGTTATCGTCCATGTCTCACTTCCATACATGGCTACACTCCATACAAATACTTTCAGAAACGACTTCCTGACACCTAAATCTATACTCGATGTTAACAAATTTCTCTTCTTGAGAAACGCTTTCCTTGCCATTGCCAGTCTACATTTTATATCCTCTCTACTTCGACCATCATCGGTTATTTTACTCCCTAAATAGCAAAACTCCTTTACTACTTTAAGTGTCTCATTTCCTAATCTAATTCCCTCAGCATCACCCGACTTAATTTGACTACATTCCTTTATCCTCGTTTTGCTTTTGTTGATGTTCATCTTATATCCTCCTTTCAAGACACTGTCCATTCCATTCAACTGCTCTTCCAAGTCCTTTGCTGTCTCTGACAGAATTACAATGTCATCGGCGTACCTCAAAGTTTTTACTTCTTCTCCATGAATTTTAATACCTACTCCGAATTTTTCTTTTGTTTCCTTTACTGCTTGCTCAATATACAGATTGAATAACATCGGGGAGAGGCTACAACCCTGTCTCACTCCTTTCCCAACCACTGCTTCCCTTTCATGCCCCTCGACTCTTATAACTGCCATCTGGTTTCTGTACAAATTGTAAATAGCCTTTCGCTCCCTGTATTTTACCCCTGCCACCTTCAGAATTTGAAAGAGAGTATTCCAGTCAACATTGTCAAAAGCTTTCTCTAAGTCTACAAATGCTAGAAACGTAGGTTTGCCTTTTCTTAATCTTTCTTCCAAGATAAGTCGTAAGGTCAGTATTGCCTCACGTGTTCCAACATTCCTACGGAATCCAAACTGATCTTCCCCGAGGTCAGCTTCTACCAGTTTTTCCATTCGTCTGTAAAGAATTCGTGTTAGTATTTTGCAGCTGTGACTTATTAAACTGATAGTTCGGTAATTTTCACATCTGTCAACACCTGCTTTCTTTGGGATTGGAATTATTATATTCTTCTTGAAGTCTGAGGGTATTTCGCCCGTCTCATACATCGTGCTCACCAGATGGTAGAGTTTTGTCATGACTGGCTCTCCCGAGGCCATCAGTAGTTCTAGTGGAATGTTGTCTACTCCCGGGGCCTTGTTTCGACTCAGGTCTTTCAGTGCTCTGTCAAACTCTTCACGCAGTATCTTATCTCCCATTTCATCTTCATCTACATCCTCTTCCATTTCCATAATATTGTCCTCAAGAACATCTCCCTTGTATAAACCCTCTATATACTCCTTCCACCTTTCTACCTTCCCTTCTTTGCTTAGAACTGGGTTTCCATCTGAGCTCTTGATATTCATACAAGTGGTTCTCTTCTCTCCAAAGGTCTCTTTAATTTTCCTGTAGGCAGTATCTATCTTACCCCTAGTGAGACAAGCCTCTACATCCTTACATTTGTCCTCTAGCCATCCCTGCTTAGCCATTTTGCACTTCCTGTCGATCTCATTTTTGAGACGTTTGTATTCCTTTTTGCCTGCTTCATTTACTGCATTTTTATATTTTCTCCTTTCATCAATTAAATTCAATATTTCTTCTGTTACCCAAGGATTTCTATTAGCCCTCGTCTTTTTACCTACTTGATCGTCTGCTGCCTTCACCACTTCATCCCTCAGAGCTACCCATTCTTCATCTACTGTATTTCTTTCCCCCATTCCTGTCAATTGTTCCCTTATGCTCTCCCTGAAACTCTCTACAACCTCTGGTTCTTTCAGTTTATCCAGGTCCCATCTCCTTAAATTCCCACCTTTTTGCAGTTTCTTCAGTTTCAATCTGCAGTTCATAACCAATAGATTGTGGTCAGAATCCACATCTGCCCCAGGAAATGTCTTACAATTTAAAACCTGGTTCCTAAATCTCTGTCTTACCATTATATAATCTATCTGAAACCTGTCAGTATCTCCTGGCTTCTTCCATGTATACAGCCTCCTTTCATGATTCTTGAACCAAGTGTTAGCTATGATTAAGTTATGCTCTGTGCAAAATTCTACAAGGCGGCTTCCTCTTTCATTCCTTCCCCCCAATCCATATTCACCTACTATGTTTCCTTCTCTCCCTTTTCCTACTGACGAATTCCAGTCACCCATGACTATTAAATTTTCGTCTCCCTTCACTACCTGAATAATTTCTTTTATCTCGTCATACATTTCATCTATTTCTTCATCATCTGCAGAGCTAGTTGGCATATATACTTGTACTACTGTAGTAGGCATGGGCTTTGTGTCTATCTTGGCCACAATAATGCGTTCACTATGCTGTTTGTAGTAGCTAACCCGCACTCCTATTTTTTTATTCATTATTAAACCTACTCCTGCATTACCCCTATTTGATTTTGTATTTATAACCCTGTAATCACCTGACCAAAAGTCTTGTTCCTCCTGCCACCGAACTTCACTAATTCCCACTATATCTAACTTTAACCTATCCATTTCCCTTTTTAAATTTTCTAACCTACCTGCCCGATTAAGGGATCTGACATTCCACGCTCCGATCCGTAGAACGCCAGTTTTCTTTCTCCTGATAACGACGTCCTCTTGAGTAGTCCCCACCCGGAGATCCGAATGGGGGACTATTTTACCTCCGGAATATTTTACCCAAGAGGACGCCATCATCATTTAATCATACAGTAGAGCTGCATGTCCTCGGGAAAAATTACGGCTGTAGTTTCCCCTTGCTTTCAGCCGTTCGCAGTACCAGCACAGCAAGGCCGTTTTGGTTAATGTTACAAGGCCAGATCAGTCAATCATCCAGACTGTTGCCCCTGCAACTACTGAAAAGGCTGCTGCCCCTCTTCAGGAACCACATGTTTGTCTGGCCTCTCAACAGATACCCCTCCGTTGTGGTTGCACCTACGGTACGGCCATCTGTATCGCTGAGGCACGCAAGCCTCCCCACCAACGGCAAGGTCCATGGTTCATGGGGGGGGGGGAACTAACGATATATTACTCAAATAGCCATGCTTACATCCAAGTGATGAGTACCCTAGTTACAGTGTAAGGGGAATTCATTCATATTAGAAATTATAGCAATTCACACTACATATGAATGAACCGCAAGTTTCAATAAGAAGGTTTTTACTGAATCAACATAAAAAACATGAAGTATGGCACAGAATCATAACTGTAACATAATTTTAAATTACTTTTAACCTTTGTACAATCATGCACAGTGTATGTACCGGTATGAACTAGCTTGCTTTATGATGAAATATTCACTTTGGCACGCTCCACGTACAATTCACAATTTTTACTTAACACATACCTGCATCGAATAGCTACAAACTCGTAACTCAACGCTCACAACTTCCAGATGAAGTGAACCACAGCTGACTTCATTTACTGCGCCTTTGCATACAACGCTGTGACTTCAACACAATAGCACCAGAATACCAACAATTCTGAAAAGCACTCTGCAACCTGCGAGAACCGTTCCTTGCCTTCGTGCAGTAGCCTGTGTGCAACTGTAGAAAAGATCACCTGCTCCAACAGCTGTCTTCATGCCAGGCCACCTGCGCTGACCGTGTCTGTCCAGTGTCGATACGCATGCCGGCTTGCTGAGGGTCTTGGATTTTTCTTCTTGCAGAACTGCTTTCCTTGGATACCGTCGGTTAACTCCCGTCACTGACTTCCGTCTCTAATCGTAAGCCGAGCCTCCAGTCTGCATTGTGTCGAGACAGTAGTTCGGGTGGCAGGTGGTTCTGCGATGTTTTAAGCGGATTTTTCGTAGATTGACGTGGACCCACTCATTCAGCTACCGTTGACTTGAATCAGGATGTTTATTTCAGCATTTTCGGTGACCTCGTTGTAACGCAGCAAGCCTAGGGATAATCCCTTGACTGGAACCCAACATAACAGGTAGTTAATATTAGCTGCGTGTTGAGACATAGTGTGCACTCGCCCAGTGCGACCAACACACGCCTACAATAGAAGACTGCAACTTAACGAGTCTTGGCAGAATCTCGAGGAACGTAACAAATAAGTAAGTGTGGTCTGATTCAGAGGAAATGCGAACAGAAAGCTAGAAGGTTGGAAACAGTTTTCGCTGAGCAAGTACTGAGAGGACCTGTGGACAGTCAGAGGATTATCCGAGCAAGCGACCGGGTTTCGCTGAATGGGGTTTCACAAGCGGCAGCATGTCAGCTGTTCTGGACCGCAGTAGTATATACTACCATAAGTAGTATATACGGCTGGCTAACGAAAGACATAGCACTTATAACCCTACCGCTACTATTGTAATTTAGTATGGTTTTACCTAAATAACAGGACCCCTATCTCTATGTTGCCACGTATAGCCCTCTTACTGAAATTTAGTTTAGTTTCCAAATGAAGTACACTATGGGAGGATAGTCCTGTTGACAGGAAAAGTTAATCAATAGAGTTATCCTTTTTACAGCACTTGTCGGTGTGTTGTGTCTAATGGATAAGTAAATCAGACTATTCACTTCTTTTCCTAAGATCTTACCCAGCGGTTAGCTAGAAACGTTGTAAGAATAATATTATGTTGAAGCTAGGACAACTCAGTCCCAAGTTCATTTAGTGGTTTTAAACATGTACTAATGGTCGCAAGCCTATCCAGACAATGAAACAGTGAAGTATTGGAAAAGCGGAAGTATGAATTTAACCTACTTTCTTGGTACTGTTTAATTTGGTTCTTCAAATAAATATTACTCCGCTTAAACAATGCTGGACTGCACTCTTATACATTACGTTTTTAAAAGAGAGAAAGCCCAGTAGATAACTTGAAGAGAGCTAAAAGAATTTCGCCAGGGGGACCATTAGAAAAGCACTTTCCATATTCAACATACTGAAGTACTAAAATACTTAAATACTAAAGCATGCAATTTTTATTTTGAACATTTCACTTCAAAACATCTTTCTTACTGGAATTTACTTTCAAAAGCTATTATTCTTTGAACTAACTCACTATAGTCGTTTAAAAGATTCTAGTAACTTGGCTTCACTCTGACTTTTACTATAACACTTTAAAATAATTAAGAAAGGTTTCTCATTATTATACAAAAACAATTTAAATGGTGCCTCTTTATATTAATTTGGCACTTCATACGTCTATAAAACAGGATCCTCGGATTAGTCAAACACCAAGAAGGAACCCTATATAGATATAAGATTAGGATGAAACAACAGGGTGAACCAGTTTCTTTAAAGTTCAAGAATGATTATTAAAACACAGTTCAAATTAATGATTCACGCTGTACAAAAGTAAAATACAAAAAAATATTATCTGGTGGCTGAAGGCTTGGGTGTCGCGAACAATTATGACGATTAGACTGCACACAGTATGGCCTGCAAGTATCGTGCTGTATGAGCCCAATTTCTCTTCTTGGCGTCGTTCAACTTTACATACAGTAGCCCAACAACTCGCAGCTATGCCGTAAACCGTTTTCAGTCTTCATACGAGGCAAGTTTATGCAAATCTGCAGCAAAAGCTTCTCCTGCCCCACAAGGGTGTTGCCTTAATGACTGCTGCCTACAGACTGTGTGGCTTACTTTCTGCACTTGTTCTTGGTAGCGCGCCAGTTCGCCCTTGCCACTTTTTCCACGCCCTGGGGCGACTTTCGTTTCAAACAAGAGTACACTGGCTCTCATATAACACCTATTTCTTACATTGTTCCTAAGCGTAACCATTTCTTACAATTGTCTAATTTACATCAACATGAACAGTTTACACACACAAATAATTTTAAATACAAATGCCAACAGAAAATTATTTGACGTAATAAACAATTTACATGGTATTTTTCATATATTACTCACATACAATGCAAAGATCTTCAATCTCCAGTATACTACACTTTTCTTTACATATACAAAAAAACATAGTACCAATATTGGAAAATTTTAAAGCAAAAAATTATCAAAAACGTAGATGAACCACACACAAATAGTGTTACACACTCACTTTAATAATCTGAAATGAAGCCAGAATGACTCATACGGTAAATACAAGGGCACAAAGTCAAACAACGGAAAGCAATACATCATATAAAAATTACCAACAGCAATTACGAACATAAAATCAAACCCTCCTTTCCATCACAAATGTTTGCACTTCCTGGGTGATAAATAATTTTATGATACATAATAAACAATATGTCCAGTGGTGGCGTTGCACAGTATCCGCCATCGCGACAAACAACGAGTAGCCGGCCGAAGTGGCTCAGCGGTTCTAGGCGCTACAGTCTGCAAAGAAACGACCGCTACGGTCGCAGGTTCGAATCCTGTTTCGGGCATGTATGTGTGTGATGTCCTTAGGTTAGTTACGTTTAAGTAGTTCTAGGTTCTAGGGGACTGATGACCTCAGAAGTTAAGTCAAATAGTGCTCAGAGCCATTTAAACCAAACAATGAGTAATACATTGCTGTTAAATATTCTACAATATTAAGTTTATCTGTCTAATGGTATCTAACCGTACGTACCATTCTCCACGGCTACACTGATAAAATGAAGCAGTATATAGTTGTTACTGAACGGATTCGTTAATAGATGTTCAGTGTTGATTGTAATGTGACTGAGGGTGTTAATGATATATGTGATAAAAATTATAAGATCTGGTGCCAGCAGACACGTCATGACATTACCTGTCAATTAGAATATGTGTTTTAATCCTTAGTATAGGAATGGTTGCCCATTTGCGAAGTGTAAGTCAAGTGTCGTATGAAATGTGTAATTTGGTGGGGAGCTGCCCGAGCTCTCGCT
This sequence comes from Schistocerca nitens, assembly GCF_023898315.1. Taxonomy (NCBI): domain Eukaryota; kingdom Metazoa; phylum Arthropoda; class Insecta; order Orthoptera; family Acrididae; genus Schistocerca; species Schistocerca nitens. The sequence goes on along the minus strand of NC_064615.1, from coordinate 6,181,867 downwards.
GGCCGAAGTGTCACGTCGTCGGTGGACGTTCCTGGTGGAAGAGGTGGTCTTGGGAGCAGGATAGACGGAGGGAGAAGTTAGGGGCACCTAAGAATGCAGATGATTTGATCTGAGTAGAGGTTCTGTGGTCTTTGGTGTCACCCTAGATAATTCAAGGGCTGTAACATACTTCAAGAATTAACTCTATTTACGTGTAAAACTGCTTGTAGGACAACCAATCGGCAGGAGTTTTGACCTTACTGAATAAATAAGCAGTGTTTCTTACTATTATTACAAATTTTTCCCTGTTTATTTATGTTCAGTAGTTCATAATTCGCTTAACTTGTCTACCCTCAATTATTCGACGACAAGATGAAATTATTTTGCTAATACAGCAACAGGCAGTAAAGCAGACGGTGTATTGTTCGTCCCAGGCGCATATACGAGCCAAGCCTTATTCGGAGTCGCTCATTTGCCCCTCTGCCTCATTGAAAGCAGGGCAGTAATATCGCAAAGTGTTACTGAATCTTCTGCATCTTCATGACGGCTATGGTACTCGCAGCTCTCGTCTTCCAAGACGACAACAGCCATGTTCATAGGGTGGCACGTGCATGTTCCTGGTTTGATTGACTTGTAGGCATGCTACTACAACTCGACAGCTTTGTTAAAACATCCTATTTTCATCCCATATGAAATGTCTGGGACTATTTGATACAGTGGGTGAAATGTTTCAATCAACGTCTGCGAAATCTAATAGCTCTACAGGAGCAAAACATGACTGAGCCCCTTCAGATGGAAACAGCAGACCGGAAGAAACTTGTGGATCCTCCTTCTGGTCGAAATTAGGATATAATCAAGGCTAGACTTGGTAGTACACGATATCTGCATGTTAGCTCCTGCAGAGTGACTAATTTTTGCACTGTGTGATTATGATATTCGCATAATGTATCACTTATTATAATTTCTTACAAAAGTTACGTTCAGTGTTCTGGTTTATTTAAAGTACATCACTGTCTTTCTGTTTATTGTGAACCAAAACTTTCGTGACGTGGTGGATAATGTTTTACTTGGAAAAAATCTATAGGGGACGTTATGACTGTCCATTTTGCTTTTTCTGTTTGTTTTTGCGGTCTTCAGTCCAGAGACACAGCTCTTCACACTAGTCTACCTATTCAAGCTTTTGCGTAGTACTGCGATCTACATCAGTTTGACGCTGCTTACTGTAGTCAGGTGTTGGTCAGTTGAACGACGCCAAGAAGAGAAATTGGGCCCATACAGCACGATACTTGCAGGCCGTACTGTGTGAAGTCTAGCCGTCATAATTGTTCGCGACACCCAATCTGTGGAACAGATTTGTCAGGCTGACTTTCCAAAGTATCTCAGTAATCCTGAGCGAAAGTCGTCTACTCCAGGGCCCTTTTTCCCATTCAGGTCTTTCAGTGCTGTACTAACCGGGGAGGCAGCTGGTAAAGATCGGGCTACGTCCCCCACGTGACTGGTATGGAGTAAGTCTTGGCACAGGCACCAGCTGAGACATATGCTATTGCCGGGTTAGAGTGGGCAGTGTTTATACTATCTCGGCCGGGATCTATTGCGACAAGGCCCTACTGTTGAGCCAAGAAACCACAGCGTGAGTGAACCCCACACACCACTACACCAGACTGGTGTATTGCACTCAACACGAAAAGGTGCACAGATTATGAAGTCTGCTTGGTCGGGTCTTGGTGCAACACATAAATTCCTTTTCTTCCCATTTTGATTGTCCCCTAGTTAGCGATTCACACTACCCATCTAATCTTCAGCATTATTCTGTAGCACAGCATTTCCATTCTTTCCTCGTCTCAACTCTTTTATCGACCACATTTCACTGCCGTACACCCCAGACAAATATTTTCAGGAAAGAGTGCTTAACATTTAAATTTATGTTAAATTTCAACGCATTTTTATTCACAAATGCAGCCTGCATTTTATGTTGTCACTACTACTGCCCTTGACAGTCATTCTTTGTTCCAATAACAAAACTAATCTACTACGTTTTGTGTCTTATGTCTTTATCTATTTCCCCAGCATCGCTTGATGTAACTCGATGGCAATCCGTTAGCATATTTTTACTTATGTTGGTGCTAAGCTTGAAATAAACTATCCCTTCCGTTCAACTGTTCTTCCAGACCATTCCCATCTCTAACAGAGTTACAGTTTCATCTACGCTGGCTCAATGTACAGATTGGATAACACTGGGTATAGATTACAACTCTGTGTCACTCCCTTCTCAACAACTGCTTCCCTCTCATGTCCTTCGAATCTGTATTGTATCCTTGCTGCCTTCAAAAGTTAGAAAGTATAGTCCAGTCAACACTGTTAAAAACTTTCTCTACAAATGCTATAAACGTAAGTTTGCTGTTCTTCAGCCTATTTGTTACGATAAGGTGTAGGATCAGTACTGCTTCGAGAGTTCAACTATTTCTTCGAGCCGGCCGCGGTGGTCTCGCGGTTCTAGGCGCGCAGTCCGGAACCGTGCGACTGCTACGGTCGCAGGTTCGAATCCTGCCTCGGGCATGGATGTGTGTGATGTCCTTAGGTTAGTTAGGTTTAAGTAGTTCTAAGTTCTAGGGGACTGATGACCACAGCAGTTGAGTCCCATAGTGCTCAGAGCCATTTGAGCCATATTTCTTCGAAACAAAAAATTACCTTCCCGAAGGTCGGCTTCTACCAGTTTTTCCTTACTTCTGTAAATGTTTCATGTCTTTTTTCGCGACCATGAGTTATTAAAGTGATGGTTCAGTAGTGGTCTCAACTTCTGGCACCTGAATTCTTCGTAACTGGAACTGCTGTATCCTTCCTGAAGTCTGAAGGTACTTCCCCTTCCTCATTTACTTTGCGCACTCTGTGGAACAGATTTGTCAGGCTGGCTTTCCAAAGTATCTCAGTAATCCTGTGCGAAAGTCATCTACTCCATGGCCCTTTTTCCCATTCAGGTCTTTCAGTGCTGTACTAAGTTCTTCTCACAGTATCGTATCACGCATTCTTCTTCACCTACTTGTATTTGTATAACATTGTTCTCAAGTTTGTTGCTATTATGTAGAATTCTCTGTATATTTTTTACACTTTTCAGCTTTCACGTCTCTGTTTAGTACTTGGTTTGCCATCTGAGCGCTTGATAATTGTACAATTGCTTCCCTTTTCTCCAAAGGTTCCTTTGATTTTCTTATGGGTGGTATCTACCTTTCCCCTAGTCATACACGTTCCTACAGCCTTACATTTGATCTCTAGCCATTCCTGCTTAGTCATTTTGCACTTTTCTGTCAATTTTTTTTAAACGTCTGTATGACCTTTTCCATGCTTCATATACTCCATTTTTATGTTTTCTTTTTCCTTTCATCAACTGAATTCAGTATTTCCTGTGTTATCTAAGAATTTTTGCTAGGCCTTGTCTTTTTACGTATGTGATTCTCTACTGCCTTCATCTGTCAAAACTACCTATTCGTCTTCTATTGTATTCCTTTCCCCTGTTTCAGTTCAAAGTTTCGTAATGCTCCCTTTGAACCTTGGAGCAACCTCTGCTTCTTCCATTTTATGCATATCACATCTTTATTTTCTACATTTTTGTCATTTCGTTAGTTACCTGCCCCGTGAAATGCTTTACAGTTCAAAATCTAGTTCCGAAATAGCTTTGTTATCATTACCTAATCAACCTGAAACTTTCCATTGTTCCCATTTCTCTTCCACGTATACAACCTTCTTTTATAATCCATGAACCAAACGTTAACGATTATTAAGTTGTTATATGTGCGAAATGCTGCCAGGTGGCTTTCTCTTTCATTCGTTTCCCCGAGTCCATGTTCTCTACTATTTTTCCTTCTCTTCCTTTTCCTATTGTCGTATTTCTGGTACCAAACACAATCACGTTTTCGTCTCACTTTACTATATTAATAATTTCTTTCATTTCATCACACAGTATTTCTACTGATTCTTCATCTGCGAAGCTGGAGCTATTGATCTGCACTGCTTCGTTGTCGTTGGCTTCGTGTCTGTTTTGGATACGATAATTCGTTGACTATGCTGCTGGTACTAAGTTACCCAGATTCCTGTTTCCTTATTCATTATTAGGCCTACTCACCCTTAGTCCTGTTTATCCTCTCATCACACTTCACTATTCACACTACAACATATCCATTTCCCGATTTAAATTCTGTAACCTACGTACACGACAAATGTAATGTATTGTGAATACATAGAAAGAAGGATCCTTTATTGTATGATTATATGATAGCGGAACAAACACTGGTAGCAGTTACTTCTCTAAAATATCTGGGAGTATGCGTGCGGAACGATTTGAAGTGGAATGATCATATAAAATTAATTGTTGGTAAGGCGGGTACCAGGTTGAGATTCATTGGGAGAGTGCTTAGAAAATGTAGTCCATCAACAAAGGAGGTGGCTTACAAAACACTCGTTCGACCTATACTTGAGTATTGGTCATCAGTGTGGGATCCGTACCAGATCGGGTTGACGGAGGAGATAGAGAAGATCCAAAGAAGAGCGGCGCGTTTCGTCACAGGGTTATTTGGTAACCGTGATAGCGTTACGGAGATGTTTAGCAAACTCGAGTGGCAGACTCTGCAAGAGAGGTGCTCTGCATCGCGGTGTAGCTTGCTCGCCAGGTTTCGAGAGGGTGCGTTTCTGGATGAGGTATCGAATATATTGCTTCCCCCTACTTATACCTCCAGAGGAGATCAGGAATGTGAAATTAGAGAGATTCGAGCGCGCACGGAGGCTTTCAGACAGTCGTTCTTCCCGCGAACCATACGCGACTGTAACAGGAGAGGGAGGTAATGACAGCGGCACGTAAAGTGCCCTCCGCCACACACCGTTGGATGGCTTGCGGAGTATAAATGTAGATGTAGATGTAGATGTAGATTACGGGATGTAACATTCCACGCTCCAACTTGTAAAATGCACATTACGTTTTCCTTAATGACGACATCCTCCTGAGTAGTCCGAGCGCTGATATCCGACTGGGGGAATATTGTACCTCCGGCTTATTTTACCCAGAAGGATGCCTTCATCATTAAACCACACAGTAGAGCTGCATGCCATCGGAAGAAAAAACAGCTGCAGTTTCCGCTGTGGTTTACACTTGCTTTAAGCCATTCGCAGTACCAGCACAGCAAGAGCATGTTGACTAATTTTACAAGGCCAGAGCAGTCGGTCATCCACCCTGTTACCCTGCAACTACTGAGATGACAGCTGTCCCTCTCCAGAACCCCGAGTTACTGTGGCCACTCTGCTGTGGTTGTTCCTGCGGTGCAGTTACCTGTGTCGTTGATGCACGTATGCCACCCATCTCGGCGAGTTCCATAGGTCAGGGGCCAATAATATAATATGCTCAATTTCAAGCTCAATCGAGTCTACTACGATACCATCATAATTCATATTTCTCAGCATGCTCTTCTAAGCGAAGGCAACGAGACCACACGCGAGTGACAACAGCCATTACGTGGAGAGAACAGGAATACAGACAAAAGTCACCCAAGTTCCATCTGACAAAAATAAAAGGAAAATAGTGTGTGAGTGAGTAGTGACACCACCCACACAACACTTCAAGGCGATGAGTACTTTTTTTCAGTAATCACCAGTTTCTAGTCTCTTCCGTTTGTGACGTGATTTCGTGGCACATTTCAGGTCCAAAACTGTTCAGCAGGTGGCCTCTAGGCTGGAGGCGTCTGCTCGCTGTTGCAGAGGGCGCGCGGAACACGAAAGCAGCCGCGGACCGAGGGACCGGTGTCGAGGGGCGAGCGATCGCGGCAGCGGGAAGGAGTGTCGTGCTGGACAGCGGAAGGGTCGGAACTGGAGTATGCTCCTGGAAGATGGGCGTCTGTTGTCTGACAACACATCGACAGCGGCGAATGCACAGAGGGCGCACCACTGGTGTTGTCATGGTTCCCAACCCGTTGGTTCCTGGGTCTCGTGTCAGGCAGCAGACTAGATTGACCTTCTACATAAAGATCTACACTTATGTCAATGTTCCACAAGCCACGTACGGTGCGTGGCGGTGGGTATCCCGTACCACTACTAGTCATTTCGTTTCCTGTTACAAATAGAGCGAGGGAAAAACGACTGTCTGTATGCCACCTAATTTCTCTAATCTTATCTTTGTGGTCCTTACTTGCAGTGTATGTTGGCAGCAGTAGGATCGTGTGACGGTCAACTTCAAATGCCGATTGTCTAGATTTTCTCAATAGTGTTTCTCGGAAAGAACGTCTCCTTCCCTCCACGGATTCCCATTTGAGTTCCCGAAGCATCTCTGTAACAAGTTAAGGCTCACCGGCCACTTGACCATCTTCTTCTTCTGTGCAGATGCACAAACAGTGCCCGAACTCTTACGGGAATCGGAGACGCGCCGCGAGTAATGAGTATAATGGGCGGGGGCACTATGAATGTAGTGCGGGGCAATACGTTGAGAGTGTGGGTTTCGCGGGATGCATGCCAGAAATAAGTCCCTGCAGTCGCACTATCCCCTGTGTCCTCGGTGACTCAGATGGATAGAGCGTCTGCCACGTAAGCAGGAGATCCCGGGTTCGAGTCCCGGTCGGGGCACACATTTTCATCTGTCCCCGTTGACGTATGTCACCGCCTGTAAGCAGCTAAGGGTTTTCATTTCATTGTAATTTCATTCTAACGAGCTGCTTGGTCACCGATAGTATCTGTTCCTTCGGACATGTCCCAAAGAACAGATACCATCTTAGTATATATCTGTAGCAAGTGTTGTTCGTACCTACCAGTAACAAATCTAGCAGCCCACCCGTGAATTTCTTCAACGCTAGCTGAGAAAATGTTACTGATCTCATCTGCCGTCGCTGCGTGGATTGCTATGTGTTTATTCACTTTGCTTTGGCATGTACATCTGAAAATAAGGTTCTGGTGCCGGATAATGGTGCTCCGGACGTCGTCTGTATTGAGACATTCACCTTGGAAACAGATTTCTACACCATGGGAGGTTGCGAAGTGGCAAACACAGGGGGTTTTGTCGCCCTGTATTCCTTTTAGGCTTCTGCGTACGGGATCCGTATGATCGATTATTTCCTGAATTTTGTGTTGCTCAGCAAAAACAGGGCAGTGTCGACTCCAGACCGGGTGACTGCCAGTGCAGTTGATGGAGATGGCTGGAGATACGAAGTCAGTCCTACTCCATAGGCTGCCCCCCGACATTTCCCACAGGTCGCCTCACCTCGGCAACTCAGCTTGTTTGGCCAGCACGTGGGGAGGCGATGGATGGGTGCTGCTTGACAACAAAGTGAGCGTGGAGTCCAGTGCACGGAGGGCCTAGCACCGAGTTTTGTCTGAGGTCGTTGGTCTCTGAGTCCAGTCAAACAGCAGACTGGTTGAAGCCTGAAGCAAGCGCTTTGGAAGACGATGGGCAGCTGCTGGGCAACAACACTCGAACACCGTCGCGTCGTCCAGTGTTGTGCTGCCAAGAAGTTTGTTCCTGAGTCTGTTGGTGAGCAGCGGAACAGCCTGGGCTTGAAACGTGCGCCTAAGGAGACAAGTTGCGATTGGCAGACGACGATACGAGAAAGAGAGGGCGGCGCCTAGCGCCGGTAGAAATGGACGGCTGGGGTTGTCCTGGTGCCCAGGAAGACCGTGGATGGAGTGCACCGACCTGCTGGTGCCTGGAGCTGTGTGGTCCTTACACAGCACTACTCAGAGAAGCTCTCATAGCTACAAAGAGTTTCATCGTGTCAGTTGTGCTTAACTTGGCGTATCAACTTGTTTTCGCTTAAATGTGTGCGAAGGGCATTATTGAGGTGTGCACCTGTTTGGTGGCTGCGTACTCTAAGGCTACTGCAGAGGTACTATCATTGGCAGGAAGGGACTTTGCTTATACTGATCAATATTATTGTATGTGGTGTTTACGGAAGGCTTTGTGGTAGATTTATGTTGGTACCGATAAAATTTTGTGTCTTAAACTCCCAAGTTTTCGTTTATGTACCGCACTACCTTTCCTGACTGATGTTTAGTTTCTTGGTACGAACTTGTTATTTTATATTATTCTATCAAGTTAGGTGACTCTTGTGTGTGCAAGGAAGCAGATTTTCAGTTGGAAGCCAGGATTTTGTGTACCTTGTTGTGTTCTTGTGTCCTCCATTCATTAAGTGTAATCTCAGTTTTAATTGTGATGGTATCTCATGAGTGTTGGGTCACGGTTTCACTTATTAATGTACGAGAGCTGTTCGGAAAGTGACGTCCGATCGGTCGCGTAATGAAAACCACAGTGGGAATCAAAAATTTTTTATTCGCAACAGTTAGCCACGCCTTCCAGCTACCTCTCTAAGTAGTAGCCGCTCCGACTTTGGCATTTGTCGTGGCGTTGTACAGACTGTTCAGTACCATCGGCACAGAGAGCAGCCGCCAGTCCTTTCCGCCAGTTCTCTACGCTGGTCTGCCTTTCGTTGTTTGCGCCAAAACGTTATCCTCATACCCAGCGGTTCATGTGAGCAGAGATGAACAACAGAGCGAGCCAATTGAGGGCTGTTTTGTGGGTGATCAAACACTTCCCATCGAAAACGCTGCAGGAGTGTCTTCATTGCCCCTGCAGAATGCGGCTGAAAATTGTCCGGAAGAAAGAAATGCATGGCATTTATCGTATGTGGGCTGCATAGCTTCTCTCGCCAGATCTACATTCTTGCCGGGAGACACTTGTTTTAGGCCTTTCTGCGTGATCCCTTTGCGCTCTTAACTGAAAAGAGCGACGTGAAGCGATCGACAGCCACAGCAAAGACACTGCCCGACACACCTGTGCAAAGTTCCATCAGATTTTTACAATGGTTTCCATTTCTCGCCTAATCGGACCTTACTTTCCGAACACACTTCGTATTATCTAACTGATGATTACTACAAACTTGAGCCAAGTCTCAGTTTTGGATTATGAGATTCGGAATTAGAGTTTGATGGATGATTTAGTTCAACTGTTACTTGAACTATAGTTATTCCTACACCTTGAAGTCAAGATCACAAACAAATTTTATTGTAAACACTAGTTTCAGCTACACACCAGCCACAAAAAAAGAAAACCTCTCTTGATTAGTGTAATTGCCGTAACGACTTTACACACCGTCATAAAATTGTGAGTGACAATATTCATACAAAATGTATTGGTGGAGCAATTTTTCATTGATGTACAATCAATTAGAACGAAGGTCATAAAACTAGGGCATTATATTGTCAAACCTTAGTAACTGACATATTTAATAAGTATTTGTGTTGTCTCATAGAAGACATATAATGCCTTAGTTCCGCTCTAATTGATTCCATATGAATGATATGTTAACTTATTCCACCTATACATTCTATATGAATGTTTTCCCTCAAAATTTAATGACCATGTGTTGAGCCAGCATGGCAATTACAATAATCCAGACTGCATTTTTTTATGAGCTGAATATGGCTCGTGTGTATCTGAAACTAACATTCAGAGCAAAATTTGTCTGTGTTATTGACTTGGGGGATTTTTAATCGTTGATATGTAAAAAAACTACGACAGATCGCTCGCACGTCGACAACGTCAGCAAGAATGATTGTATGGTACTGTTGTTTTGCGTACTATTATTATTATTAAATAATGTGAACCAGAAAGATGTTTGTTCTTATCATCGTGCTCATTTTATATAATTTATTTAGGAAGCGTTTTACTAATGATTTTAGTAATTGTGTTTGGTAATAGAGTTGTCAGTAAATAGTGTCACTGCTGAGTAATAGTCTGTACACGCAACCACCAGCACTCTAGGCAGGCTATGTTGCTCCTTAAAACGCCACCGTATCACGCTCACACATGGAGCGAAAGAAAGTTGACTATGTGTATGTCTCGATCCCGTCTTACCGTATTTCCATTTTCTCATGAACCGTACGTACGATTACGCCTGAATGATGAACAATTCTTTTAATTTTGCATAAATCGCCGTGTAGCGAAAACGCAATGGTACTGTGAACGCAACGCACTACTGCCAATACGTGTCGACTTTCGCCCCTAGCCGGTCGGAGTGGCCGTGCGGTTCTAGGCGCTGCAGTCTGGAAACGCTCGACCGCTACGGTCGCAGGTTCGAATCCTGCCTCGGGCATGGATGTGTGTGATGTCCTTAGGTTAGTTAGGTTTAATTTGTTCTAAGTTCTAGGCGACTGATGACCTCAGAAGTTAAGTCGCATAGTGGTTGTGGTGTCACCGCTAGACACCACACTTGCAAGGTGGTAACTTAAATCGGCCGCGGTCCTGTAGTACATGTCGGACCCGCGTGTCGCCACTGTGTAATCGCAATCCTAGCGCCACCACATGGCAGGTCACAAGACACGGACATGACCTCGCCCCAGTTGTACGGACGACATAGCTTGCGACCAGACCTACCAAGTCTTCCTCTCATTTGCCGAGAGACTGATAGAATAGCCTTCAGCTTATTCCATAGCTACTACCTAGCAAGGCGCCATTTGTATCAGTGCTTATAGCTTACTACTATTCAAGAGATGTATTCCAACAAGAGAATAAAGTTAAGTATATTATTCCAGCTACGTACTTTTCTTCTTATTCATTAATAAGTCTCATGTTCCAGTACTTCACGCCCGTCTGCGTTAGTTTAGCGTGCACTTTCAGCCACTTCGATCTACAAGGTGTTGGCCCCGCTGCCGACACATCAGTGGTCAGAGCTATTTGAACAATTTCGAGCCTAACTCATTCTGCCCTCTATCTATACGACCTAAGACACCGTGTGATCACAGTTCCTGCAAATCTCAGAAATTCCGCTCCATATATAAGAAGCATTGTCACGGCTGCTCATTATTGCTGCCGTCAGACCTCCTCTGGCGTTTCCATAAAATTAGGTATAGCGTTTAGAAATTGCTCTCGATTCTACGCAGTGAAACTAAGTACCCTATTAACTTGCACTCGTTTTTTTCTTGAGCGGACAGGAGTACCGCGCCGCGGAAAGTAGTACGACCGTCTGTTTGAGCTAATGAAGCGCTCAGTCGCGGCCGCGCAGCCACACGACAGGTCGGAACCGCGGCGTCGGCGTTTCTTTCCGTCGGTCAGAGCGAGCGACCGCACGGCAGGCGAAGCGAGGCCGCGTGTAGGCCGCTAATGACACGGCAAGAGGCGAGCCAAACAGAGCGTTGCTGTCTGCCCTAATCACATCCCAGCGCCGGCTCGCAATCCCGCGCCGCGCAATAATTCGCCACGTTGTACAGGCCGGCCGGCCACGCTCACAACTGTACGACTGCACCGACTACGCCGCTGCGTTCCTCGCTGAAAATGTATCTGCTCTCTGCAGCGCTGCCTTCCCGTTCCAGGTGCTCCTTTTCTAGCAAGGGCCGGGAGCCAGAAGGAGCTGGCGAGTAGCTCCCACTATTGTTCCTCACATATGCAAACGATCTTCAGTCTCACATACTGTGTGCGTGGGGTTGATCTGCTATTGTGTTATTCTGCGCAACGGATTAATCTGAGATGTACCCTTTACCCTGTGGCTCCTGCAAGATCCAATTTCCACCCCCACACTACTACAGAAGTCAGACAGACGCTCCTAACGTTCTAAAGAGAAATGCCTGAAAAACTTTCAGCAATAAATATCTTCTGGAGTCGTCCGCTGTAAGCAAATGACACAAAAATTCACAAAGTTTCTTACGTAACTAGTGGGATACTTGGGTACTGGAGTAGTGCTAGTTAGTGTAAGAAAAATATGAAACTAACGAAAGTTATTATTTATTTTGCAAAAATTCTGAGAAATCACAATGGCACTTGTAGTTATGAATTGAACAAGTTATATCCTGGTTCTTTTCGGAATGTGAAGTTACCTCTCAAGGATAGGATTCGCTGATGAAATTTCTATACAAAGTTTAAAATCGTTGTTGTCTTGGCAGAATGGCTGAGAGCCACTCCTACTCGACTTGAATAATTATCCTTTAGAATGTTGCTCGGTACGGTCGAGGCTGTCACGTATGAAATGCAGTGAAGTGTACTGTTGCAGACGAAATATGGGGCTCGCAAGAGCTGTAGTGCACAATACCGTAAGCTGCGATGACTGCTGTCTGCGCCGCTCGCTGCTGACAAATAAGATAACTGTCGTTCTATCTGGATTGACCTTCGCCAGTCAAACTCTCCCTACGCCTTGATGAAGTCAGGGATTCCTATTCACCCCTAGTCTAACTATTGGCGTGGTACAGAGGTCAGATAACCAGTCCACCGCGATGCCACTCAAAAATTCGGTCACAGGCGTTTAACTATAACTCTGTCTGTTCACACCGCACAATAAGTGTATCGGCCAACACAGTGAACGACGCTTTATCGCAAGGACTCAATACAGAGTCGCAACTCGATTCGCTCTCGACAGAGGTGCTCTCCCAGTGAAGTACTGAGGAGAGACTTCTTCCTCGCTCCAAGAGCGACAACATAACGGCGCCTCTCTACGCCAGACGAGAGGGGGTATATCTTTCGGTCTCTTCCATTACTCCTTGAGCTCAATGCGTCAGAAATATCGTCTGCCAATCACCATTGCTCTTCTAAAACAGGTGAATGACGTTTCGTTTAAGGCAACCAATCCAGAAATCTGTAGTATCGGCGTTTGGCGTTTGCTCTCTCCCTGTTTAAATCTCTGAAACTGCGTACTATATGTAAAGAATGCGTAGGTTGGGCGCTCCCACACAATGTAGCGGAATTTGCTTTTAAGCCAAACACGGGGTCATTCCCCCTTTCATTTGGGCACACGCTGTCTGTTCCACGGGCAGCCGAGGTTGACTCGTCCTCTGGAGGGATCAGCCTCCTGGTGTGTGGTCTGCCTCTCTCGAACTAAAAGCTCCTGTGACCGCCGTGTCTGGAATGTATGTGTGTACACCAGCCTCAAGAATTTCAACCCCAGTGTGCACTTCTTATCTGCATATCGTTTACACGAATTCGTACAACACTGACTTTATCTTATCGAGTTTGGGTTCGAATGAAGCGTCTCGATGTGCGGAATGTGATTGTGAGGGCGGAATATGTAAGCAGTCAAGGTCAGGAGACCACAACGTCTTACAATACAACAACCACAATTACTCCTTTTGAAAATCACACTAGTATTGTAATCAACTCCAGCATACATACAGAAACGGAAGAAATGATAAACAATGTTCTTAAAAGTATCATTGACTGGTTTTTCCGCGCCGACCGGGATCGCCGAGCGGTTCTAGGCGCTACAGTCTGGAACCGCGTGACCGCTACGGTCGCAGGTTCCAATCCCGCCTCGGGCACGGATGTGTGTGATGTCCTTAGGTTAGTTAGGTTTAAGTAGTTCTAACTTCTAGGGGACTGATGATCTTAGAAGTTAAGTCCCATAGCGCTCAGAACCATTTGAACCATTTTTGATTTTTCCGCGAATTTTCTCACATTCAGTTTTAAAAAGACTCAACATTTCAGTTCTGCACATCTAGGAGTACTAGACCAATGATCAGCATAATACATGATGAGGAAATAATAAATAGGGTGGAAACTTCAAAGTTCTTAGGTCTCCATATTGATGGGAATTTAAACTGGAAAAAGCATATTTTGGAACTCCTAAAACAACTTAATTCAACTACTTTCACGCTTAAAATCGTTGCAAATCTTGAGGGGAAAAATGTCAAATAGAATAATATTCAGCAGTAACTCGTAAGCGTATTGTCATATCGCTGGCTTAGTTGTGGAGTATCTTTGCGGGCAGCCGCGTCTGTAGTGAGTCGAGCGCGGGACACGGTACAGTTATGTTGTGTAGTGTGTAGCTCTGCATGTGAGAGGCTTTTTTGAAGTATTCAGATTGAAGTGTTGCTACAAATGCTGTTACAGTAAAGTGATGAAATATGGAAGTGATTCAGATAAAAGTGCGTCAAGAAGTAATGAAAAAATGAGCAGAGCCGTCGATAACGTATTTATGTCGTTGCGTGTCGCACAGCATCGATCATCCGCGCCGTGTTCGGTCTCCCAGAATGAACCAATGTGAATCAGTAAAAAAATTAGTTACCGTAAAGAGTGCATTCAAGTGCCAGTGTCTTGTAGCGAGCGTGAGGACATGCGTTCGATCATCGCGTTTCCGCATTATCAACAATCAGCCGTGCCGCGACGGTTACGCGCACGCTTGGACAAGCGAGAACTGAGAACTGAAAAATTAACTTTACGAACAGTGTTATATCAATACAAATGACAAGGAGGACTATTACCAGATATCTGTTTGTGTGACGAGCGTAAGAACTTTCGTGCGATCATTTGGCTTCCGCATCATCAACAATCACCCGCGTCGTGTCGGTTACGCGTACGCTCGTCCGAATTACATTTTGGACTGTTAATCATAAAGATTGTTAATTGGGATAAACATTTACGATTTAGAGTATAAACAGTGCAACCTGTGGTTTCCATATCATCTCAGAATATACAGGGTGTTACAAAAAGCTACGGCCAAACTTTCAGGAAACATTCCTCACACACAAAGAAAGAAAATATGTTATGTGGACATGTGTCCGGAAACGCTTACTTTCCATGTTAGAGCTCATTTTATTACTTCTCTTCAAATCACAGTAATCATGGAATGGAAACACACAGCAACAGAACGTACCAGCGTGGCTTCAAACACTTTGTTACAGGAAATGTTCAAAATGTCCTCCGTTAGAGAGGATACATGCAGCCACCCTCCGTCGCATGGAATCCCTGATGCGCTGATGCAGCCCTGGAGAATGGCGTATTGTATCACAGCCGTCCACAATACGAGCACGAAGAGTCTCTACATTTGGTACCGGGTTTGCGTAGACAAGAGCTTTCAAATGCCCCTATAAATGAAAGTCAAGAGGGTTGAGGTCAGGAGAGCGTGGAGGCCATGGAATTGGTCCGCCTCTACCAATCCATCGCTCACCGAATCTGTTGTTGAGAAGCGTATGAACACTTCGACTGAAATGTGCAGGAGCTCCATCGTGCATGAACCACATGTTGTGCCGTACTTGTAAAGGCACATGTTCTAGCAGCACAGGTAGAGTATCCCGTATGAGATCATGATAACGTGCTCCATTGAGCGTAGGTGGATGAAACTAAAATGAGCTCTAATATGGAAATTAAGCGTTTCCGGACACATGTCCACATAACATCTTTTCTTTATTTGTGTGTGAGGAATGTTTCCTGAAAGTTTGGCCGTACCTTTTTGTAACACCCTGTAGATGTTCATACCATACATAGGACAGTGTTGTGTTTTAACGTTGAGTGGCTCCCCTAAACCCGCTTGCATATTTCGCTAGATAATTTCAGGCAAGCCAGCAGCAGTGTGGAGCAGAACAATACTACCGCCGTGGGATTATCAGATACGTGGGGTGGACAGGGCGCACGGTTACGAAACGAGAAGTCAGTTTAAAACGTCCCCCACCCCCCATCCCCACCCATTCGTACTCCCGGGCATGTTAGAAACTCTAAGAAAGAAAATCTTCATTGATCAAAAACGTGTTGTAAGGATAATATGTGGTTTCTAGCCACGATCACCTCGTAGACATTTGTTGAAGCTGATGGGCATTCTGCCTATCGCTTCACAGTGTACTTATTCCCTTGTGATGTTTGCTGTCAGGAGTCCGCTGCAGTTGAAAAGGAACAATGTTGTACATAATCATAATACTAGAAGGAAAAATAACATTCATTACTCCACATTAAGATTGTCTTTAGCACAGAAAAGGGTGACAATGCTGCAGTTACCGTTTTTGGTCACTTACCCGGTGTTGTAATAAGGTCTGACAGGGAGCAAAGTAAAATTTGAAAACAAACTCAGGAAATTTCTCCTTGACAACTCCTTCTGTCCTGTAAAAGAATTTCTATTATTTTATGTGTAACAGATGGTGCGTAGGTATTACTAACTCACATCCTTATATTTAAAAAAAATCTTCTAAGTGCACATCTTGTTGCCATATTTACAAATTAATTTGCTGTGTGAATGTAAAATGACCCGTTCCGCATCAGTGCGATTTATCGCGCAAAATGATCCATGGAATACGAAACTAACCAACTCCCAAGCACACTGCGAAGCTTAAACACATATAAGCGGACAACTGTGTTTTGAGACGACTGTAAAGCACCTGACAGAGGTGAGGACTCACGTAATCGTACCAATACTATTCCATCAAACGTTTGAATCTGAACAAAAAAACTATTGATCCAGTTATCTGTAGATGCCTGGAAGAACATGAAAACAACATAACCTTTTCACCTCGTGTATTCTTTCTCATTCATCAACCGATTTTCGGCTTCTTAGACTGTAGTAAAGTGACATCTTATACTAGCCATCTAGACCAAGGGTACGTTGGTTGTCGGTCAGCAACAAAGCCAATGAAAATCGTCTGAAAATGACATAATTAACGGGTAATTATGTTGGAACTGGTAAAATGTATTGCGATTCGGACTGCATTATAAATAAATTAGAAAGAATACAAAATATAAACTTGTGTAATGTTGACATCACTTCGGAGGAGTTAAGATGGTAGACGGAACAGTAACTAACATTTCTGGAAACGTTTCTGTAGTTCAAGAGAAAAATCAGAAAAGCAGAAAACAAACAACTAAAAATAATGACATTCGGCTAGCAATTTCACTTGCCTATAAAACCATCATAGGTACAAAGAAAGGAAAGGCGTCTGGCGAACATTGTGTTTCAGTAGAAATGGCTAAATAAATATTTTATCGAAAAAATCCGTCAGCTGTATTTCATTTCCTGCAGATCATGTTCTACACACACTGGAACGGAACCTCCGTCGTCAGCTTTCCAAGTACGACTACATATTTTTCGGAATGGCCCGATGAAGCAACTACACCTACACATTGAGAGAATTTGCTTTACAGACAGTTCTTCGTAGAACTGTTTAGCTTGTTTGGCTTGGCCCCTGTGATCACTGTTTGCATTCCTGATTTGTTGCGTCGATGCAGTTATAACGAAAATCAAACAATGTTGAGGAATTTCATCCCGTACTAAACGTGGAGCAATATACAAGTGCGCCTGTTCCACCACACCATGTCGAAAAACCTGACGTGGGACTTGGAAACACAATGATCGAGCTTTCCCTCCGGGATACGTACTGGAATGAAAATCTAAATACAGTTAACTGAATTTTATTGATGAAATTTATATATTCCAGTCATTCTATGTGTCATGTGAAACAATCAAGGAACAGGGAAGAAGTGGCTGAAACTGGAGGAAAATTAATACTAAAGAAACATGTAAAATTTTTTACCGAATGTCTGCGACGAGAAATAATTCCCGGAAACTTATACGATGCTGTAATTGTTTTAATTTAAAAAAAAAGGGAAGAGAGGAGGCCTGAAAATATGAAGACAAATTACACGTTCCAGTTCAGTCGGTTTCTAGCAGTCTGCACCATTTTGAAGTCGTAAACATATAGATGACGAGATAGGAATTTGAATGCAGATCTTATGGATACGAATGCAGTGCCTTACCACTTTGTCGTCTCGTTCGATATAACATGAACAGTGAGTAATGAATCTGAATTCGCAACTTAACTTGATTTTTTAAAAACTTCTGAAAAAGCGTATAACTCTCTCTGAACAAAATGTGTGGTGACAGATCTTGAGAAACAAGAAGTTCATTACACCTGTGTTAGTGTACTGAATAACACAGACGCCAGTTCTGTAGGGTCCACTAGACTTTATCAACGTACTGAGAAATTAAGGAATCAGTTAGGAGCCGAGCAGAGAGATTTCATATCATCGAAACTAATCTCTGCAGCCCTAGAGGACTTTTCAGGTACGTTATAACATTGAAACGGAAAAAGTGTACGTATTAATGAAATACACTAAGAGACCGACTGCAGTATAAGACGTAACTATGGCTGTGATGGCGGCCGGTGTGGCCGAGCTGTTCTAGGCGCTTCAGTCTGGAACCGCGCAACCGCTACTGTCGTAGGTTCGAATCCAGCCTCGGGCATGGATGTGTGTGATGTCCTTAGGTTAGTTAGGTTTAAGTAGTTCTAAGTTCTAGGGGACTGATGACCTCAGCTGTCAAGTCCCATAGAGCTCACAGCCATTTGAACCATTTATGGCTGTGCTGATGAACTAGATGTGTAGATGTAGCAAACCGAGTGGATAGTAGACGGATTGTGGAAATTATCTGCTGTATTTCAAGATATAAGGAAAGACCAAGGAGAAAACCTAATAACAGGGGAGTAGGTGAGAATGGAATATATGGGTAATCGGTGTGCCTCATGTACGTAACGCTTAAAGTAGACAGGAAAGTGTAGAGGAACGCAGCGGCGGATGTTAAATGCCTGCTGATGACGACAGTTAATGATGCTGAATTACACCCAAGCATCATCTTGTTAAGTTGCCTGCATATAACGTAAGTCCGATAATCACTACGTAAGAAACCGTAACGTGATTCACTCCATAAAGTTACAGGTTTCTTGATCTGTAGGATTCGACACTCGGCAGAAGTTCTAGTGAGTCTTCGGCTTCTCCTTTGCTTGTAGCATATTGTCACCAACCTTGACAAATATACACCTAATAAATCTCTTTCTAGAACCTGATGAAATGTTAGTGTCGCTAGACACATGCTTCTAATAATACTTCCCAGCTTCTACGTAAATGGTAACATGCCAGAAATTGACCATCTACAGTAGACAGAGAGATTCATTAAAGCGGAAGGGTTAGGATGATTTCCGGATTACATTTTTGCCATATCTTCGTTGTCATTACAATCGAGAGTTTGAATTTTCATTTAAACAAGTGGAAAGCTGTGGCCTAAATTCAATTGACTGTTTACACTAAGAATCAGACACCAATAACAAGTCGACTCCTGCCTCCAATTTAAAAATAAATTTTCCGGATTTCTATGCATTTAGTGGTTTGCGCCTAGCCATTAGAGTCACACTGTTTTTCGGCTTTGCCTATGGAGCATAAATCTACAGGCCATCGATCATCAAGTCGTCTGCCCTTTGCGTCCAACTGATGCGTAGCAGACATCGAATTCGGCTGAAAACTGCTGATCAGGGCGGCCATGGCGTGCAACGGGTGCGGGCTGCTGGAGGGCCGAGGCCCGGCTTTCGACTCGGCTTTGCTCGCTCCTTCTCGGAAGTACCCGGAACAGTGCTACGTTTCATGTAGCGTTGCGGTGTGGCGTTTCTTGGTCGGCACAACTCTAGAGCCGTAGTGTGATCGCTCTTCACCCTTCTCTATATGTTGGTAATATGAAGGAAGTTCACAGGTCCAGTGGCCATTTGTGCAAAAAGAGGCAGTCTAGCGATCTATCGTCACAGTCTTTTAAAACGGAAGGGAATGACAGAAGATATGGGTGAGAATTCTGCATTCGCATAAGCGATGGGTACTGCTTATTTGCTATGAAAACACATTACAGTACCATTCAGAGAGAATTTAAACTTTTAGATGACAATGAAAGAGCAAAAAATTACAAAGATCGACAGACAGAATTCATTGCTCTGAACACCAAGAAGGACTTTGTGCTAAATGGAGCATGGAGCGTGGAGCATGGAGCACTTGAAGAAATTGGCGGTACAACAGTAAAATTCCTGAAATTGTTCCTATTATTCCATTGTCAATTTCAATAGTTTCAATGGAAATAAACGAAGAGATATAGACTTCACATATTACTGCAAAGTACGTTGGTTAAGTTAAGTGGCATGCCTGGAACGGCTTTCGACTTAAAATTCGCTATTGTTGAATTTATGAAGGAAGAAAGAGTGCAGGGATGAAAATTGGAGCCTATGGAGTGGATTGCAGACTTTTAATTTTAAGTGGACTTGACTGCACACTATTCACAATAAAACACTGCAAGATAGCCGTTTTCTGATTTGATGGAGGTGTATTTAAAAAGAAAATCGCGTTGTAGAAGGAATACATACTGACAAAGACAAATGGTTCAAATGGCTCTGAGCACTATGGGACTCAACTGCTGTGGTCATCAGTCCCCTAGAACTTAGAACTACTTAAACCTAACTAACCTAAGGACATCACACACATCCATGCCCGAGGCAGGATTCGAACCTGCGACCGTAGCAGTCGTACGGTTCCGGACTGCGCGCCTAGAACCGCGAGACCACCGTGGCCGGCCTGACAAAGACAGTCCAGATCCTTAAGCTGACTGGCGTTGAAGAAAGTGCGAGGTTTGGAGGACTCATCGTGCACTTGCAAGAATTAAAAGGATAGTTATACTAAAGTTTTGAAGACATCACCACTCTTACTTTTTTTTTTTTTAGCTGTCTTCGAGATCGTTTGCAGTTTCAGTGGAAAACGCCCCTATACAATACCAAAAGGAAAAATAACATTCATTACTATACATGCAGGTTGTGTTTAGCACAAAAAGGGGCGCACAGTGCTGCAACAAAAATGTTTAATCACTCACCCAGTGATATAAAAAATGTCTGTTTCGTAAAATAATTTAGAAATGTAAGTTAGTATTTCCCATCCACTACCTTTTACAGATAAAATGTGAAATACGAACTTAAAGTGACTCCTTCCACAGCACTACGATTAATCACACAAATGATTCATTGAATACATAACTAATTTTCTCAGTAATGAAACGTACAATACAGTTAAGCGTCGTCTACACACATTAGAGCCGGTTTACGTTATTTCCTGTGAAAGCACACTACATGTGGTGCTACGACAGGTATTGCTTCCATTAGGAATCTGAGAGCCCGATTATATTATGTACGACTGTAAGATGTAAACGAAAGTTAACAGTGTGATACTTTTATTATTGACAACGTTGTGTAGATTTTTATTTGACAGCAATAACGTAGGACATATTTTATGTTGTTTGAAACCACAATTTTAATGTTTCTCTATGACTGTAAGAGTCCTGACTATAATCCGACAATTGAAAACGTTGGTGAATAGACATGTACTTATTAGCAGCTCTTAGCGCTTGAACTACGATGTCTCTTAAATACACACCTTGAGTTAAGAAGAAAATGAGAGGTGTATATGTATAAGTGCCTGCCCCCTCCCTTGTGTCGTACAAGGAAATCAAAATTCTGTAAATTTCTGTGCCCCAATAGGTCATACAAAGGATGAAAAACATATGATAATTCATTCACCCCACTGTATTCCTAAAGGAAAAATGAAAACCCTGATTTCAGACTATTTGATAAATTTTTCATTCCTTACTTTCCAATTTTTTGTGAAATTTGAACTAGTGAATTTTCAGAAATCGACCACTTATTCAGAAGAAAAAATGTTAAGATTATAAATTACCACCAATTTATACGCCATTTCGTCTCCCCCTCGCTCAAGTATCCCATTATAATGGTTAATCTTCGCCCATGTACACCACGAGAATGGTTAATATAGGGAAGAAATTAATGAAATATGAATTCCTATCATTGTGTTGTTAGTAAGTGAGAACGTAAGATAAATACGTCCGTGGTATCGCGTCTTTTAATTGGTGGTGTTCCTGCCATTTTAAGACAGCCTCAGCAGCTGCATATTCCCTGTGATATGGTACAGCACGAAGTCTAAGTCTCGCAGTTCTTTCACTACGGTGCGCGTTACTGTTGGTGATTAAATGAAAGAAGGTAGCTACCTACAACCGGCAAGTGGATCCGGCGAGATGTGAATTGTGGGTGCGACTGGCCCCGTTTGGGAAGACACGACGTGTAGAAAGGGACGTGTAGCGTGTCACCAGCGTGTTCGCCCCCTGTGTTTGCAGAGTTAAGTACCGGGGAAACACGGGCAGCCTCTCGACTGCCTACGCACGACTAGACGGAAACCCACGCATAGCTACCGAAAAGAAGCGTCGAGTAAAGATCCACTCGGGGCTTCCCGCCAACTGGTCGCTCGCTGTCGCTTTTGCATCTCTGCTCTTGAAGTGGACCCAAAGTTTCTTTAGCTTAACGCAACCACATTAAATGTTGTCACAATTTCTTGTGTAAATAGAGTACAACACAATCAATAACTTTTCATTGTACATACATCTTAGCCAGGCTACCAAGAGACAAAAGCCTTTACTGAAGTTACCGATGCTCGAGTACAATGGCTTTTCTGGAGACTAGAAATCTACTCTGTAGGAATCAGCATGGGTTTCGAAAAAGACGATCGTGTGAAAATCAGCTCGCGCTATTCGTCCACGAGACTCAGAGGGCCATAGACACGGGTTCCCAAGTAGATGCCGTGTTTCTTGACTTCCGCAAGGCGTTCGATACAGTTCCCCACAGTCGTCTAATGAACAAAGTAAGAGCATATGGACTATCAGACCAATTGTGTGATTGGATTGAAGAGTTCATGGATAACAGAACGGAGCATGTCATTCTCAATGGAGAGAAGTTTTCCGAAGTGAGAGTGATTTCAGGTGTGCCGCAGGGGAGTGTCGTAGGACCGTTGCTATTCGCATTATATATAAATGACCTTGTGGATAACATCGAAAGTTCACTGAGGCTTTTTGCAGATGATGCTGTGGTATATCGAGAGGTTGTATCAATGGAAAGTTGTACTGAAATGCAGGAGGATCTGCAACGAATTGACGCATGGTGCAGGGAATGGCAATTGAATCTCAATGTAGACAAGTGTAATGTGCTGCGAGTACATAGAAAGAAAGATCCTTTATCATTTAGCTACACTATAGCAGGTCAGCAAATGGAAGCAGTTAATTCCGTAAATTATCTGGGAGTAGGCATTAGGAGTGATTTAAAATGAAATGATCATATAAAGTTGATTGTCGGTAAAGCAGATGCCAGACTGAGATTCATTGGAAGTAGGTTACAGTACACTTGTTCGCCCACTGGTTGAATTTGCTCACCAGTGTGGGATCCGCACCAGATAGGGTTGATAGAGGAGATAGAGAAGATCCAACGGAGAGCGGCGCGTTTCGTTACAGGATCATTTGGTAATCGCGAAAGCGTGACGGAGATGATAGATAAACTCCAGTGGAAGACTTTGCAGGAGAGACGCTCAGTAGCTCGGTATGGGCTTTTGTTGAAGTTTCGAGAACATACCTTCACCGAGGAGTCAAGCAGTATATTGCTCCCTCCTACGTATATCTCGCGAAGAGACCATGAGGATAAAATCAGAGAGATTAGAGCCCCACAGAGGCATACCGACAACCTTTCTTTCCACGAACAATACGAGATAGGAATAGAAGGGAGAACCGATAGAGGTACTCAAAGTACTCTCCGCCAACGCCGCCAGGTGGTTTGCGGAGTATGGATGTAGATGTAGATGCAGATGCAGATCGAACGGTAGTTTAGTGACTACTACACGGCTCAAAGACGACTGTTTCATCTAGTAAGAACACCAGTGCACAAAAGAGACTGCCGAAATTAACACATTTATAGGGATGACAGTGCAAACAAACACGAGCAGGAAGTTATTCATGGTCACTAAAGGTAAGACAGTTCCAGTAAATGTTACAGTAACAATTACCTTTTGTTATGCGTTCTGCAGCCAATTTACAAATGGTTATATAGAATGTCATTGCTATGTCTATGACGTCTACAGAATGTAGCGGCTGTTTTGGAAATATCAGTGAGGAGAAAAACTGCAACCAGCTACACTACTTACGAATCAATGATTTATTTTTACATAGCTACTTACGAGTCTCGGAAACGAGGATTTTTCGCACAAGTTTATCCTATAATTTAAGAGAGAGAAAACGGCTGTATCATTTTTTTCATTATAAGCAAAATCTACGCATGTTACTTAGTCGACAAAAAGTTTCTTTTAATATTGCAACATAATGGTCTGTATCCTTGACATGTGACATGACAACCCGTAAGCCAGAACAAAGTGTCGGTGGCTTGTATTGACGTCATGTTACCTGATTGATTTGAATGGTTGTCATAAATAAGATGGTAGAACAGCACAGGATACTTTTAGATTTCATGATATTTACGCTATATGCCAATTGCAGTAATTTATTTTTCAAACAATACGTACTACAGTTCTTTTTTCCAGCATAGCTATCCGATATATTATGGATCAGCTTTTTGCCACTACGCCTGCGCACCCATATCGGTATTAAAGTCTGCCGCCACGTTTTTCTGACTGTAACTGAGAGCTAACCTCAGCAACTACTGTAGGGATTTTGATACGGTTTTCACTAACAGATAATCTGATTCTCGAGGAACGTTTGCGTGTATATGTTTTGGATATTTCGTACAAACTGTCTGGTCTGTGACGACATTTCTCGATTAAATCGTGCCTCCTGAGAACTTTCCTGGCGCACGCTACTTAGATAGTTTATCTTATACTTGGATTTGATGTTAGTATTCAGCTGACTTAGTATTTAGTTGACTATCGCTGCTTTCCGAATTTCAATCGTAGTTCTATGCAGTGGGCCGTAAACAAAATCACCGCTACGCCAGATAAGTCGTCCGCTCGTACACAGAAATACGCGGGCGAAGACGAGGTGTGTCACTAATGTCACAAGTATTAGGTAGACTTCCGTATCGTTTGAGGCTTATTCACAACAGTAACTGACTGCCATTCCGACAAAAAGGACTGTCGTTGACAACCGTCTGATTCTTCGCTGTTTTACACCGTGACACACCGGACAGGATGTTAGACGTGACTATGTTGTTCAGCAACATGGCCCAACACGCGACTGTAGAATCACGTGTTCGCTCGCGGCTGTGCTCAGTCTCGCGACCAGAGAGACGCACCAAACACCACAGATAAGCGTCAGATTCCGCCTCATAATTTTATTGTATTCCAAGACTATTAAATACAGAAAATAAAAACCACTAGGTTGTTTTTGAAAATTTTTACATGTAAGCCCTCCTCATCCCCATCAACACAGAAGGGGAAGTAGAGACCAAATTTGGTTTTATTTGCCCCAGGTGTTCCTGAGTTATATTTTTAAGTCACCCCCTTTTGCGCACCTACTTCCAACCGTATGGGTGCAAGAGGTCTACTGCTGTGTCAGTAGTTTTCCCATGTGGTACAAATTCCATCAGTGGTTGCCGAGATACGCCGGATGTCACTGTCTTTGTACACTCTCCTTACTCCTTCCTCGAGGGGTGAAAAGTCATCGGGACTGTCAATAATGTGCCTAGAACGCCATAAACTATGGATTCGATACTAATATCGGTCTTCATACACTGAAGAGCCAAAGAAACTGGTACACCTGCCTAATATCGTCCCCGCGAGGACTAATGTCTCAAATGGTTCAAATGGCTCTGAGCACTATGCGACTTAACTTCTGAGGTCATCAGTAGCCTAGAACTTAGAACTAATTAAACCTAACCAACCTAAGGACATCACACACATCTATGCCCGAGGCAGGATTCGAACCGGCGACCGGAGCGGTCGCTCGGCTCCAGACTGTAGCGCCTAGAACCGCACGGCCACACCGGCCGGCTCTAATGTCTCGACTAATGTATGAATTTGTGCTGGAGGCAACTGACACCATGAATCCGGCTGGGCTGTTCATAAATCCGTAAGAGTACGAGGGGGTGGAGATCTCTTCTGAACAGCACGTTGCAAGGCACCCCAGATATGCTCAATAATGTTTATGTCTGGGGAGTTTGGTGACCAGCGGAAGTGTTTAAACTCAGAAAAGTGTTCCTGGAGCCACTCTATAGTAATTCTGGACTTATGAGGTGTCGCATTGTTCTGCTGCAATTGACCAAGTCCGTCGGAATGCACAATGGACATCAATGGATGCAAGTGATTAGACAGAATGCTTACGTACGTGTCACCTATCAAAGTCGTATCTAGACGTATGAAGGGTCCCATATCACTCCAGAGCCTCCACCAGCTTCAACAGTGCTCTGCTGACATGGAGGGTCCATGGATTCATTCTCTCCATAACCCTACACGTCCATCCGCTCGATACAACTTGTAACGAGACTCGTCCGACCAGGCAACATGTTTCCAGTCATCACCAGTCCAACGTGGGTGTTGACGGCCCCAGGCGTGGAGTAAAACTTTGTGTCGTGCAGTCATCAAGGGTACACGAGAGGGTCCTCGGCTCAGAAATCCCATGTGTATGATGTTTCGTTGAATGGTTCGCACGCTTACACTTGTTGATGGCCGAGCATTGAAATCCACAGCAATTTGGGGAAGGGTAGCACTTCTTGTCAATTTGATCGATTCTCTTCAGTCGTCGTTGCACCTGCTATTGTAGGATCTTTTTCCGGCCGCAGCGACGTCGGAGAGTTGATCTTTTACCAGATTCCTGATATTCGCGGTACACTCGTGAAACGGTCATACAGCAAAAACCCTACTTCATCGCTGCCTCTGAGATGCTGTGTCACATCGCTCGTGCGCCGTGTAGAACACCAAGTTCAAACTCACATAAATCTTGATAGCCTGAGCTGTAGCAGCACTAACCGATCTAATAACTGCGCCAGGCACTTGTTGCCTCATATAGGCGTTGCCGACTGCAGCACAGTATTCAGCCTGCCTATATACCTCTGTATTTGAATACTCATGTCTATACCAGTTTCTTTGCCGCTTCAGTGCAGAATATTTTCACATGTCATTACTCCTCACCCTCATACCAACCCAATGTTGTGAGAGGGGTATACAGGGTGTTACAAAAAGGTACGGCCACACTTTCAAGAAACATTCCTCACACACAAAGAAAGAAAATATGTTATGTGGACATGTGTCCGGAAACGCTTACTTTCCATGTTAGAGCTCATTTTATTAATCCTCTTCAAATTACATTAATCATGGAATGGAAACACACATCAACAGAACATACCAGCGTGACTTCAAACACTTTGTTACAGGAAATGTTCAAAATGTCCTCCGTTAGCGAGGATACATGCATCTACCCTCCGTCGCATGGAATCCCTGATGCGCTGATGCAGCCCTGGAGAATGGCGTATTGTATCACAGCCGTCCACAATACGAGCACGAAGAGTCTGTACATTTGGTACCGGGGTTGCGTAGACAAGAGCTTTCAAATGCCCCTATAAATGAAACTCAAGAGGGTTGAGGTCAGGAGAGCGTGGAGGCCATGGAATTGGTCCGCCTCTACCAATCCATCGGTCACCAATCTGTTGTTGAGAAGCGTACGAACACTTTGACTGAAATGTGCAGGAGCTCCATCGTGCATGAACCACATGTTGTGCCGTTCTTGTAAAGGCACATGTTCTAGCAGCACAGGTAGAGTATCCCGCATGAAATCATGATAACGTGCTCCATTGAGCGTAGGTGGCCGAAACTAAAATGAGCTCTAACATGGAAATTAAGCGTTTCCGGACACATGTCCACATAACATCGTTTCTTTATTTGTGTGTGAGGAATGTTTCCTGAAAGTTTGGCCGTACCTTTTTGTAACACCCTGTATTACCCACACAG
This sequence comes from Schistocerca nitens, assembly GCF_023898315.1. NCBI lineage: Eukaryota > Metazoa > Arthropoda > Insecta > Orthoptera > Acrididae > Schistocerca > Schistocerca nitens. Next base: position 6,154,602 of record NC_064615.1, on the reverse strand, counting down.
TATTTTCATGTAAATAATAGAGATAAAACTGCATGTACACACAAAATCTGATTTAAAATTCTCCAAACATTCTTGAATTCTATACTTTACACTACTTACCTTCAATCCTTCTCCCACGGGATGTATATGGTTCTTATACCCACAATGCTTCTTTCCAGATGGTAAGTAATATGTGTTCCGCGTTTGAGTGAAATCGATCTCGTGTTTCCTCATGCACATGTGGCCTGTAATTTGCAATATATCTGTGTGTGTGTGTTTTGTGTGTAGTACTATTGTTTTTCGCTGGCCGGAGTGGCCGAACGGTTCTAGGCGCTTAAGTCTGGAACCGCGCGATCGCTCCGGTCGCAGGTTCGAATCCTGCCTCGGGCATGGATGTGTGTGATGTCCTTAGGTTAGTTAGGTTTAAGTAGTTCTAAGTTCTAGGGGACTGATGACCTCAGAAGTTAAGTCCCATAGTGCTCAGAGCCATTTTGTTGCTTTTCTTTTCAGCATAATATTTAGTACATCATGTTCTTGTTGCAAGTCTAAGAGGTCTTCAAGTTTGGCCACCTTAGGGTCTGCCAGTAATACAAAAAAATGCCCGCCCGGTTAGCCGTTCGGTCTAACGCACGGCTTTCCGGATTGGGAAGGAGCGCCTGGTCCCCGGCACGAGGCCTTGTGTCGGGGTCCGGCGAGCCGGCCAGTCTGTGGATGGTTTGGAGGCGGTTTTCCATCTGCCTCGGCGAGTCCGGGCTGGTTCCCCTTATTCCGCCTCAGCTAAACTATGTCGGCGATTGCTGCGCAAACAAAAGTTCTACACGTACGCGTACACCACCATTACTCTACCACGCAAACATAGGGGTTACACTCGTCTGGTGTGAGACGTTCCCTGGGGGTCCACCGGGGGCCGAACCGCACAATAACCCTGGGTTCGGTGTGGGGCGGCGGAGTGGTGAAGTGGACTGCGGTAGTCGCCGTGGGGTTGTCGACCACTGCGGCTGCGGCGGGGACGGAGCCTCTCCGTCGTTTATAGGCCCGCGGTTAACATACATTACAATACAACAAATTTGCAGGAGACACTCCCTTTTTCACACAAATAGTAGCTGACACTGAAAGAGCTGGTGTGAGCAGTGTTAGAGTTTTAGAGGTATGTTGTGTTCCACAAGATACACACTTTTCCATTATTTCGATGACTGACAATTGGTGTTTCGTGCGAATGCCATCGTTTCTAGACTTCTAATAGTCTTCCTCCACAGGTCTTTTCAACAGTGATCTTTCGTCGAGGGTGTGTCGTTAAAATAGTTGCCGAATGTGGAGAGGCTACCAAGCCAAAATGAGCGCTATATAGTACCTCAGTGCTACGGTCGCAGGTTCGAATCCTGCCTCGGGCATGGATGTGTGTGATGTCCTTAGGTTAGTTAGGTTTAAGTAGTTCTAAGTTCTAGGGGACTTGTGACCTAGGATGTTGAGTCCCATAGTGCTCAGAGCCATAATACCTCAGTAACATCAGATTTAAATAGCTCGGCTAAAACTAGACATAAATATTTCCTAGTCTCATATTAAAGATAATTTTCTGTCATTTTGACATTCGTAGCGCCACAACACTGCAAACTATGCACATTTAACCAGTTTTCCGAAACGTGTCCGTAAACGAGATGGTATCCGATCTGCATGAAATAAGCGCTTCTTTTAAGGGGCTCCGGAACTCCCTATACTTGCAATGTTAAAATAACGCTTATAAATTACATCTTTCCTCACAAAGTATTTGAGGTAGGAAGTTGAACTTTTTACAGATTATTTATTGGAATATGGGCTACAACTTTACACAGGGATTTTACAAAATTTCAGTTCAGTTATTAAAGATGATTTTTTTTCAATTGTAATGAAAATTCACAACATTTTTTTGCAATTTTTTATTTATATATTCAAAAATATACAGTTTTTTGGAAAAAGGCTGTGTTAAATTATGCAGAAGGTACTGTGTAACATTTACTGAAAGTTTGAAACAAATATGTTTGGAAGATCCTTAGAAAACATGTAATTAGTATGAGAAAATAAAAGTTTTGGGAATCGAGCGACAAAGATTGGATTAACGTTTTAGTGCATTCCAGGTCCATAGGATGGATTATCTTCATCCTCTGCAAACTCCTCCTTCAGCTTCCTCTTGTTCCTCCTCCTGTTTACTCTTGCTTGTATTTCTAGACTCTTTACAGCCCTGTATGCAGCCCGAAGGCGTTCCTTGTCTAAAGCAAGCATCGCTCGTACCATGTTAGAACCTATCTTCATTCCCATATTTCTAAATACCTTGCACCTTACAATGTTGCCATCATTGAAAGTCGCAACAGCATCATACACACCAAAGTGAAGTGTTTCTATTCCAACAAATACAGTCTTGGGGATTCTCGACCATATAACACTATTTACACTTTCATTGGGGTTTTGAGTTTTTCCGTGAATACACTTTTTCAACAGTTCAGGTGCTGCTAAGTCTCTGAAAATAGGTTTTATCACCTCCATTATTGCATGAGGCAGACTATGCTTATGAGTGTACACTTCACCAGTTAGCAATCCTTTGTTATATTTACACCAACTGTCTTCTTCTTTGGGACACAAGCTATGTTGGGGATTTTCATCGGTTGAAGAAGTATGAAAAAAAAGAGCCCAAACAGCCTTCTTCATTTCGTCGACACTTTGTGTATTTTGCCTAATAGCCATTCCATAATAGTTCTGTATTTTGTCAATTACACTGTCAGTTAACCTTCCCTTCCCATCCAACCCTTTACCATCACTGAGTTTTTGTTTTTTGTACGAAGCATTCAGTCGCCGAAGTCTTGTTCCCATTCGCTTCTGTACGTGTCCAATACACTCAAATTTCTGCACTACAACATCATCACCATAGGGCTTCAGTCCTTGAACATGTTTGAAACTTTTAGAATCACCGTCACCAAGGTAATTAACATATCGCACTTTATCACACGCCTCAGAACGCTGGAATATATTGGCAACACCAGCCACTTCCATTCCTCCACTACTGCCACTATAGTTAGCTTTGCAATTATTTTCATGTGTACCTTTATATTTTTGTGGACATCTACAATACTTTGATATTACTGCTACATCTAAAACTTTCCCTGTATACATACTGGTGGCAGATACTACACCATGAAGAGATGTGTGTCCCCGTTTATGCCAGGTACCATCGAACGCTGCAGTCAAATCTCTGTTACCATTATTTTCCATTACTGCCTCTTCCACAGCGTTCTTCATAGATTCTATACAGACATCTTCTACTTTAGACCCTATTAATTTATCATAGGTCGTAAACTTGGTTGGGGGCTTTGGAAGATTCATGATGCCACAGAAAATTGCACCTGCACTAGCACCCTTACCAACTGAACGCAAGGAATAAACAAATCTAATGTTGTGTTCGTAGATTTTGCTACCATTTTCTTCAGTTGCAGTTACTGCAACACTGTTCCAAAAGGTGGTCATGTATGAACACTTATCACATTTCAGTTGTATTTCACTAGCAAGTCCTACGTGCTTTATTATGGAGAGTTCCAGACCAACTTCACTACAATGAATACATCTTACACAGTTTGAAAAAATTCCTTTGAGAACCGACATATCAAATATTTCATTCACATCCGATTCGCCCATAAACCATTCATAGTTTTCACTCATTGAACCAAGCTTCTTCTGTGAAGTATTTTCTTTCCCACTTTGACTGCTATGGGCAGGTGTACTTGAGAGGTTAGGTTCACTCACTTGGTTATCGTCTTTATTGTTTACATTAATAACACATACCTTTGGCTTTCCAACATTTCTCCTTTTCTTAAAAGCCTTCAGAGGATTTCTAATAACTTTACTTTTACTCATTATTATACTCCAACAAAACAGAGACTCAAGAAACAGAATTAATTACGAATATTTTCGAGATAACGACAGAGTAAATAAACATGAAACTATCGACAGTCACACCAGCGATATATATTGAACCATCACAGGTTAGCCACAACACATACTTTATCTCACATCACTAAAATGTACCTGATGAACACGGACGTTAATAATAACACCATTTGACAGCAGTTTAACAGCGCCACAGTGGGTCACGCCCATGTAGAACACATTTCAAAAAAAATTTAAAAATAGTTGTAGTCTTCGGAAATGAATAAATTATATATCTATTAAAAGGTAATAGTCTGCAGATTCAGAAAACGCAAAAAAGTAAAAATTGAACTTTTCATGATTTTAAGCCTTTCCGGAGCCCCTTAAGAAGAAGGCACATATTATAACTTATCTAGTATGCCTCTCATTGGCTATTAGCGTGCTGAAAGGTATCATAAGTCGATCAGATTAAGCTCCCATACATTATAAAGACGAAAGACATCTACATAATCGGAGAAGTAGCCGGTATTTTAAGGACTTAAATGCACATTTTCCCGTTGTTATTCCTCTATAAACTCTTTAGTCATATTTTCTGCGTTCTTTCTTTCCACGCTTGCTGAGACAAATTGGAAAGATATTCCACATTCAGGAAGATAATGTTTGTTTGTGATATATCTCCCACACATGTTTCACCACTTCTTTTGCTGTATTCAGTAGGAATTTTTTTAGTGTTCACTCTTGAATGATGGTAAAAAGTTTATATGCTGGTAGCTTTATATCTACAACACATTTTTACAGTCTGTCATGCTTTTTGATCCTCTAGTTATGTTTCTCGTTATTTCAACGTGTTAACACACTTATTTTTTTGGCACGCGAGATGACGACTGAAAACTTGTGTTTTGTGTGAAAATATATAAAAACTGCATTCGAAACGATTGAAACTTCCGTCAACAAAAAAATATGTCTTAACATGTCAGCGAAAGTAACGGGAATGAAGACTAAAGAAGCCAAAATCTCGACAGGCTATAAAAATGTGTGGTAGCTGTAAAGGTACCAGCGTAACATCAATTGTTAGCATAATGTAAGATTGAAAATTTAAAATTGTCCCACTAAGGAGAGTGCAAAAGTGCTGAAACTTGTCTGGGGAAAGTGAAACAATGTCTCGCATAAGGTGGAATATCCCTCTTACGATAATCATAGGGTAGATCCTCCTTAGAGCCCCACACACCCACGAGTCGACCGACCGACCGACAAGTTGGACGTGTGTACGCCTTTTGACCGACCGACAGACCAACTTTTCTTGACCACCCGACAGCCGAACCCTTCACCACTCCACCCAATAAACTGTGCCGTCTCTAGCGCTGTCGTACCAACCGCCCGTCATTTGTCACTGCGCGCGAGAGTAAATGCTGTTCTAATGTACATGACACGGTGCAAGGCGAAATAAAGTTCAGAGGTAGAGTTTTTGGAGACATTTAAAGGCTGAAGATGTTTGTGGGACACGTCGAGCCAGCAGTACAGCAATACAGATGCAAGAAATTAAGCAGTTCTTACATTTTTTAAGCGAATCCGTAATGGTTCCGCTTCGCAATTAGAGAGAATAAAAGTCCGATAGTATTTAGAATTTCTGTTTTTAGGTTTTATTTCCAATGCTTATCGGGAACGAAATCTAAATACCGAAGTATCGACATTCAATGGATGTTATTTCATAAAACATATATGATTCGTTGTTATAAGCGTTAACGAAGTCCAACATATATCCAAGCCCACTGCAGTGGAGAGTAAAATGTGGGATTTTTTCACAATTATAACAGCTGCCGAATGCTTCATTTTCTGTTGATGATGCGCCCCACCGTCACGTGGGGTCTGTCTTCTTCGAATCTGAATTGTGTTTCTTAAACTTGGTGGTCTTGTTTTATGCTGCATGCATAAAAAATTAATAATGTTTACATGAGCATCTTTTATTTTATTTATTTTGCTTTATCATGATGTTTTCCCTCAGTGAATTATAAATCATGTTTCATGAATCATTTTAGTTAATAACTGTGGGGATACAACAGCAGCGAAACTGAGGTCCTCTTATCTTCTTCCAGGGGCTAGAAATCTTACTGAAGCTAACGTCCTCTCCTCGCAGCATACAGCCTCTCTCACGACTGCGTTCTTTTTCGTTAAGAATGGTTTAATGATTTTAAGCAGCTCCGAAATGCATGATTCATTCATTCTTAGACAGTTACTAAAACCATCGTCTGCCAGCTGCTTACGTGACAAAACGTGGGTGTATTTCTTACGTTTCATTAGCCACTTCATTGCCGACAACTTCCTCTCTCCTCTTCCGACACATACCCGTAAACAAATTACAAAAATGAGCGGCGCTGTAACCACTCAGTGCAGTCGGCCGGGACGTGTGAAGTCTGCCACAAAACTGGTAGGTCGGTCGGCCAATAAATTGGTGTGTGTGTTTATATAAGGCCTTTACTTCTGCCAGTAGATCTAAAGTAAATGGTTCAAATGGCTCTGAGCACTATGCGACTTAACTTCTGAGGTCATCAGTCGCCTAGAACTTAGAACTAATTCAACCTAACTAACCTAAGGACATCACACACATCCATGCCCGAGGCAGGATTCGAACCGGCGACCGTCGCGGTAGCTCGGCTCCAGACTGTAGCGCCTAGAACCGCACGGCCACTCCGACCGGCCCTAAGGTAAATGAATGGTGCGTCTATAGTTCTATATTTTGCTCACCCTGTCGTCGGGCAGAGAAGTTGCGAAGCATCACTCAACCAAGGTTGACAAGAACCGACCCTGAGGAAACTCTCTGGGCTGTAATGGGACAGGTACCAGGTACAGAGGGGCGATCGTAAGTGATTTGGATGGTCAGATATTTATTGTGAGTGGGCTTCCGGCGTAATAAGACTGAGACTCAGACACTCCCTTGCCCTTGGGATGGGAAACTGCTCCTAAAGGCGAAAGAATCAGCAATGATCAACGGCATGAGACGCAGAAGGAAATGGAAACCACTTCATTAAAAATATATAACCTGTATCCACTGGACTTGTGGGTCGTAACTTGATAAGGTGTCATGATGATCTCTCCATTGCCAAAAGATTCTGGAATAGTCCGCCATTCGGATCTCCGGGAGGGGCTGCCAAGGAGGAGGCGACCATGAGAAAAAGAGTGAATATACAACGAAAGGATAACGTTCTACGAGTCGAGGTGTGAAATTTCAGAAGCTTGAACGCGGTAGGAAAGACAGAAAATCTGAAAAGGGAAATTGAACGGCTCAATCTAGCTATAGTACGGGTCAGTGAAGTGAAATGGAAAGAAGACAATAATTTCTGGTCATATAGTATAGGATAATATCAACGGCAGCAGAAAATGGTGTAACGGGTGTAGGATTCGTTATGAATGGTGAGGTAGGGCCTGAGAGTGTGCTACTGTGAATAGTTCAGTGATAGGGTTGTTGTTATCAGAATCGACAGTAAACCAACACCGACAGCTAGTTCAGGCATACATGTCGACGTCGCGAGCTGAAGATGAAGAGATAGAGACGGAATATGAAGATACTGAAAGGGCAACACAGTACGTAAAGGGAGACGAAAATCTATTAGTTCAAAAATGGCTCTGAGCACTATGGGACTTAACTGCTGAGGTCATCAGTCCCCTAGAAGTTAGAACTACTTAAACCTAAATAACCTAAGGAAATCACACACATCCATGCCCGAAGCAGGATTCCAACCTGCGACCGTAGCGGTCGCGCGGTTCCACACTGTAGCGCCTAGAACCGCTCGGCCACTCCGGCCGGCAAATTCTATTAGTGATGGGGTACTGGAATGCAGTTGTAGAGGAAGAAGCAGAAGAAAAAGTTACAGGAGAATATGGTCTTTGGATAAGGAATGCGAAAGGAGAAAGACTGATTGAGTTCTGTAATAAATTTCAGCTATTAACAGCAATACTCTGTTCAAGAATCACAAGACCAGGAGGTACACTTGGAAAAGGCTGTGTTATGCGGAAAGATTTCAGTTAGATTACCTCATGGTCAGTCAGAGATCACGAAAAGCGATACTCTATTGCATGACCTACCCAGGAGCAGATATAGACTCAGATCACAATGTAGTAGTGATGAAGAGTAGGCTGAAGTTCAAGAGATCAGTCTGGAAGAAGCAGTACGCAAAGAAGTGGAATACAGAAATAATAAGGAATGACGAGATACACTTGAATTTCCTTAAGGCTGTAGACACAAAAATAAGGAATAGTTAAGTAGGCGTATAGTTGAAGAGGAATGGACATCTCTAAAACGGGCACTGAAAGGAGTTGGGAAGAAAAACATAGGTACAGTAGTTACCCTATCTGATCTATCTTCCTTATGAACAATGTAAACTTGTAGTGCCAAAACACATACAGATGCTGTTAGCTCCTTTTTTCATTGCTTTTACCTGTAGTCTGCCTAATGATTTCTTTTGTCAAAATACTTGCAATACGAACTTGAAAATTTCCTAAATGCTGCATATTTCGCAACGTTCTTGAAATAAATCTATATGTAAGAGCGAAGCTGAATGAGAATTACAAAAATTTGGCACAGAACCCTAGATTACAGAATATCGAAGAGAATGACGCTGAATAGGACCCAACACAACAGCGCCGTAATATACACGAAGACAGGTTTGTGTAGTAAAAAACGTGTTATCGGGGTCATCATCCACGGGTTCGCTTACATCTATTCGCACACAAGTCTTCTCCGCATCACACCCCCATTAAAATATTGAAAAACTACTTTAGTCCGTTCGGTGTATCCGAGTTCTGACGAAAGGCTTTCGCCGAGGCATCCACCCTCTCTAGGATACTGCACATTCAAGTCAATATAGCGACAGTCGGTCCCAAGCAACACTAGTGAATTAAACAATAGTAATCATTATTTCCACTAGCTTTTAATGGAAAAATAGACAGATAGATTAACAATGAAACTGTCCATTAACTTTTAACCACCAAGTAATTATTACTGAGGATATCCCCAGAGACAACCATGGATACTGACATTGGTGCTGGATTCTTCATCCGCGCAGACGTCTAAACACAGGCAGCTTAGCGCGCTTCTGGTGGCAAGCCTCGCCCTCGTATTGGTATGGATTTCGTTGCTGATGAGGTAGAGGAGCCATTGTAAAACGATCCCTACACTTCTGACCCACTTTGCGTATCTAAGACGGCGACGAGGACCCAGTGGTAGACTTGTGTCCAAAATGTAACTACTTCATTGAAGTTGTAAAGGAAATAATAACTGTTGAGTCCAACTTTTGCTCTTCTCCACATCAGCTCTGCACCAGCTTCCTTTTCTGTGAGACTCGTTCTTTGTACATCCGTCTTTCGACTGGCGTTTATAGTGCCCTCCATATCTCTTATCTTTTGTTAACAGTTCTCACTTTCACATAAGTATTGCTTGTAGTATTATGTATAATGTGTAGCTTGGAGACTTTTGTCATCAATAATATATTACCCTTCACTATTCACAAAAGTCTGACAAAGCTGGAGTAACATTTCGATTCCGCGGCTGTAGAAATCAAGTGGTTGAGGCGAAGAACTCGTTGAGCCGTGTTCGGAGTGCATTTTCGTCCACATAAATAAACCTATAGCTTTGGAAAACAAAAGCCTGAAAACCTTGAGCACCAGCCTAATACATTCTAGCCTTTGTCTAGTTCTACGACTTTTCCCCGCTTTGCTACTTCCATCGTAAGGTTACTATTTCTAGATGACGTAATCGATGACACAGTAACCTAGTAACGATCTTCCACAGAGTGCTTTGCTCACTTATTTTTACAAAATGTCCTCATTCCGTACTTCATTTGTCTACTTAATTTTTAACGTTTTTAGCATCACATTTAAAATGCGTCCAGTGTCTCCTTTCCAGGATTTTCTAAAGTCAATGTTTCATACATACATGTTTACCTCATGTCTATATAAATATCTCGCAGTGGCCGAGCGGTTCTAGGCGCTACAGTCTGGAACCGGGCGCTACGGTCGCAGGTTCGAATCCTGCCTCGGGCATGGATGTGCGTGATGTCCTTACGTTAGTTAGGTTTAAGTAGTTCTAAGTTCTAGGGGACTGACGACCTCAGAAGTTAAGTCCCATAGTGCTCACAGCCATTTGAACCATTTTATATAAATATCTGATACGAGTACAGTTGTATCATCATTGAACAAAGCTTTCTTTTTCTGTACCAATCAATTTCTGACATTCTTCCTGTGTACTTCGTCTTCCTAGATAGGAATATTCTTTCACTTCATCGATTACTGTATCTTTCCAATTTTTTTTAAGCAGGCTTTTATTCTCATTTGTAAAGTTCTTCGTTATCAGCGTTACTTCATTTAGCCTTAAGCTGAGTATCTTTGTAATCTTTTCAGCCATCTAACCTATTTTTACATTCGCCCAGAAAGGTGTCGTCTCCGAACCTTAGCATTATCTTTTCATCTTCATTTATGTTCAGCTTCCAAAATTCTTTCACTTTCTTCACTACTTGTTCTATGTGCAAGTTGAAGAACAGTTGTGATAAACTGCAATGCTGCCTCACTCTCCTCTTAACACGAACTTATTTTTCTTGGCCTTTTTTTTTACGTCTATATGATTAAATTGCTATTATGAATTAAGTGTTTGACAGAAGATCCGTCGAACCGCCTTGAAGATGTTCCTCTGCGGTTTCTCTCCTGAACACAGCGCGGGAAGAACGAACACTTAAATCTTTCCGTGGTCGCGTTCTTATTTCTCTCTCTCTCTCTCTCTTTTATTGCGATCGTTTCTTCCTGCGTAGGTAAACGCCAACAAAATATTTTCGCTTTCTACAACTTGGGTATTATGGATATTGTAGGTAAATTTTTCCTTTCCTATAGTGCAGCCCATATTTGCTGATGGTTACGAAAAATGTATTTCACCGTAGTTTGTTGGAGTCTTCCCGTATGTTCATAAATACTAGGTAGATAAGATATCCTGGTTTACTTTCAGCCAGCCTTGCGTTACTAAGCAAAGTGATAACTGCTTACTTTCGCGAAACCAAATTAATCTTTGTCCAGCACGTCTTCAATTTTTCTTTGTGTTCTTCTCCACCTTCTTCCGGTCAACAGTTTACAAGAATGACTTGTTACACTTATCGTCGACCGAGCGAGGTGGTGCAGTGGCTAGCACACTGGACTCGCACTCGGGAGGACGACGGTTCAAACCCGCGTCCGGCCATCTAGATTTAGGTTTTCCGTGATTTCCCTAAAACGCTGCAGGCAAATGCCGGGATGGTTCCTGCGAAAGGGCACGGCCGACTTCCTTCACCGTTCTTCCCAAATCCGATGAGACCGATGACCTCGCTGTCTGGTCTCCTTCCCCAAACAACACACACAACATCTGTCGTCGTATTTATGCGCACGTTCCTCTTTTGGTAACTCGGTTTCACTCTTTTTTTGAGATGTTTGATGTCGCTATACTTCATGCTGTTCTCTGTAAGTATTTAGTCTTTTTACTGTAAGACTCGAGACTTAAGTGGCTTAAGTTTGTCGACAGTAATGCAACACGAACTATAAAGCCATTTAGTCTGTACGTGTACCAACCATCCACGTGTCTGCGAAATACAAAGTGGCTGGGAGCCACATACCACATCGTGTCCAGGATATTTCAAGCGAGTCACAGACGGTTTGTTGCCTAAGCAACTCCCTATCGGCAGGACAGGCGTCCGCGATTTCTTAAATCAAAAAACACTTAACTTTTATCGTTATTGTTTCCAGACGCTGTACCGCTGCCACGACTCCGGGCGAACGTCTGGCAGTAATCCAGCAACTCGGTTCTCGATCGGTATAAAAGTTGTAAAACGAAATAACATTTATATGCATCTCGGAATGGGCGGGGAGAAAAATTGCTATTTCGTGAGATTTCCATCGTTAGCGTTATTTCCTGCGGTTACTGTTACTAAAAGCCTCCGGCTTTAAAGAAAAAACAAGTTGCAAAATGAAGTAAAAATGAACACAGTTCTCGATTATGGCCGAAGATACTGGTCTGAAACGGATACGTGGCCGGGCTGCGACTGCTGCCGGCGTCCCCACCCCGGGCGCCGCCCTTGACACGCTTGCTGGCCATTCGGCGGCGCTGCCCCCGTGAAAGGCGGCGCCGCCTCCGGCCCAGCCCCCGCTGTGGCCGAGCGCCGAGGTACCGAGGTGCCGGCCAGCGACGGCCTGGCCTGGAGCTGGAGGCTGCCGGCGGCGCGGCGCGCACCCGTGCGTACTCACTGTGCGCAAACACGCGGCCGCCACGCCGGCTCCCGGAAGCGCAAACACGGCTGCCGACCGCCGGCCCGGCTGGCTACTGCTTCACACGGGGACGCCGATGTACTCCGTGGGCAGCGTACAGCGCGCCGGGGGCCGCTGTGTGGCTTTCACAGGGCAGCGCACTTGAGCACTGCGTGTTACTGGGGGCGGTGGGCGGGCCTCCTGTTTGCAGCCGTGTCGCTGGTCGAGGTGAGGCCCACCTGCTTCTGTCTGGCGAGCTCTCCTCCACTTCCAACCACTCTCTAGCACTTTGCGTCATCCGAGAGCCCGCGCTAGTGGGTCTCTATCCTACGGTTTTCTAGCACTCTCCCCGCTGCCAAATTCGGGAGACTGCCGGTGTGCAAGGTAGCCGGTTCGAATTCCAGTCGGGGTAGTAACTTTCATTACCGGACAAGTGCAGCAGAGATAATGACGAGTAGTTTCTGACGATCAAGATTGTTCTGCTCGTCCGTGACACATAGACAGCAGCATACAATAGAGCCGGGTTATTTGACTTACAGAATCTATTCGCTACAGTTGCACGTTGTTGCCGAGTGAAAGAATTTTACACCAGACCAGCTTTGTGAGGGGATTCAAGACACTCTCGAACAGTGGTTACCCATCTGTCCCATACACCTAGTTAAAAATCTTTCAAAAAGTTTGTGGTAAAATCTTCTAAACAACTGTAGAGTATACTAGATCATTGTTCTTTGTCGTTGCATCAAGATACAACCGGTTTGTAATAATGAATCGCATCTACAGATTGATTTGGTAGGATTACATTAAGCCATTAAACCAGTACGATCTCATACACACGTACCCTGGAAACATCAGATGTATTGGGTGCTGAAAGACCCAGTTGAGGGATACACTAATTTGGACCGGTAATGAATTCCTGATAGTTGTTGCTATGGTCTTCAGCCCACAGACTGGTTTGATGCAGACCTCCAAGCTACTCTATCCTGTGCAAGCTTCTTCATCTATGAGTAACTACTGCAACCCACATCCTTCTGAATCTGCTTAGTGTATTCATCTCTTGGTCTCCCTCTACAATTTTTACCCTCCACGCTGCCCTGCAATGCTAAATTTGTGATCCCCCGATGTCTCAGAACATGTACTAGCAACCGGTCCCTTCTTCTTGTCAAGTTGTGCCACAAACTCCTCTTCTCCCCGATTCTATTCAGTACCTCCTCATTAGTTACGTGATCTACCCATCTAATCTTCAGCGTTTTTCTGTAGTAACACATTTCGAAACCTTCTATTCTCTTCTTGTCTAAACTATTTATCGTCCGTGTTTCACTTCCATACATGGCTACACTCCATACAAATACTTTCAGAAACGACTTCCTGACACTTAAATCTTTACCCCATGTTAACATATTTCTCTTCTTCAGAAACGCTTTCTTTGCGATTGCCAGTCTCTCCTTCGACCGTCATCAGTTTTCTGCTCCCCAAATAGCAAAACTCGTCTACTACTTTAAGTGTCACATTCCCTAATTTAATTCTCTCAACATCACCTGATTTAATTCGACCACATTCCACGAACCTCGCTTTGTTTTTGTTGGTGTTCATCTTATATCCTCCTTTCAAAAGACTGTCCATTCCGTTCAGCTGCTCTTCCTGATCCTTTGCCGTCTCTGACAGAATTACATTGCCATCGGTAAACCACAAAGTTTTTATTTCTTCTCCATGCATTTTAATTCCTACTCCGCATTTTTCTGTTGTCTCTTCACTGCTTGCTCAGTATACAAATTGTGGTTGCACCTACGGTACGGCCATCTGTATCGCTGAGGCACGCAAGCCTCCCCACCAACGACAAGGTCCATGGTTCGTGGGGGAATAGACAACATTCCATTAGACCTAAGCAAATGCAATTAATCTACGAAAGAACTGTCTTCCTGTCCTTGGGTATTGTTCGTCGATCTGGGACACTCTACAGGTAAAATTAGTAGACTAGATAATATGAACACACGAACGGTGCATTTAGTAAGAGCGACAGCGTTGCTTAGTTGCATATCAGTCGGAGACTCTACAAGAAAAGCAGTACGCATCAGGAATATGCACAGTTAAAACACGAGAGTATACGTTCTTAGAATAGTCACAAAACACTTTACTTCCCCTCCGCAGGCATCTTGTGAAATGATCATGATGGTTAATTAAAAGAAACTGGGGCTTACACAGAGGCTTATGAACGATAGTTCTTTCCGTACATCATTCGCCAGTGAAACAGGAAAGGGGAGTGAATGCTACAATTACTCTCTGTCATACGCTGTAAAGCAGCTTAAGGTGTACAAATGTAGACATTCGACTACACCACAAACTCTCCTGCAGCGTCTCTTCGATGGAGTTTCATTGACATTGCTGATGTCATTCTACGTTGCAAAGGCTAACACTTCGACGCACTTTGAGAGCTATAGTTTGACTCATTTCGTTAGAGATGCTGCGAGTGTAGGTATTGGCCGAATCGCTAACATTCGGTCGTCTCAGCCCTGAATGAAGCGCCAAGCCACACTGCGTATAACTATTCGACATTAAATCATTTTCTGCCACTACTGCGTGCTTATTTTAGTGAGGATAATGGAGCTACGTGCTTGGAAAGGTAGCCTTGCACTCTCTAGGTGGTGAGATGCTGGAAACGTCTCCAGGTCATCTTTTGTCGGCGGAAGGCTGTTCACGAATCTACGTAGGCCCCCTCTGCAGGGGACACGAGCAGTTGTCGTGGGAGTCAGGTAGCAGCCCGCTCTGAAGCTTTTAAAAGTGTTTGCGATCTGTGGACGCCACAGCCACCCCACATGTCCGCAGAGAATAACTGAGCATGACATTTTCCTTTTCCGTACGAACTTCAAGGAGCAAGATAACAAGACACCATCCATCCAACGTGTGGGAGTCAGTTGCGTTTACTCTGATTTAGTTCAGCCAACATAATTATGTCGTCGTAGACAATGTTCTTTTTGTGTAAGACTGACCAATCGTGAAGGCAGCTTTATGTTTATAAAGGAGCATGTTACATGCATATGGAGGGAAGTTATGTGTGCTTTAAACCCTGCTTTTACGTGAATTTAGCAACAGTGTAGAGTTATCCACTCCGCGTAGTGTTTTTTAAATGGCAAGTTGGGAAGGAGTGAGGAGGAAGTGGGAATCGGCGGCCGGCTGCCATTTTCGGAGGTAATTTGCTGTGAACGCGACCTAGTGGCCGGTTGATGCTGTTCGCCACGCAGTGTGTCGTAGTGAGACCCGTATTCTGAGCAGCTTGCTCGCTTCTGTTTTTCTAATACGAAACTAACGATGCCATTGTAACTTTGAATTCTCTAGCTTTTAATTCGTAGGCGGCACAGACATTGACTTTGCTGCTTTATTCTCCATGTATTCTTCTACATAAAGCAGTCATATGAGTGGAGAGGTTTTGTGATAGTTTTGCCAGCCTTCAGACACTGTATATTCTTTGTGGAATTTGAAACCTAGATCAGACCATGGAGATGTTTTAGCTGCAGAAAAAAATAGTATACGATTAGGTATCGTAAAATTCCCTCCACACGCAGTATCTTGAAGAGATTTTAAACCGCAATCAGTATTTCAAGCACCTATACAACAACGGCGAGCTGATTCAGCACTTCTTACTACAGTGCCAAGAGAACCCGCACCAAGGCGACGGCGGTGCTGCAGTCGCCGAAGGTGACGGGGATGAGCGACGGCTGCGGACGTGTGTAACGACGAACAGACGTGAAACTGTCGAGCGTTTGACCATTCAGATGCCGGCCGGAGTGGCCGAGCGGTTAAAGGCGCTACAGTCTGGAACCGCACGACCGCTACGGTCGCAGGTTCGAATCCTGCCTCGGGCATGGATGTGTGTGTTGTCCTTACGTTGGTTAGGTTTAAGTAGTTCTAAGTTCTAGGGGACTTATGACCACAGCAGTTGAGTCCCATAGTGCTCAGAGCCATTTGAACCATTTTTTTGAACCATTCAGATGACACGGGGGGCTACCATCAGTGTCTCCTCAATGACCGCGAAAAGAACTTTACTGTATATGCGTCTGCACAGCATCCACTTTGTTCGTGCATCCATGTTGTGACTGCCGTCCGTGATCGTCGAAGGCTGGAATCTTCCAGCCAATACACAACTGGACGGCCACTGAATGGACGGACTTTTCGGATGAATCACGTCTTATGCTCCGACGGACAGATGGCCATTGGCGTGTGCAGCGTGAAACGTGTGAAAGCAAACACGGTGCGGCAATCGTTGGAAGGGTGCAGGTAGGAGGAGCTTGCTTTATGCACGGAGGGGAATGCTTTTGTGTCATTCTCCGGGCGACCTCCTCATTCTGAACGGTACAATAGATCAACACAAGTTTGCTTCTATCCTTGGAGACCGTGCAGTTTGTTTTTCCTCGGGGCAAAGGAACGTGCCACACAGCCCGCAGAGTACATCCGTGGTATAAAGGGCGTCAGGATGAGTTTATCGTACTCCCGTGGCCACCAAACTCCCCAGATGTAAAGCCACTCGAGACCCTGTGAGACCACCTCAGTCAGGCTGTACGTCTCAAGGATACTCAGCCGAGGAACGTAGCATAGCTGGCCGCCGCATTGTAATCAGTAAGGCTCCACAACCCTGTAAGTTCCTTCCGGACGCTCACTGACCCTCTTCCTGCATGTCTCACTCTGGTCCAAGCTCCGAGAGGTGGTTAGTCAGGCTTTGGACGGGCGGTCACATTCGTGGGACTGGAGAGCGCGTTAACTGTACTTGGGGTGCATTCTAGAGAGTGCCACGCGCCTCGCACTCACCACCGGCCCGTTTCCGTGAGTCGCGGATGGCGGCTGACCAGCCACGGATCAAAATGTCTCCCAGGGGTCCGGTGCTCAGCCCACTACACGTCGCCGCCGTTATAATGACGAGAGAGGGTGCGACACGCAGCCTGACTCAGCTGCTCGTGAGTATGCGAACCACGTCCGCTCACGTCTCTGCGCTGCCCACGCCGCCACCGCCATCCGCTGGTGCTGCGAGCCGGACGCTGGCGGCAGTCAGCACTGTGCCCAGAAGAGGCGCGGCACCAGCCCCCACGCCAGACGGACAGCCAGCCGGAAGCCGGCACGCACCTCGGCAGGCCGTGTCCCAAGGCCGTGACCGCCACTCCCTCCAATGCTGTCACGCCATCCACGGCACACTTACCGCCTCCCTCCCCTCACACCTGTTACCTCTGCAGCGTAGCAGTTCCCTCCAGCTCATTTTGTTTTATGCACTTAATTGATTCACCCTTCACGTCTTTTCTTATCTTTAAGCACACATCCATTCGACTTTGTAATTACATGTGACGTAACACCAAGAATATGAAATCTAGTTTGACCATGACACGCAAGAATTTGAGCTCGGCTTGCAACGACTCATCTATGTTGGCTCAATCTAAAACCCATGTACAGCACATACATTGCTACACCAAGAATAAATCCAGATCATAAACGGGTATTCATTGGACAAATATATTGTACCAGAACTGACATGTGATTACATTTTCACGCAATTTGGATGCATAGCTCCTGAGAAATCAGTACCCGCAACAGCCACCTCTGGCCATAATAATGGCCTTGATACGCCTGGGCATTGAGTCAAACAGAGCTCGGATGGCGTGTACAGATACAGCTGCCCATGCAACTTCAGCACGATACCACACTTCATCAAGAGTAGTGACTGGCGTATTGTGACGCGCCAGTTGCTCGGCCACCATTCACCAGACGTTTTCAATTGGTGAGGGATCTCGAGAATGTGCTGCCCAGCGCAGCAGTCGCACATTTTCTGTATCCAGAAAGGCCCGTACAGGACCTGCAACATGCGGTCGTGCATTATCATGCTGAAATGTAGGGTTTCGGAGTGATCGAATGAAGGGTACACACGGGTCGCAACACATCTGAAATGTAGCGTCCACTGTTCAAAGTGCTGTCAGTGCGAACAAGAGGTGACCGAGACGTGTAACCAATGACACCCCATACCATCACGCCAGGTGATACGCGATGACGAAAACACGCTTCTAATGTGCGATCACCGCGATGTCGTCAAACACGGATGCGACCATCGTGATGCTGTAAACCTGGATTCGTCCGAAAAAATGATGTTTTGCTATTCGTGCACCCATGTTCGTCGTTGACTACACCATCGCAGGCACTCCTGTCTGTGATGCAGCGTCAAGGGTAACCGCAGCCATGGTCTCCGAGCTGATAGTCCGTGCTGCTGCAAACGTCATCGAACTGTTCGTGCAGTTGGTTCTTGTCTTGCAGGCGTCCCCGTTTGTTGACTCAGGGATAGAGACGTGGCTGCACGATCCGTTACAGCCATGCGGATAAGATGCCTGTCATCTCGACTGCTAGTGATACGAGGCCGTTGGGATCCAGCACGGCGTTCCGTATTACCCTCCTCAATATAGCGATTCCATATTCTACTAACAGTCATTGGATCTCGACTAACGCGCGCAGCAATGTCGCGATACGATAAACCTCAATCGCGATAGGCTACAATCCGACCTTTATCAAAGTCGGAAACGTGGTGGTACGCATTTCTCCTCCTTACACGAGGCATCACAACAACGTTTCACCAGGCAACGCCGGTCAACTGTTGTTTGTGTATGAGAAATCGGTTGGAGACTTTCCTCATGTCCACGTTGTAGCTGTCACCACCCGCGCCAACCTTGTGTGAATGCTCGGAAAAGCTAATCATTTGCATATCACAGCATCTTCTTCCTGTCGGTTAAATTTCGCGTGTGTAGGACGTCATCTTCGTGGTGTAGCAATTTTAATGGCCAGTAGTGTACGTGTCGCAGATGGACAAGAACCACACCGCGGGTGTCGTTTCCATTCACCTGGCGTCTTATGTGGTTCTGTCTCTTATACAGTAGATATCGTACGGTCGTTAGTCCAAATAAACTCACCTTGATTGTAATGAATGGGACATAAAGAGGTTAATTTACACGGATGTCAAAACGTTGCCGGCTTCAAAGACGAGAAGTCACATGGTTTCAAGATTCCTACATAAACTACGTTATCAGCGATGGAAATGAGTCCGTAACCGGAATTCAAATTGTCACAGTATCTCGTAGAAGGAAAAAGCTTTGACCGTTCATACACTTCTTATAAAAACAAGGATGTATTAAAAAAGTAAAACACAAAAAAATTACTTTTCGTAGGAAGTTTCACGATTATGTACACTAATCAAAATAAGTTTTGCATCACCCCGGTTCCCAGAACTCCTGAAGATAGGCTGTGGGTATTGTATCACAGTCACAGTCCCTTTGACTGTTTAGGGATGTCACTAAACCCGCCCAAAGATGTAACCACGCATTAGACGGAGCGGGTGCGACAGCCAATCAGTTCCAGTCATTCTACCAGGAAGGAGGTACACGGCTCGTGTTGCCTGTAGTTCAACCATGCCTAGACGGTCAATACCGCTGTTCGTTTGCATACGCATTGTTACTTTTTGCCGTGAAGGGCTCTCAACAAGGTGAGTGTCCAGCCATCTCGGAACAACCAAAGCGATGTTGTTCGGAAATGAAGGAGATACAGAGAGACAGGAACTGTCGACGACATGCCTCGCTCAGGCCGCCCAAGGGCTACTACTGAAGTAGATGACCTCTACCTACGGATTGTGACTTGGAGGAACCCGATCAACAAAGCCACCATGTTGAATAATGCTTTTCGTGCAGCCACAGGACGTCGAGTTACGACTCAAACTGTGCACAACAGGCTGCATGATGCGCACTCCCGACGTCAATGGCGAGGCGCATCTTTGCAACCACGACACCGTGCAGCGCGGTACAGATGGGCCCAACAACATACCCAATGGACCGCTCAGAATTGGCATCACATTCTCTTCACCGATGAGTGTCGCATGTGCCTTCAACCAGACAATCGTCGGAGACGTGTTCGGAGGCAACCCGGTCAGGCTGAACGCCTTAAGACACACTGTCCAGCGAGTGTAGCCGGGGGGGGGGGGGGGGGGGTGTTCCCTGCTGTTTTAGGGTGTTAGGGTGGCATTATGTAGGGCCGACGTACGCTGCTGGTGGTCATGGAAGGAGCCGTAACGGCTGTAAGATGCGTGAATGCCATCCTCGACCGATAGTGCAACCATATCGGCAGCATGTTGGCGAGGCATTCGTCTTCATGGACGACGATACGCGCCCCCATCGTGCACTTCTTGTGAATGAATTCCTTCAGGATAACGACATCGCTCGACTAGAGTGGCCAGCATGTTGTCCAGACATGGAGCCTATCGAAAATGCCTAGGATAGATTGAAAAGAGCTGTTCACATGGTGAAGAAACTGTATATGGTCATCTTGAAAAATGATACTTGGGTCATCACCTGACGACATGAGAGCACACTCTGCTGTTAGCGATCTGAACTGAGCCAGTTGGGCTCTGGTCCTAGTAGCGAACACATCTGCTTGAAATTGGTTAAATAACAAAGACAAGTCCTTTCTTCACACGAATCCTTAGATGGAGGAGTCGACTGAGGTCAGTACAACTATACTTTCTTTCGCGCCATCAGCCAAACCCCAAGTGACCTATCCTCCCACCAAAACTGAAACTTGGCGCCAGTTCTTAGGATGAAGTGGCGGTCATGTGTCTTAGGTTAGTGGAGGTAGGCCACTGTCCTATCTCCCAGCGATTTTCTTGTCTTGGTAGAGATAAGCATGGTGTGGTGCATTATCCTGTTGGAATTCAAACTTGGCGCCTGTTTGTAGGAAGATGTGGCGGTCAGGCGACTTAGGTTATGGAGATATCCCAACTGACCTTTCTTCCCGCCATTTTATTTGCTTAGTAGAGATAACCGAGGTGTAGTGCACTATCCTGTTGGAATTTGAACTTCGCACCATTTTTCTGGGGAAAGGGGGGCGTGGCACTTTCAAGCCAAAATTCAAACTTCTCGCCATCTTGAATGACGTCATGGCCGCTATCTTATATGACGTCAAGTGCTGTTGCCAAGTCTACACGACGCCATCATGGATGACAGCATCGCCGCCGTCTTCGATACATCTGGCAGCAATGCAGAGTGACCTGAAACCGGCGTTGTCCCAACACTCGCATGGACTGCCGGATGGAAGGGCTGTGGTCACGAAGGCGCACAACCTTGTCGTAAACAGGATCCAGGAGGCTTCAACTCGAGTCCATTTCAATCCAAGTAGAGAAACCAGCATTCTGATATCTCGCGATTCTCCAGTGACTTGGGTTCGTGTTGCTGCTCGTAGTGTCGCCAAAGCGAAGAACAGCGAGATAAGTGCTTGGGGAAGGCGGATCTGATTAGCTTTCCCCAATTTCTTATTACTATTTACTGCGTTCAACTTGTTACAATTTGTTAAGTTCAAGCAGCGGTAATTTTTCTTGCCTGGTGGCCGCTAACGCCCCAGTTACCTGCCCTGGGGGGTAGTGCCGGCTGGTGGTTCTTCTACTCTGGTGGTAGTGGTTCTTTTCTCGTTCTGGATGCTCTAAACACAGCACTCTGGGAACGTAGTGCAGACCGCCGGTTCCGACTTTGGCGTATTTTTACTTCGTTGCATTTGGTTTATAGGACGTTATGTAGCTTCAGCAAGATTATCATTAATCATTCGTTAGACTGCCACTAGTCTGAGATACCATCTTCTGAAGTGAATGGAACTCTTGGCTGCCTACCTCATCGCTCACGAAAGTGTTTGTTGCCGGACCTTCTCAGAGGTCGATTTCTGGAGCACCGTCTGTGGCCCCTTGGTTCTTGTAAGACATGTGTGTTCTAAAAGCAGGCCTGATAGACAGTAGTTCAGTGTAACGCTCCTTCAGCCCACGCCTTCTGCGGGTATAATCTGCCTCAGTACTCATTAAGGAACTTATGTACTGGTCCTTGTGTTTTCTTATTGTATTGTTTATTACAATACCTTGTAATGCCTACATTAAAGGGTATACGTGTCTAGTTAATATTTCTGGTCGCCTACTGGAATAAACCTAGCAATATAGTGTTCAGTTTATGTTAAGGGTTGTGTTACAAAGTTTACTATCATCTTATTTCACTCATTTGGTGATCAGTTGCCTGTTTTTTAAATTAACCTTTGCTATTGTATTTGCTGTTTTACAATAGGTTTCTAAATTTTTTTATACTATTGCCGTTCGTGGCGTGTGAAGCCTTCAGCCGTGATTGTGGTCATTTACCTTGAAATTCTAATTTGGTATTTGTATTTTAGCAGTAAGCCTTAAAACCTTATTTACTGCCATTCCTGGCGTCTGGTGCCTTCTGCTCTGTTTGTGGAGACTTGCCTTTAATATTTCAGTACCTAATTTATAAGCTGCAGCGAGTTTTAAATAATTCTTAATTTATTGCCAATCCTGGCGTGTAAGGCCTTCTGCCCAGATCACAGTGGCTTGCTTTTAAAACATTATCTGCTGTATCTTTATTTAATGGTGATTTTCTAAATTGTAACTCACTGAAAACACTATTATTTATACAGTAGTTTATTCCTTCATTAAGAACGTGTGGTATTTTTATTTATTGTTGAGTCTAGAATTACTGGTTTAAAACAAATTGTGTGTAGATTAAAACTGTGTGCCCGACCGAGACTCGAACTCGGGACCTTTGCCTTTCGCGGGCAAGTGCTCTACCATCTGAGCTACCGAAGCACGACTCACGCCCGGTACTCACAGCTTTACTTCTGCCAGGAAGTTTCATATCAGCGCACACTCCGCTGCAGAGTGAAAATCTCATTCTGGAAACATCCCCCAGGCTGTGGCTAAGCCATGTCTCCGCTATATCCTTTCTTTCAGGAGTGCTAGTTCTGCAAGGTTCGCAGGAGAGCTTCTGCAAAGTTTGGAAGGTAGGAGACGAGATACTGGCAGAAGTAAAGCTGTGAGTACCGGGCGTGAGTCGTGCTTCGGTAGCTCAGATGGTAGAGCACTTGCCCGCGAAAGGCAAAGGTCCCGAATTCGAGTCTCGGTCGGGCACACAGTTTTAATCTGCCAGGAAGTTTCATATCAGCGCACACTCCGCTGCAGAGTGAAAATCTCATTCTGGAAAATTGTGTGTAACTGTAAAAGGCAACCAATAGTAACTGATTACGGCGCCGTCCACAATCGTAACCGAATGCTGCCTTCCCTTGACTAAAGTTTCATCTATGTTTCCCATTGTAGTCTATGAAGATATCAAAATAAGAAAATTTTGTCACTGCGTCACATAGAAAATAAGGTAATTTACGATTACTTCATATTGTAAAAACGATGGAATTACAGTTCATGTTCGAGTACCCGCCTCCATAGATGAGCTCGCTAATGCGTACCTGTCCAGCGGGAACCACTCCTGTTGTGACTGGAATTCTCACTGCCAGTATTTGGGCAGCAAATGTAGGATAGGTGGAGACGTATAGTACCTTGTATTCGGTCTTTGCACCAACGTCCTGCCCTAAATTGCAGACCTGTCCGTAGTGTCCCGTGAAGTGAGGGCACGTGACATTTCATGGTGAGCTTTCAGTCGGATGGGGACGTTAAACTCTTGGCGCTATTCTCCACAAGTAGGCTGTGTGCCTGTGCCAGCATCCCTTCTCGCATCAAACACAACTCTACAAGCATCCATTACACTCACCTACACTCCACAAACACACGTATGGTACAACTCTCACGTATCTACACATAAAGAGGCCAGCGTACATGGAGGAAAATCACTTTTTCCGAATACGTGACGGAACCCATCCCGTAGGATTCCCAACAACGCCATGTGATACCTAATTTTGTTTAATTTTTTGTTCCAGCACCTCCAGTCCCCTTCGTCAACATGTCACGTAACCCCCCCCCCCCCCCCCCCCCGTTCTTCTACCCATCGGACAAGTTGCGGAGTTCGGTCAGGGCGAATAGTGGTCCTTTCGACGATCCTTCCTGGGTGGGAATTTCGCTCAGTACAGTTTTCAGGACATCCTTACAATCTCCTACACTGATCAGATACACTTAGGACTCCACGTTTCACTTCTGCGTAGCGCCACACTTCAAACTAATACCTTATCAAAAACCTTCCGCTTAACTTTCAGTGTGCGTACTACATCCTCATTACTTTTGCTGTTGTGCGGTTTATTTAACACTATATTCGACTCCTTCCCATTTCATTTCCCTGGTGCTACTGCCTCTTAGCCTTAGTTTTGAATTTTGTTATTTCAGATTTTTTAGCTTCCCTACCTCATTCAGACTTCTGACATTCCCCATTCTGACGAACATGTTTTACATCGTATAATTTACATCTTCCAGTTATAAAACAGTTTACACTCTGACAAAACAAACTCTACGTGCTGTAGATACAAAATTCAACCTAAGACTGAAGTTAGGTGGCGTACAAATAGCCTCTATTTTTATGGTTTTAAACAATTACTATCACTGTTACATACTGAATTTTACACAAGAACAATTAAAGTTTTTACATACATCTTCTCAAATTACATAGAAATTTACAAAGAATAAAACTACATAATTCCGTACAAAAACAGGAAAGAATCCTTTTCTGTTAAGACTATAAATTACATGTTTTATCATTCGAACAATATATTTCGTTAATTCGCATATAGTAATTAATTGACTCAAAGAAAAATCATGCTAACATTTTCAAGTGTACAGAGTGATTAATTTTATCGAATGAAAGGCCTAGATGCAAGTAATTAATTTTTGTATGAGTAAAATTTACGTTTCTATATGGTCATAATTACAGTTCTAGTTACTATTAATTAAATAATGCTAATTACAACATGAGTATGATTGGTTCTGACTGAAAAATCATCATGCCATATTTTTATTATGGATTCAAACAATTGCTGTCTTCAAAACATAAAAAAAGCTGTCTCACTATGACTTGGAAATATCAGAGCTTTAATCGTTAATTACTCCATAATTACAATAGGGAAATCATTCCTATCATGTGCCTGAAGAATGTGTTGTGTGTAAATTACGATGGTACATTAGTTTTTAATCCAACATGTTTCCTTCATTCCATTTACTGTGAGATACAATGTAAATAATGTCAAAACAGCAGTCTAAATTAGTGTAAATTACTAATGTTATATATATATATATATATATATATATATATATATATATATATATATATGCCCTCTTTGGGAGAGTGGATACGAGATTGGAATAGGATACAGGATCCCAATGTGGTTGTGGTATTACAATACACCCCAAAGAGGTTTGACTGTCGAAGAGAGACAAAGCTCTTCTAAATCTTTGGCTAAAATTAAGGGAACATAACCATGGCTAGTGAAACAAATAAACAATTTGATAATTAGTATGTGTGAAATGTATGTACTACCACAACGAAATTTTACAAGGCATGTATATTTTTAATAGAAGGTTTACACTGTGTACATCTTACATATAAAGTTTAGTCAGTCTCATACACAAAATGAAAAAAAATTTTTCACTATAATAGGAAAAAACTACAAGTGTATAAAATTTCACAGTTTTATCGTTTTTGTGCTCCATTGATGCACTCCACTGAATTTTTATGACATTTCTTATCAATACGTTCAATGTTCATATATCACTACCTAAGAAATTGTGTCTCACTTCTAAAAGAAAGATGTTAGGTTAGTTCATTTCTCACAAGTCTCTATTTAGTTGGGTGTCGAGATATGGATATAGTATCACATAAATTATTTATTAAATAGGCAGTCACAAGAAACTGTGATCATACCTTCATTCTTCCAGACAAGAACTTGCCTCAACTGGAGTGCCTGACATTAGATGCTGTATCAAACCATTTTCAAAGTCAAAATTTCAATGGATGAAAGAAATGTAACATCATCCAAATTTAATGGTCAGAATGATCAGATCTAGATCACTGTCCTCAAGTAAGTGTGAATGGACATCAGTAAACAAAATTAATTGTTACTTAGAGTAACCCCTCTGTCATCACAACTACTTTGCTTCTTACCTTTATGAGTTTTTCAAATGCAGTAAACAGTATTTCAGTATAAAGTGTTGTGTTTTTATCATACTAAATTTCACATCATTTTATTCCCACTCCATCTTTCTTTGGTCATTTCAAACTTGTATCAGCACAAAATCATATAAGTAATGAAATATGAAAAGTGAGCAAAATTTTTAGTTAACCTAATCACAGTGTAACTTCCAATTCAGAGGTTTAGTGAACTGTATAACATAAAGAGTTATTTTGTGTATATAATACAGTGTGACAAAACAAAATTCAAGTTGATACTACTATACCAGACAAAATGTAGGTCTGTACCCATGAATGACATATCAGAATCAAGAGTTATCCTACACAAAATCATAGAAAAACACTAATTTAAAGTATATACACGAAAACGTAAAGGAAAATTTCTTCCAGTCTGTTAACTGAGACCAAAGTAGTGCAACGAACTGTGCAGATTTCATCCACACATAGGAAGTGTAATTGCAACAAGTGATTGTAAGGCCACAAAACAAGTTGTATTTGAAGAACTTCATTTACACACTAACACACAATCAAATACAAGAGTTAACCTACAATGCACTTGTGATACATACTTACATATATATATTACAAAGTCCAAACTCATGTAGTCACAACAGAAAAACAGTTCAAATGGATATAGTAAGCAAAACTACATGAAACTAGACTTTGGCATGAGACTCCTCATACGAAATTGAAAATGTTCAAGTGCAACATTTGCGACGATTGGACTGACCTGAAAAATCCAAACCGCTGGATACTAGACAGCATGAAAGTTCACAATCAATTAGCTCAATATCAAAATCTATAAGAAATAAGTATGCATATATGTGAATCAGTATGATGTGGAATTTCAAGTTTCAGACAAACATCACCTACTACCATAAGACCAACAGAAGTTAGTATTAGGAGCACAAACGGTCTGTGATACAGTACAGCATCAACAAAGAATACAACTCATGTCAAATATGGGAAAATCTTCCAGATAGCTAATATTATTCATGTTCATACAAATGGTTGTTTCAAAGCAAGTTACATATGTTGGCACTTAAAAGATTCAATAGGAAAATCAATGACATTACAGGTTATACTATAAGTGAAAGTTCCTGATAATGTTACTCATTCTGTGGAAATTCAAGATGACCATTACAGTATAGTAATGCGAAGGAAACGGACTTTGTTTCGTTACCTGAAGGATTACGTACTGAAAGGGAGGAGCAGTCATTTTATTGGAAATTGTAACACCAGTATTAAAGTTGGAAAGTAAATCAGAAGCAGTTCCAAGGAACTATATTGCTAATCAAGAAAACTAACTAGTGTATGTCATAAATCTGTTTTGTGAGTTGGGCATGAAAGTACTGCCCACCATAGCACATATTGCTAAAGTAGTTAGAAATTAGTAACACAAATAAAAGATAATGATCATCACAGTGATCAATATGGGATAAGCACAATTATGTTGGACTGAGATGGGTTTAATACATTACTACTGAATAACAGTAATATTGAATTAGTTAACCAACTGTTGTCTTAACTAACATGGGCACTATTTATTTTCATGAGAAGCATATATTTCTTTATGTTATACAGGGCAGGGGTGAGATATAGGAATGTTGAATCAGTTATACCCTTTATGAGTTTTGCCAGTTGTAACTTTGAAATTACAGAAGTCACTGAAATAATTACTGACCTTTGTAAATACTTTCACTGTAAACTACAGTCAACATAAGATGGAGGACCCAAAAACTGTTCTGTCTGCTAACTGGGTTTGTGACTAACACTTTTAGCAAGACACACTGATATTACTCCAAAGAAACACGAATATATGAATAAAAGCACTATGCCAAACCTTTGGAGTGTATAAGAATTGCATAGGCCTTTGAACTGTTATGGCCCATGCTTGGTTTTTATAATTACAGTTCTGTTCTGTGACGTTTAGTACTGAACAAGGCTTTCAATAAAATCTGAAAGTAGTCACTGTGATGAAGCCTTTTTCCTTGCACTCATTCTTCTGAAATACTTTAACCATTCATTTAACTGGTCATGTGGAGCATTTCATAAAAAGACTAAACACTACATAAAATTATTACTCCATGAAAGTCAATAAATATTATCGAACAGTAATGATTCTGTAGTACGTTAGAAATAGAGTCACTGGGAATATTTCATCACTAGAAATCGGGACCTATCCAGGAAAGTGACTGAGGTTAAATCAGTGCTCTTGAGACACAGTTGATAATGGACGAATTATTATTGAAATATTCAACAAATTATTGGTAAATGGAAATAAATTAAAAATTTTACTTTCCTGAAGGTGGTTGCTGTTGCAAACTTCTGTGGTAAAAGTGTAAAGTCGTCAGGCGTAATCATGGCTCCTGATGTAAAACGCTCTATAAATTATCTTCTTGGTGCCAGAATTTTACGATTCAGAGGAAACCCATAAATGTCACGACCTAATAGCCAATGTAAATCCACATCTGAGGGGCAAATAATCCAGTAGTACTATATTTCTTGTCTCATTAAGCACTCAGGCTTTTAGCTGGCTGGATGCTGACACAAAGATCTCTTGTGCTGCTTCACTCCAAACCACCTTTTACACTCCCGCCTAAAGCTTTCGTTGCGGAAGTAACTCACTCAAGGTCTTACATTTCATATAAACCTATATTTCCTACACATGAACCTGTAATACGTATAACACTTTAACACATTTACATTATAAAAAGAGTATAATTTTAAAAAATACATTCGCAAATTAATTTTGTTATCATAATTTTACAGATATAAGGACAGTTATTTCCATATGTGTCAACTCAAAGAACATTATAACACAGGTATTACAGCACTCACAGAAAACAATGAGATTGTCTGAAAGTGGTACAATCTATGTTGTACATAAGTCTTACAAACAAGGTGACCTCTGCTCATTTAAGTCCTGGAAGGCAAGAACGCCAGATGTACAGTGTCTGTTAACAGTACTCGCCTAGTAACCACATCAATATGCATCTACGTGTGGTATCACGTATCGATACCATTCCAGAGCCTATCTGGGCTGTGAATGCTTCCTCTTATAACACCGGTGCAATTTTGTCGCATAAATTTGGTGCTGTTGACAGGCCGATTGCCTTTGGTTCGAAGTTATTGAAAAAAGCTGAATGTAATAACTCGCAAATTGAAAAGAAGGCTCTCACCATTTACCGAGCATTCGCTTGGAGAAATACAAGTCAAGTACATCTTGTGTTTGTTGTGTTAACTAGTTAACTAATCATTCCTGCTCCTATCCAGCTTTCCACTCTGTAGCTTATCTCTCCTTAACGTTGTGTACCAAGTCATACGCGAAAATTCCTGGCGGCTAGTGATCGTGTGGCAGTCTTCGAGTTGCTTTCTTCCTGTTCTGTCCTCTTCTGCTGCCATTGTTTATTTTCTGTTACTTGTAATTTGGATACCCAGCCTTTCCCTTGCTTGTGCTCTTTATGTTCTAGGTTCCATGGTTGCTGCTTTTGCACCCCTTTTTGCTCACTCTATGCTATTTTTGCTTTTCGCTATTTGGCTTGGTTCATTGCTTCGCTGATCATGGCTACTGTGCCGCAATCGCCTGCCGCGCCGCCTGCAGCTGATCGTATGCAGTTCACTCAGTTTCTGAGTCAACAAATGGCGCAGCTGCTTGAAGTGAAGAATCGCTTCGTGGCGTCGCAGACGACTGCATACAACTCAGCCGTACCGCCTGCGCAACTGCTGCCACTTTGTGAGTTTGGCGAGGCGGAGGACGACTGGGAAGAGTCCTCGCACAATTCAACGCGCACATTGCAGCGCATCACATACAAGCTACCGACAAACACTCTTATTTCTTGGCCTTGACGGGAGTGACAGTTTCCCGCTTATGCCCAAAGTTGTTTCCCGCATCGCACCCTGAGTTGGTAGATCATGAGGACCTTTTGCAGGCGCTTCAGAAGTATTATGAGGACGGGGTTCAAGTGGCGGCTGACAGTTACTAATTCTTTAGTTGCGTAAGCATAAACGGTAGACCTACCGTCAGTGGGTGAGTGAATTAAAAAAAAAAAAAAGTGTGCGAAATCTTATGGGACTTAACTGCTAAGGTCATCAGTCCCTAAGCTTACACACTACTTAACCTAAATTATCCTAAGGACAAACATACACACCCATGCCCGATGGAGGACTCGAACCTCCGCCGGGACCAGCCGCACAGTCCATGGCTGCAGCGCCCTAGACTGCTCGGCTAATCCCGCGCGGAGGTAAGTGAATTTCAGGGCCTTTCTAGATAGACAACGTAGGTTCAAATGCGACTGTAGCAAAAATTACTGTGATGCTATTTTTAGTGATACCACCATGCACAATGTAGTAGACTCTGGAGTTCGGGAACACAATCTTAAATACAAGGACCATTTATTGCAACAGGTCTGCAGATTCTGGATGATCAGTATTCCTGCGAGAGTGCTCCATACAGTTTCGAGGTAGTGCCTGTTTGTTCCGTAGGAAGCAGCGACAAACAGGCCTCACCAACGCATCACATACAGAAGCCCGACCGACCACAGCCACTGCGCTTATGCAAATATGTGTCGCGTCCGGCACGAGATGTGAAGCCGTGCCCTCGCGGTAATATGGCACATAATCGCCGGTCTTGCCTACGCGTGGAACGACTTTTTTTTTTTTGTGAAAAACGGAGACATGTGCAGTGTGTGTGCTGACATGTAAGGCACCCCTCGTGCTGCTACTTCACGCACGTCTAAGTCACATACAGTGCGTAGTGTGTTTTCAAAGCCCCACAGTGTCATTAGTACAAAACAACAGTGTAATAGCCGTTCAGAAACGGCTCGCAACTCATTTGCAGTGCTGCGTGAAGACAGGAAACTTTTTGGGTCTCTTTACTATTCCTGGACAATCGGTCCGTTCGCAATTTGACACTGAAGCTTCAGTGGCTTTGCTCAGTCGTAGCAGTTACAAATTACCTGGAAAACCTAAGTTGTGCACATCGAGCCATACGCTGAGGGAGTATAACGGCCAATAAAAAAAATGGTTCAAATGGCTCTGAGCACTATGGGACTCAACTGCTGTGGTTATCAGTCCCCTAGAACTTAGAACTACTTAATCCTAACTAACCTAAGGACATCACACACATCCATGCCCGAGGCAGGATTCGAACCTGCGACCGTAGCAGTCCCACGGTTCCGGACTGCGCGCCTAGAACCGCGAGACCACCGCGGCCGGCTAACGGCCAATACAATCCCGTCTTAGGTACTTGTAAACTTCCTGCAACTTCCGAAATTTGACGGAGACTGTGACATTTACAGCGCTTTCCTTCTAAGACTACTAATATATGAATACTGATCAGTCTAGCTGGGTAATACAAACACCTTCTTCAGTGAGATTGCACAAATACGTCCGACGTCCTGTGGGAATGTCTGAGCAGCGAACGGGAGTACAGTGGACTGGGACTGCAGGCGGGTAGGTGGCGCTCGGTGGCAGTGTGGATGGGCAGTAGTGAGGCGTGGCGAGTCTCGTCCGTGTAGGCCCGACGACGCTGTGTTACGGGCGGCCAGTGGTTACCGCACCTGACTAGTCAACAGGAGCTCGTAGGTTCGAATCCCTGTTAGGTACACATTTTCGCTCGTCGCCGCTGATTCCACTAAATGTCCCACTGCAGATGACAACAGTGAGCCCCCCTCCAACAGTGCTCATATTTTGGTCTAGACTCTTTATCTGACTGGGTTAGCCATTAAGGACAATGTCGTTTCTGTTTCTTTCTTTGATCCTGTGAAGAGTCTTGCTAAGTTACGTACGGAATTTCAGGATTCGTTTTCCGAGGCTCTAGGCAAAGCCAAGAATTTTGTCGCCATATCACAATGAAGGTTAATGCACAGCCACATTTTGTCAGAGTCCCCCTTGCCCCTCAGGTTCTTCGAGAACAAGTGGCACAGGAACTTAATGCTTTGCAAACACAGTGGGGTCGCAGCGCCCATTACAGCCACTCAGTGGGCGACCCTGTTGTCCTTGTAAAAAGACCGTCCTACAGACTCTGGTTGTGCGCCGATTTAAATTAAAAAAAAAAAAAAACAACGCTACGGTCTCAGGTTCGAATCCTGCCTCGGGCATGGATGTGTGTGATGTCCTTAGGTTAGTTAGGTTTAAGGGGGACTTATGACCACAGCAGTTCAGTCCCATAGTGCTGAGCCATTTTAACCATTTTTTTTAAAAAAGAATAGTGGATCCTCAATCAGTTATCGACAGTTTTCCCTTGTCGCGCCCGGAAGAACTGACGGATACATTTGGTGCTGGTCGTTACTTTTCGGAAATTGATTTGCGCGACGCCTACTATGGATGAGCAGTCGCAAGGGACATTGTCATTAATACTTACCTGGGTCTCTTCAAATTTTGAGATCGCCTTTTGGCCGTGCGTCTACACCCACCATGTTTCAGGACTTTCTGGATTAGCTGACTGCAAAAGTTCCTTTTTGCTCGCAATTCTGGATGGCGTTCTTGTCTCACGTCGCCCTCCTGAAAAACACTTCAGCAATCTTCGCACTTCGTTTCGAGTATTGTCTGCAGCTGACGTCAGAAGTAAGAAAGAAAGTGTGATTTTTCCAGACTGAACGTGCTACTTAGCCAAGGTGTTCCCCCACTGTAGTCACATTTGCTTGCTATCCCTCACCTTACACTCTCACACAATGTGCGCGAATTGCAGTCTGTGTTAGGGAAGCTCACGTATTAGATCCGATTTATTTCTGATGCCGCTCAAATCGCGGCTCCCTTACATCGCTTGCGCAGGAAGAATGTTCCTTTTGTTTGCTCGCCGGACTGTCAGTCAGCTCTACATTAGTGGTCGATGCCTGGTTCATTTTGATCAAGCCAAACATGTGGTCTTAGCCGTGAATGCATCCTCTTTCAACATCGATGCCGTTTTTTCGCGTAAATTTGGTGCTGTTCACAGGCCGATTGCCTTTATTTCGAAGTTATTCAAGAAAGCTGAATGTATTCTGAAATTGAAAAGCACAGCCTCACCGTTTATCAGTATCCTTTTGGCAGAAAATATTGCTTGGTGTCCGACCATTAACATCTTTCTTTAGCCTTTCCCAGTCAGCCCAAACTCCCACAGCGCAGATGTTGCAATGTTGCACTCTTCTCTTGTTAAATTACCAGTACGAGACTGTGTGTCGGCCCACTTGTAAACCTGTCAACGCAGATGCTCTTTCTCGCCTCTCTGATGACCAAGATGCTTTGTATACCCCTCCGCTTAATCACCGGAAAATCACCCAGGCCACAGCAGGAGATCCTGATTTGCCGATTTTGTTGCACTACACGCACACTGGATGGCCGCATTCAGCCAGACAGATTCGTAGCTCTGTGGTTTGCCAATATTTTGCCCATCGTCACGCACTTGCAGTGCACCAAGGCATCGTGTTGTTTCGCGCCTTTAATGACCAGTCACTTGTTGTGGTTCCCCACCTCTGCACCCTGGCGTACTTTGTTTACTACAATAAGGGTCACTGGGGCGTCTTTCGTACCAACCATTTGGTGCAACACCATTGCGCTTGGCACGCTGGATGCGCTAGTTGAGCCACACCTGACTTGACTTCTCAGTCCGAAGCATTTGCTGAACATCAGAGAGCCCCGTCTCAGCAGTTCATTGCACGCCCCAAACCTCAAGTACTTTCGTGACAAAAAATGGTTCAAATGGCTCTGAGCACTATTTTACCTAACATCTGAGGTCATCAGTCCCCTAGAACTTTGAACTACTTAAACCTAACTTACCTAAGGACATCACACACATTCATGCCCGAGGCAGGATTCGAACCTGCTACCGTAGCGGTCACGCGGTTCCAGACTGTACCGCCTAGAACCGCTAGGCCACAGCGGCCGGCACTTTCGCAACAGTTGCATATGGATTTCGCGGGTCCTTGTATTGTATTGTATTCAACTGGGGACCTAGAAACGATGGAGAGGCTTCGTTCCCACCGTAGCCCTCAGTTGTACACAAACCCACAACAGGCTACAGCAGTTCACTCAACACACCGCCACCCCACACCGAACCCAGGGTTAATGTGCTTAGAAACAAATAATCCTGAGTTAACAAGGAGCATCAAAACCGATACGGGGATTACTGAACACAGGGTTGTCGTAGCGAGATTGAATATTGTAATCCCAAAACCCTGCAAAAATAAACGATAAATGTACCTATTCAAAAAAGCAGATAAAAATTAACTTGACGCCTTCCTCAGAGGCAATCGCCGCTCATTCCAAATTAATAATAAAAGTGTAGACCAGATGTCGCTTAAATTCAAAGAAGCAGTATCGGCAGCAATTGAGAGATTTATACTAAATAAATTTACAAACGACGGAGCTGATCCTCCTTGGTACACAAAACGGTTTAGAACGCTGTTGCAGAAACAACGAACAAACATGCCAAATTTAAACAGACGCAAAATCCCCAAGAATGGTGATCTTTTTCAGAAACTCGAAATTTAGCGCGGGCTTCAATACGCGATGATTATAACAGTTTTCACAACGAAACTTTGTCTCGAAACCTGACAGAAAATCCAAAGAGATTCTGGTCGTATGTCAAGTATGTTAGCGGCAACAATCAATCAATGACTTCTCTGCGCGATAGCAATGGAGATGCTATCGAAGACAGTGCTGCCATAGCAGAGTTACTGAACACAGCCTGCCGAAATGTCTTCACAATAGAAGAAGAAGTAATTATTCCAGAATTCGAATCGAGAACAGCTGCCAACATGAGTAACGTAGAAGTAAATATCCTTGGAGTAGTGAACCAATTTAATCACATAATAACAGCAAGTCTTCTGGTCCAGACTCTATACCAATTAGGTTCCTTTCGGAGTATGCTGATGCATTAGCTCCATACTTAACAATCATACACAACCGTTAGCTCTACGAAAGATCCGTACCCAAATACTGGAATCTTGCACAGGTCACAACCAATATTCAAGAAAGTCAGTAGGACTAATTCACTAAATTAGAGGCCCATATAGTTAACGTTGATATGCAACAGGATTTCGGAACATATATTGTGTTCGAACATTATGAATTACCTCGAAGAAAACGGTCTATTGACACACAGTCAACATGGGTTTAGAAAACATCGTTCTTGTGAAACACAACTAGCTCTTTATTCACATGAAGTGCTGAGTGCTATTGACAAGGGATTTCAGATCGATTCCGTATTTCTGGATTTCCGGAAGGCTTTTGACACTGTACCACACAAGCGGCTCGTAGTGAAATTGCGTGCTTATGGAATATTGTCTCAGTTATGTGACTACATTTGTGATTTCCCGTCAGAGATGTCACAGTTCGTAGTAATTGACGGAAAGTCATCGAGCAAAACAGAAGTGATTTCTGACGTTCCCCAAGGTAGTGTTATAGGCCCTTTGCAGTTCCTTATCTATATCAACGATTTGGGAGAGAATCTGAGCAGCTGTCTTCGGTTGTTTGCAGATGACGCTGTCGTTTATCGATTAATAAAGTCATCAGATGATGAAAACAAGCTGCAAAACGATTTAGAAAAGCTATCTGAATGGTGCGAAAAGTGGCAGTTGACCCTAAATAACGGAAAGTGTGGGGGCATCCACAAGAGTGCTAAAAGGGACTCGTTAAACTTCGGTTAGAAGATAAATCAGTCTAATCTAAAAGCCGTAAATTCAACTAAATACCTAGTTATTACTATTACGAACAACTTAAATTGGAAGGAACACATACAAAATGTTGTGGGGAAGAGTAACCAAAGACTGTGCTGTATTGGCAGGACACTTAGAAAATGTAGCAGGCCTACTAAGGAGAGTTCCTTCACTATGCTTGTCCGTCCGCTTTCAGAATACTGCTGCGCGGTGTGGGATCCTTACCAGATAGGACTGACGGAGTGCATCGAAAAAGTTCAAAGAAGGGCAGCACGTTTTGTATCATCGGGAAATAGAGGAGAGAGTGTCACAGAAATGATACAGGATTTGGGCTGAACACCATTAAAAGAAAGGCATGAGAATTGTGAAGGTGGTTTGATGAACCCTCTGCCGGGCGGATTCATGCCGGGTCCTAGTTGTTGTTATGGTCGTCAGTCCTGAGACTGGTTTGATGCAGCTCTCCCTGCTACTCTATCCTGTGCAAGCTTCTTCATCTGCCAATACCTACTGCAATCTACATCTTTCTGAATCTGCTTGGTGTATTCATCTCTTCGTCTCCCTCTAATTTTTACCCTCCACGCTGCCCTCCAATACTAAATTGGTGATCCCTTTATGCCTCAGAACATGTCCTACCAATCGATCCCTTCTTCTTCTCAAGTTGTGCCACAAACTCCTCTTCTCCCCAATCCTATTCAATACTTCCTCATTAGTTATGTGATCTACCCATCTAATCTTCAGCATTCTTCTGTAGCACCACATTTCAAAGGCTTCTATTCTCTTCTTGTCCAAACTATTTATCGTCCATGTTTAACTTCCATACATGGCTACACTCCATACAAATACTTTCAGAAACGACTTCCTGACATTTAAATCTATACTCGATGTTAACAATTTTCTCTTCTTTAGAAACGCTTTCCTTGCCACTGCCAGTTTACATCTTATATCCTCTCTACTTCGACCGTCATCAGTTACTTTGCTCCCCAAATAGCAAAACTCATTTACTACATTAAGTGTCTCATTTCCTAATCTAATTCCCTCAGCATCGCCCGACTTAATTCGACTACATTCCATTATCCTTGTTTTGCTTTTGTTGATGTTCATCTTATATCCTCCCTTCTTGGTGTTTCAGGAGTGCAACTGTACATAAGTCATACATGTATTTATTTCTTCTCACTTTCTTTGTTATGACATTATACAGTCTTCGCAAAAAAACGTAAAATGCTGACCTTCACTTGACTAGCTGATGTTAGCGTCAGAATAACATTTCTCTATGGCAACAGCATCGCACTGTGCTGTCAAGAGGGCTGTTAGTATCTTCAAGGTTGCATAGAACACGTTCGAACCACAGTTAATCACAAACTGTCAACATAAATTGAGCTAAGTCTCAAGTCCTGGGAAACTATTACTTTTCCTCGTTTTAACAGATAATGGAGCACAGAGTTCATTGTATTACACATCTGTGGTAAATTGCACACTGTGTGTGCGTGCAGTCGAAATACTTCTCGGGAGGTCGATGTGATGAATGTCTTGCCCCGAACGACCGAATGCGTAGCTTTTCCACCATGCTACATGAGTCGTGATTCGGAAGTATTTGAGGAGCTACATCAAACACATTAATCGTTCAGCTACTGGTCTTCCTGTGGAACGATACTACAACATTGTCCTAGGTGATTTACCAGAGAAACGTCCGCGGACTTGTTTTCCTGATTCGTTATTTCGCTCAAAACTTTTCGATTTCGGAAAACCATTCGATACGCAGCTTCTAAACTTCGAGCGAGAAGATTTTGTAAAAGATAAAAATATTTCAGTATGAGAATGCAAAGATAAGAAGAGTCATTTATAAATCTACTTTCAAAATCGTAAACACTTTTCTGGGATTTGCTACCATAAAATTACATCAAATGATATCATTGCTAAGAAGTCTGGAAACCTTTAGAGACAGCATTGGTTGAAACTACTGCCAAACGTTTTCCTTAATATACTAGTATCTCTGGCTCATTATCCAGTTAATCGGTGTCATTTTGCACTACACGGCTAATAAGTTACTTATTTTAGCATAGATTGTCATATTTTTAATGATTTTATTTTATTTATTCTCGTATGGGAAACATATGTGATAATATGTACAGGTAGTTAATACTATATTATTTTTGTTCAGAACTTGCCAATTTCCACAGCATTTTCTGCTGCTTGATGATCTTCTGCGCAGGAGGTTGGGCGCAGTCGGTGTTGAAGCAAAGATGAACAGGGTGGTCTTGTCCACAATTGCACTGAATATCATCTTCGTCAGTGTAGTCCTATCTTGCCAAATTGACCTTTGATCTGCCACGCCCACGTCTCAGTCTGTTGAAGGACTTGCAAGTCGTCCAGTTCTCATAAAAGCCAGAAGGTAGAGTTTCTGGAGCTCTGTTACAGCCAGGGGAAGGTAGGACCCAGCCCTCCATAGTTGCAACCTTGTTTTTCCCGCAATGGTTCCAAGTACGGTCGATGTTCTGGGAAACTCCTCCTTAACTTCAGCTGTTGAGAGTGTGGCTAGTGGCCATACAGAGGACATGTTCTCTCCTGCTTCAGGTTCTTTTTTCCTCATTCGCGGCTTTTTCTCTTCGAACAGGAGGTGGTGTTATTCCTGTGAGGTGTGAAGCCATTCGACTGGAGTGGATTTCAGGCAACCTGTTATGGTACTGCTGGTGTCACACAGAGTTACGTCCACCTGTTTGGCAACTGTTGATTTGTACCAAACAGGACATGCATATTTTGCCGCAGAATAGCATACTGCCTTTGCACAGGTTCATAGTTTGAGGTTGACTACCCCACTGTGATCCGCTCGGTTTCCGTAAAAGTTTGCTCCCGGTAGAAAATTTGACTTGCAGTTCATGCAGTGCTTCCTGAAAATGAGAGATCTAGGAGTTGTAATTTGCGACTAGATTCCCTGTTCCTCAAATGAAAAGCCCACACTTGTGATTTTGCGGCATTTGGTTGAATCTGGATTGCGCTGTAGACCTGGAAAGTAGTTTAAGGGCACTAGCGAGGATGTTCTCCATTGATGTGCTCTGGGTGGCTAGAGCAAGGCAGACAAGAAGCTCCTGCTATTGGGTAGTAGGGATTGGTCATTTGCTTTCATACTGAAGCCAGTACAGTTTCCTGTGAGGGGCCGTTTTTCTGTAGCCTCCACCTCGATCGGTTGCGCTTATCTTGGAAGATAACGAAGAACCTGCGATTCGGCGAAAAAGTGGCCATCAGCCTGGTTAGGCTAAAACCCTTGGTCAGGTTGTACGCCTTGGCTAGTAAATACACTGCTCATAAGTCGATAGGTACCACTCCTGTCACCTTACGAGCTTCAAACCTATCTTCTATAAACTGCGTGAGATTCAGCAGTTGTCGAAATCCAGATTGCTGAGGCATGAGTAAGAGGTCAATCACAGGCGCTTTAAAATCAACCTTTCCAGCAGTTTGTGAAGATGAAATATTAGTACGACTGATTTAAAATTTTTTGGATTGTTTCCCTCGGAAGCGTCAAAGAATGCCGGCTAATCCTTTCACTCCAGACGCATCGACACTGGAGCCCTTTTCAGGGCCACAGTTAACGATTTCTAATGATCAACTCTCTCTTCACTTAAAAAAAGTGAAAAGTAAAATGTCTATGGCATTGTGTTACGTCGCCAACACCTTTCTTATATTTGATTAACTTCTCATGGTTGGGATTCACAGTCATATAATATTTCTTAAAATACATCCTAGTCGCCGTTGACTGTGTAAAATATTTATTATTTTATTTTTTATAAAATATTTATTATTTTGTAATAATAAATATTTTACACAGTCAACGGCGACTATGATGTCTTTTAGGAAACCTTTCTTACAGTCCTCTGCCTCACGACTTAAGCCACACGCAGCAATACATAGAAATGAAAGGAAAGCGACTTGTAAGGGGCATCCTAAATGCAATCCACACAGTAATATATACTCTAAATTATAATGGCATCTTGACAGCATTTAAACGTATATCATGAAAGTGGTTAGTAAAGAGACTGCGAGTATAAAAGGCTTAACAAAGCTGTCTCTGTTCCAAGAGACCTAGTCATGCTATATTAGATGATTGTTCGAATCCATAGGCCGCTTCCTGTATCATAAATTTCTACGCTATTGGATTACGTCGACAGCCACATCACGAACAGATCTGCACAGACACTGGGAGCGCATAACTCATGTAGATAGCTGCTGTGCTGAAAAGAGAATGTACAAGCAGCCACGGACGACGGAACTGTTTAGCGTGTCACTTAATTTTGTAACGGCTGTCAGAGAGGCACAAAAGAGCGCAGAATTGTCAGCACGTGCGATATCAGCACATTTAGCAGCGGGCAGTCTCGGAGGCCGTTCAGGCACTGTGGCTTGCGCGTGCTGCCGAGTCAACGGTGCGCCGTTCGTACCTCGATCCGGGGAAAACCGCAGTCGCCAGAGTCAACGCGTCTACGACAGCGTTTGTTGTCACCTATCTACGTGTGCATCGACAGCGGTAGAGGAGGCGTCATGGTGTCATGTCCACATAGAACACATTTCAGTTGATATGTTTATGTTTTTCAAATTTTAATTTCCAAATTTACCAAGAACTTTCGGAGAATAAAGTGCTAGAAAACTTGTATTGCGCTGACGACTTGAGTGGTAACATTCTACCGAGGCCAAGCTGCACATTGCCAGGTAAACATGCCTACAACGAACACAGAAAGTTCAATAAGGCGGAAAAATCCCGAAAGTACTTGCAAACGACAAAGTACTTGTCCCATTTACACGTTTATTTTATCGTAGTGCAGACTGAAATACCGATAATGATGACTCCACACTTCGATTCTTTATTATGAAGGGGAGAGTGGGGCAAAACCGACCTGTTAACATTATGTCTTATTAAAACCGGACTTCTGCTTTTTTTTTTTTTTTGCGAAATGAGGCTATTAATATTACGTGCATTATTGATAAGTGGTTTAATTGTTGTGAATTCTTTTCCTGGCGTTGACAAAATGGCGGTTATGCCCCATAGTTGGGGTAAAACAGAAACTCGTAAGATTTAAAAGTAAAAAAGTTTAAAATTTACAAAAAAATATACAAATGAATTTTTAAAAAAAAACTTATGAGAATTTATCAACATAAAATAAGAAATTAACACCACATGAGATTACATTTAAGTTTCAAGAACAAAAGCTACGAACGAAATTGTCATCTTGTTCTTTACAGTCGTACAAGTCTCGTGGGCCCATCCCTCACAGTTCAGACACTGAATTCACCCTTCCCTGTCCTTTGAGTCAAAATATAATTCATTGCAGAACACGCAAGCCTCTTCTTCTTCATTCAAGTCATCATCTTCATCAAATTTATTTCCACTTTCTTTTCTTTTACCTCTCTATTTTCATATTTTGTTTGGAACTTAGATTGAAAAGAAAGCCTCCTCTTTGGACACCTTTTATTTTTAGTATCTTCGCCAAATGCACCATTGTTTAATCTTTCATTCTTCCTTCTTTAATTTTCCTTTGCTCTTCTTTTTTCTTCTCCTCTATCTCCAGTTCTGATTTGTAAGGTGAGGATCTTTATTTACCACAAGGCTGGTTTTTAATTTACAAGGCAAGTAATATTTGTTCGTATCCATATACCACCAAAAGTTGTCTCAAAAGCACTTTCTGTAATACACATCAGCAGATAGCTGACACTGGGAATAATTTATACGTCTGTAACAGACAGAATAGACTGTAGCACAGATAATACCAAAACAGATAGGTGAAATAACTAAATATAGTAAATTTAGATACACGGCTGTGAAGCAGTCAGGGAAAATTTTATTATTTATTGCTTGTAACAACAATTTTTATAATATTTGTTAACAGATGCTGGAAACTTGTAATAAAATACACTTCTGTGAAGCAGATAGGGCGCGCTGTAACATCAATAATCATACATACGTATAGACAGAATTACTAGAAAAAATTGAAAAATATTACATGCGCAGTCCTAAGGTAACCAGAGCGGACTGTTGTCCCAGTCGTTAGTATAATCACGGAAAGTACAAAATTTAAAATGTCCAGTCTCTGGCGTCAACAAATATCAGTGACACATATGAAGAACTTAGTTTGGAAAAAATAAAAAAAATGGTTTAAATGGCTTTGAACACTATGGGACTTAACATCTGCGGTCATCAGTCCCCTAGAACTTAGAACTACTTAAACCTAACTAACCTAAGGACATCACACACATCCATGCCCGAGGCAGGATTCGAACCTGCGTCCGTAGTGGTCCCACGGTTCCATACTGAAGCGCCTAGAATCGCTCGGCCACACCGGCCGGCGGAAAAAATCATTTTAAAACTTTACTTACACGGTTGTAAAGCAATTGAAGGGTGTTACTATTTCAGTAACATACAGAAAATTTAAAATAATGTACATCTCTGTGAAGCCGACTGAAGGCGTTACCAACGAGTATCGTGAGCAAGAAAATCCCAGGCAATCAGAGGGCCTACAACACATGAATTAAGCAGTTATAGTTGTTGTTGTTGTTGTGGTCTTCAGTCCTGAGACTGGTTTGATGCAGCTCTCCATGCTACTCTATCCTGTGCAAGCTTCTTCATCTCCCAGTACCTACTGCAACCTACATCCTTCTGAATCTGCTTAGTGTATTCATCTCTTGGTCTCCCTCTACGATTTTTACCCTCCACGCTGCCATCCAGTACTAAATTGGTGATCCCTTGATGCCTCAGAACATGTCCTACCAACCGATCCCTTCTTCTGGTCAAGTTGTGCCACAAACTCCTCTTCTCCCCAATCCTATTCAGTACCTCCTCATTAGTTATGTGATCTACCCACCTAATCTTCAGCATTCTTCTGTAGCACCACATTTCGAAAGCTTCTATTCTCTTCTTGTCCAAACTATTTACCGTCCATGTTTCACTTCCATACATGGCTACACTCCATACAAATACTTTTAGAAATGACTTCCTGACACTTAAATCTATACTCGATGTTAACAAATTTCTCTTCTTCAGAAACGCTTTCCTTGCCATTGCCAGTCTACATTTTATATCCTCTCTACTTCGACCATCATCAGTTATTTTGCTCCCCAAATAGCAAAACTCCTTTACTACTTTAAGTGTCTCATTTCCTAATCTAATACCCTCAACATCACCCGACTTAATTCGACTACATTCCATTATCCTCGTTTTGCTTTTGTTGATGTTCATCTTATATCCTCCCTTCAAGACACTGTACATTCCGTTCAAGTGCTCTTCCAAGTCCTTTGCTGTCTCTGACAGAATTACAATGTCATCGGCGAACCTCAAAGTTTTTATTTCTTCTCCATGGATTTTAATACCTACTCCGAATTTTTCTTTTGTTTCCTTTACTGCTTGCTCATTATACAGATTGAATAACATCGGGGAGAGGCTACAACCCTGTCTTACTCCCTTCCCAACCATTGCTTCCCTTTCATGTCCCTCGACTCTTATAACTGCCATCTGGTTTCTGTACAAATTGTAAATAGCCTTTCGCTCCCTGTATTTTATCCCTGCCACCTTTAGAATTTGAAAGAGAGTATTCCAGTCAACATTGTCAAAAGCTTTCTCTAAGTCTACAAATGCTAGAAACGTAGGTTTGCCTTTCCTTAATCTTTCTTCTAAGATAAGTCGTAAGGTCAGTATTGCCTCACGTGTTCCAGTATTTCTACGGAATCCAAACTGATCTTCCCCGAGGTCGGCTTCTACTAGTTTTTCCATTCGTCTGTAAAGAATTCGTGTTAGTATTTTGCAGCTGTGGCTTATTAAACTGATTGTTCGGTAATTCTCACATCTGTCAACACCTGCTTTCTTTGGGATTGGAATTATTATATTCTTCTTGAAGTCTGAGGGTATTTCGCCTGTTTCATACATCTTGCTCACCAGATGGTAGAGTTTTGTCAGGACTGGCTCTCCCAAGGCCGTCAGTAGTTCCAATGGAATGTTGTCTACTCCGGGGGCCTTGTTTCGACTCAGGTCTTTCAGTGCTCTGTCAAACTCTTCACGCAGTATCGTATTTCCCATTTCATCTTCATCTACATCCTCTTCCATTTCCATAATATTGTCCTCAAGTACATCGCCCTTGTATAGACCCTCTATATACTCCTTCCACCTTTCTGCTTTCCCTTCTTTGCTTAGAATTGGGTTTCCATCTGAGCTCTTGATGTTCATACAAGTGGTACTCTTTTCTCCAAAGGTCTCTTTAATTTTCCTGTAGGCAGTATCTATCTTACCCCTAGTGAGATAAGCCTCTACATCCTTACATTTGT
Source organism: Schistocerca nitens (assembly GCF_023898315.1). Lineage (NCBI taxonomy): Eukaryota > Metazoa > Arthropoda > Insecta > Orthoptera > Acrididae > Schistocerca > Schistocerca nitens. The sequence continues at coordinate 6,110,591 of NC_064615.1, read as the reverse complement.
CCTCTAGCCATCCCTGCTTAGCCATTTTGCACTTCCTGTCGATCTCATTTTTGAGACGTTTGTATTCCTTTTTGCCTGCTTCATTTACTGCATTTTTATATTTTCTTCTTTCATCAATTAAATTCAATATTTCTTTTGTTACCCAAGGATTTCTACTAGCCCTCGTCTTTTTACCTAATTGATCCTCTGCTGCCTGCACTACTTCATCCCTCAAAGCTACCCATTCTTCTTCTACTGTATTTCTTTCCCCCATTCCTGTCAATTGTTCCCTTATGCTCTCCCTGAAACTCTGTACAACCTCTGGTTCTTTCAGTTTATCCAGGTCCCATCTCCTTAAATTCCCACCTTTTTGCAGTTTCTTCAGTTTTAATCTACAGTTCATAACCAATAGATTGTGGCAGAGTCCACATCTGCCCCTGGAAATGTCTTACAATTTAAAACCTGGTTCCTAAATCTCTGTCTTACCATTATATAATCTATCTGATACCTTTTAGTATCTCCAGGGTTCTTCCATGTATACAACCTTCTATCATGATTCTTAAACCAAGTGTTAGCTATGATTAAGTTGTGCTCTGTACAAAATTCTACCAGGCGGCTTCCTCTTTCATTTCTTAGTCCCAATCCATATTCTCCTACTACGTTTCCTTCTCTCCCTTTTCCTACACTCGAATTCCAGTCACCCATGACTATTAAATTTTCGTCTCCCTTCACTATCTGAATAATTTCTTTTATTTCATCATACATTTCTTCAATTTCTTCGTCATCTGCAGAGCTAGTTGGCATATAAACTTGTACTACTGTAGTAGGTGTGGGCTTCGTATCTATCTTGGCCACAATAATGCGTTCAGTAAGCTGTTTGTAGTAGCTTACCCGCGTTCCTATTTTCCTATTCATTATTAAACCTACACCTGCATTACCCCTATTTGACTTTGTGTTTATAACCCTGTAGTCACCTGACCAGAAGTCTTGTTCCTCCTGCCACCGAACTTCACTAATTCCCACTATATCTAACTTTAACCTATCCATTTCCATTTTCATATTTTCTAACCTACCTGCCCGATTAAGGGACCTGACATTCCACGCTCCGATCCGTAGAACGCCAGTTTTCTTTCTCCTGATAACGACATCCTCTTGAGTAGTCCCCGCCCGGAGATCCGAATGGGGGACTACTTTACCTCCGGAATATTTTACCCAAGAGGACGCCATCATCATTTAATCATACAGTAAAGCTGCATGCCCTCGGGAAAAATTACGGCCGTAGTTTCCCCTTGCTTTCAGCCGTTCGCAGTACCAGCACAGCAAGGCCGTTTTGGTTATTGTTACAAGGCCAGATCAGTCAATCATCCAGACTGTTGCCCTTGCAACTACTGAAAAGGCTGCTGCCCCTCTTCAGGAACCACACGTTTGTCTGGCCTCTCAACAGATACCCCTCCGTTGTGGTTGTACCTACGGTACGGCTATCTGTATCGCTGAGGCACGCAAGCCTCCCCACCAACGGCAAGGTCCATGGTTCATGGGGGTGGGGGGGGGGGTTATAGTAAGGGTTCAATTTCGACAGGCCTGACGGTCAGTTACTCGACAAACTCTAAAACATATACAGGGAATACACATTAAATTTACACAGCAAGTGAACTGTAGGCACAACAGAAAAACGAGGACATACAAGTGAGTCCGTTTCGCCCCGTAGTACCCAAAATAATAAGGCACGCAAGTACAAGAACTGGCAGAGTCTAAAACTTTAATTTAGAAAACACATACACCTTCCGAAACTGAAACCCTCTTACAATTAAATAATTATTTGATTGAGACAGGTTCATATCATCAGAATGCTGATCCACACGAAGGCACCAGCCAAACACGACCAGTAGAACAATCCAAATCACTTTATTGTCAAATAGGAAACAACACACAGAAGTAACAGCCACAAGAAATGGTGCTCACTGTCGTCACTGTATCAGGCGAAAGTGTATCATGGATGGCTGCCGAGCCGCTAGTGCGCTACCATTCAAGATCTTGAGGAATCGGTAACTAAGTAACGTTGGACAGAGTTTCCGCAAGCACAAGATCCGATATAGCCCTGTGCAAGAGTCAGTTCATCGCTCCCTCCCCCCGCCCCGATCACCGCTCAAAGGGAAACACCGAGGGGTGAGGGGCAGGATGGTGACAGGTACCAGAGATTCAGGGCACAAACCTGTGGTTCAGCATCCCGATAACTAGAGCTGATTTTAAGCTGGCTTAAATGCTCCCAGAGCCGGTTCTTAGTGGCTCGGTCCTCAACGGTCAGCTGCCCGTGCGTGCAAGACACCGGAGCGTCGACGTCTGCGTCAGCGGTGGCGCCCGCGTCTTTTGCATCAACAACTATCAGCCACGTAGATGAGAAACTTCGTGTTAAAGATCTTAACTTTACGTACACAGCTGTGAAGCAGCCAGGGTGAACTACTGTTTAACTAATATGCGTAATCACAGAAAAACGAAAATTTGAAATAATGTACACATCTGTCAAGCAGATTTTTCCATCAACTAATATCAATCGCACTGATTAAAAAAGTTAGCTTTATAAATCTTAACTTTACATACGTAGCTGTGAAGTAGCCAAACGGAATTACCATTTCACTAATACGCTTAATCATAGAAAACAGAAAATTTAAAACTATGTAAATGTCTGTGCAGCAGACTGAAGGCCTTGCCAACCACTTCTATGAGCAACAAAATCCCAGGCAACCGAAGGGCGCAGAGCCCAAGAGTAAGACAATTACAGCAAGGATTCAGGCTTGGCCGACCTCACGGACAGTTCTTCTACAAATTCTGAATCATACACACAGAATACACAGCTAGTTACAGTAACAAACTTAAAGTAGGTCAAATCAGAATTACAGTGGTATTTGTTCGAGGATTCCAGTGCGAGTCGTTTGCAAGACACCGTATTTTGAAAAGTTCCCACATCGACACTTGTACGATACCTGTGGTAGAACACACTAAAGAATAACACAAGTGCATGTACTAGTTACGTGGATTCTGACAAATAACCGTAGCAAGTTGTGTTCAAAATGACCACTGGGGGTGGCAATACAGGCTTCCAGTCTGGTAGGGAACGACCGCTGCAAACGTGCTAGCATTTCGGCGGCGATGTCCCAGCAGGCTGCCGTAGTACACATTGTATTGCATATTAATGAGTGTAGTTCATATGTCCTCGCCGACAGCGTCTTTCATCTTTCCCCACAGGAAAAAACCTACAATCGACAAATGCGGGAAAAGGGACAGCCAAGGTACAGGTCCTCTGCGTCCATTCCAACAATTTGGAAACGATTCGTGAAAACATCGACTAGTACCTCGTGTAGTACCTCGTGCATTATTGACTGGACAGCCATCATATTGGCACAACAGATTCTTCCTAGTCTTCAGAGCAACGTCCTCCAGTATCTGTGGAAGATGGTGTGTTAATGAGGCTGTGATACTTGTGCATGTTCAGTGCCCCGTCTATGAAACAAGAGCGTATGAGCTGACGATTTACTATCCCATACCAAACGTTTACACTCCATGAACGCTGACGTTCCACCTGACGAAGCCAATGGATATTTCCAGCAGAACAATACTGCATGTTTCGACGAGCTACCTGGCCGTGATTAGTAGGTGTGCCTTCATGAGTAAACAAGATACGTCACACATCTGGATTATCCTGCCTTAATGCCCTTGTGCAGAAGTTGACACGGTTCTCATAATGGTTTAAGTAGCCCTAAGTCTAGGGGACAGATGACCTCAGATGTTAAGTCCCGCAGTGCTCAGAGCCATTTCAACTATTTGAATACGAGGCCCTGACTACCAATGCATTACGTGAAAACCGCACATCTATGGCACTTTCCATTTCCGCAATATTTCCGATGCGTGTTTAATGTGATTCACCCCGTATAATACCACATTTGAAAGGAGCTGACGCCCATTACTATTGCGAACGTCGAGTTTACTTGCTGAGACTTTTTACCTTATACATCCGTAAGGATACAACATAAACACATGAAAAAACTGCACAGCGCATGTACGAATCGAGCTGTGGTATCGTCCGAAGATAGCGGGGCCACACCAAAGTCATCAAAGCACATTGACATCACAGATATTAGTGATATCTCGCTGCAATCCACAGTATCGAATGCGAGAGAATGAAGAAAATACGCCCCCTCTGTCAGCACACCAGCGTCCTCACACGGAGGTCAGTATAGAGCCGAGCATGGAAGCTCTCTGTCCTCAGTTCGTGACCTCAGGTGAAGCGGTCAACAACTTCGGGTAGGAACAAAGAGTTATTCGTGTATCAGTCGGAAATGAACTTTTGTTCAAGTTGAACATTGTACTTCAAGAGAACAGTTTGTTAATTATTGCATCAAGTGATGCTTTAATAATCAACGTCAGTTGTAAATTATCATGTACTTCCTTGGAAAAGGATTTATAAAGTCAATTAACCATTTTTATCATTCATGTAATAAAGTGGACTGGTATGTCATCTGTTGTAGTTCCGATGGGCCACCTCCCAGAGGAACAAAATAATCTACAGATACTGGCCAGACGATTGCACTCGTACTTTTGTCTGGCGTAACATGAACACACGTCTTCCGCTACCCGATCAGTTCGTTGCCTTAGTCAAAACTGGTTCAAATGGCTCTGAGCACTATGCGAATTAACTTCTGAGGTCATCAGTCCCCCAAGACGTAGAACTACTTAAATCTAACTAACCTAAGGACATCATACACATCCATGCCCGAGGCAGGATTCGAACCTGCGACCGTAGCGGTCACCCGGTTCCAGACTGTAGCGCCTAGAACAGCTCGGCCACTCCGGCCGGCTTGCCTTAGTCGCTCGGCCATCACCACTTTTCTTTCACAGCGTTAACGTTAAGGGTACATTCACGGTAGTCGTTTCTTTTCGTGATTTCACAGAAAATATACACTTACTGATGAAAAATGCTCAACTTTCTATTAGCTATCGAACCTGCCAATGCTAAGCCGTTGCGTGTCTTACCGTTTATAGGCGTGTTTCTTAAAAAATGAGGAGACAGGGAGTCAAGATCTTCGGGCCAAAATAGAGTCTTAGATGGTACACAAGCGACCTTCTGAACATGAGCCTAATCTGTTTGCCATGGTTGAGGCTTTCCCCTTGTAAGTAACGCACCACCGTAGACTCATCGCAAAAGACAGAGGATTATTTAAAGGCAGCATAATCTAGGATGTTGCAGCAGGAAATCATTTCTTACTAAACATAAGCAGTATACAAACACGTGCCTCACATGTTCTTTCTAGGTTTCGTATCACATGTAATATGACCTTCCGCCCACTGATTGATCAGGTGTATTTTCTGAGTTTGTGTTGCAGGAAACACATGGTCTGGTGGTACAGTGACTGCATTTCGTTTGATTTCTAATCCCCATTAATCTTTGTCACTTGATTGTAATGAAAGTACCCGCACTCACGATACTTTAATCTTCGTCTTCAAGCTACCATTCACTACAGCACGCTTCCGTCTTGGATTAGTTTTTCCGGCACTGTAAGCTGCACGTTAAAAGTGGTACACAGCAGTGCGTCGACCGCATATCACAGGTTTTATCACTGTTGTGAAGGTATCTTCACAAAAACATACGAAATTGGTGTGACAAACCGAATAAATCGCAATTACATTATTACTGTGTAACGAGTTACCAGGGACCTCGCGCCCCCTACACCAAATTACACAGGAAAGATCTGCGTACAATTTCCATGAGAAATTCATTTGGATTATTTTAGCCAGCTTACACACACATAAACAAACACACACACACACACAGAGAGAGAGAGAGAGAGAGAGAGATGGGGTGTATATAGCCCTGCAACAGTTCTAGATCGTTGCTAGTAGCGCATCTCGTTAATCTAGCAAAAAACGCTGCACTCCGCAAGAATACGTGGGCGATACTTCCATAAAAAGCAGCTATACCACGGCATTGACAGCGACTACAAGTTTATTAACGTAATCTTCTTCTCTGAACAGATATAACGGGGCTACTGGGACGTGTCGACGCACACGAGCGTTTGGCTAATCTCTTTACGTAAGTGTCTCTGACTATGCCGTTTGTGATATTCCAGAGGATTAACTGTGCTCTAGCCTACATACGTATGGTGAGCTAACTGTGCCCGTGTCGCGCCTGGAAGGCTCGAGGGTGAACTACATATCCTTCAATTAGAGACAGAAGCGTAAGAGCTACATTAAAATCTGTTAGACTGGTCTTTTTGCACAGAAAAACTGCCTAGTAGATTACCTCTCTTTTGTATCGTCATTTTATTTAAATCTGAATTTTAAGTTTTCGTATAACAATTTCATCCATTAGGGAAAATTTGATGAGTCCGTGACTGACAATCAAAACGAAAAAAAAAAAAAATGCAATACAGCGTTAGTTTTAGAGTTTACTTTCATCGACTGTGGCGTTCGGCGGTTACACCACTCACTAAGAAGTCTTTTTTACCTTTTCGATAAATGCTTTTAATGGCGTTCGAGGAGATCATGGGATTACGGTGTATGCTGCAACTGCATGACGGAAGTCATTTCCATGTAAAATCCATCACACATACTAATGTAAGCAGTAGGTTCCACGTGAAGACGATTTAACCGTCGAAAGGCGTATCTCATGAAGTAAAACTTTGTCATTGTAGCTGTATTGGAATTGTTCGTCGTTTCTTCAATCTATAAACCTCGAATTAAAGCTTTGACAAGTTTCTTCCATTATTTCTGCGAACACTGAAATCGTTTGATACGTAACTTGATATTCTCGGTGCTCAAAGGAGGATTGTAATAACACCCATCAAACCCGACAACTCGACGCCTCCGGATAGCTTCTATCCTTCATGGTAGCTTATCTTTAAAAAAGTAAAGCTTTATAAATTTACAGTCATGCAGTTGTTACTAGTAAGTTTTCGATTGGCTAAAAATGAATAATAGTAACCATTGGAACTTAAATCACTTTGGTACCTTGAAAACTTGAAAGTTGTTGCGTACAAATAAGGAGAAAGTATTCAAAGCGGGTTCTGACTACAGAATTGTATAGATTGACGTGGGAGACGTATCTGATCTTCTGGCCACAAGTAGGTTCGATTATTGTGTCGTGGTGAGCGCAGATGCGGGAATCAACGACCTCAAGGTTATAGTAGCACCACCGAGGACTGTTGTTGGAATAATAGTTAGTGAAGCTATAAAGACATTTCTGATCAAAAATTTTGATATGAAAATGATTATGTGGGCAGCCATCAGAAAAAACATTCAGCAACAGGGAGTATAATGTGGATCTCTGTAATAAATGTAAGGGTGTTGTAGACTATTTGCTATCTGTGATGTTGCCACAGAAGATGGTGAAGCACGGGATGGATCCATTGTGATTAAATGTCATTATCTGGAAGTTACTAAGATTAGATTAGATTACATTTACTTTCATTCCAATTGATCGATAATGAGGAGGTCCTCTAGGATGTAGAACATGTCAGAAAAACAACAATACATGACAAATATTTACAACTAAAACAAATAACGTAATGTACCATTCCACAGGTCCCAAGTGGAGTGATCGTCATTTTTTAATGAACACTATACGAAAGAGTCATTTTACAAATACTAATGCAATGAATTTAAAATAAAAAAGTTTATTTATTTATTTATAAGTTAATAAACGTGTAATACAACTGCTACATACTTATTTACGATGAATGCATTACTGTACTGAAATGGTGGAGAAGTTAGATTGTACGTACACACACACACACACACACACACACACATTCACACACACACACACGTACACACACAAACACATATTTACAATGAACACATTTCTGCACTGAAATTGCGCAGAAGTTATATTGTACTTTTATATACAGAAATCAGTTGCTTTTACTGAGAAAGTCATCAATGGAGTAGAAGGAGTTGGCCACCAATAAATCCTTTAGGCTTCTCTTAAACTGAATTTCATTGGTTGTTAAGCTTTTTATGGCTGCTGGCAAGTTATTGAAAATGTGTGTTCCTGAATAATGCAGACCTTTTTGTACAAGACTAAGTGACTTTAAATCATTGTGAAGATTATTCTTATTTCCAGTATTGATTCCATGAGTTGAGCTCTTGGTTTGAAAAAGTGATAAATTTTTTATGACAAATTTCATTAAGGAATAAATATATTGGGAAGCAGTAGTTAGTATCCCTAGTTCCCTAAACAGGCTTCTGCAGGATGTTCTTGAGTTCACACCACATATAACTCTTACTGCACGTTTTTGTGCCCGGAAAACTTTGCCTTGGTTTGAGGAATTACCCCAAAAAATAATCTCGTATGACATTATCGGATGAAAGTAAGCATAATATTGCAGATTTTGTCATTTTTATATCCCCTATATCTGACACAATTCGAATTGCAAATACAGATTTGTTAAGACGCTTCTGCAGTTCTGTGGTGTGCTCCACCCAGTTGAATTTATTATCAAGCTATAACCCCAAGAATTTAACACTGTCCACTTCTTCTATCTGCTTGTCATCGTATATTAGGCGTATACTTGTGGGGCACCCCTTACAAGTCTTGAACTGCATGTAGTGTGTTTTTTTCAAAGTTTAGTGACAAAGAATTGGCTAGGAACCAGTGATTGATGGCCACAAATGGTTTATTAGCTGATCTTTCTAGGATTACACTTGTTTTGCTACTTATTGCAATGTTTGTATCATCGGCAAACAAAACGACTTGGCATCTGGCAATGTTACTGATGAAAGGTCATTGATATATACGAGAAAAAGTAAGGGCCCCAAAACGGAACCTTGTGGGACCCCACATGTAACAAGTTCCCAGTTCGATGATGCCTGATAGCTTGATACATGTCTCTTTCCTAATAACACCCTTTGTTTGCTGCCAGAGATATAAGATTTGAACCATTTTGCAGCATTTCCTGTTACACTATAATATTCTAATTTGTTTAAAAGGATTTTCGCTGATGACATTTAACGGTGGATCTATCTTTCGCATTTCTTCAGTGCAATGTGAATGTTAAAAGTTCTCCGGCGAACTGAATATTCAAGGAAGTTTCCAGCTTGCAGCCAGTCGTCGTTTACTATACTCCAAGATACGGAATGTCTCACCAAAGACGTCTGGGATGGGTCGGCGGGTCGCTGTGCGTATTTCTCGGACGCCAATACTTTTCGTGTAGCCTCTACATTGTGCGACTGAGTGAACTGGTGTTTTCTTTTGAGTTCTTTTGTCAAGTTTAATCGCTTCTAACACTGTTGCTGGACGTCATTGTTGCAACTGCGTCGACTTTGGGGCTTTCCCTGCCCGTCTGTCGCTGGGCCCGGCCCTCGGACTGAAACCCCGTGCGCACGTCTTCTGTACTGTACAATTGAGTGTTCTGGTGTTGTTTTTTTCCTTTTTCTTTTTGAGTTCCCTATCGAGTTTCCATTCGGTATAGTATAAAGGAAGGGTGAACGAGTGTTTCTCATGCTGAAACAAGCAAAAATAGAATGGTATGTGGAGCCTGAATTCATAAGAAAATTTGCCGGTATACATGTTCCCAATGATTCGACGGTTTGCAGATTAGTGAAGACATTTCAAGAGACTGGATACATGTTACACAAAGAAAGGCTAGAGCACTTAGTGTTTCAATCGGAAATAAATTAGACGAGATACGAGAGGCCTCGGAAAGAAGTCCGTGAAAATCTCTGCACCGTTTGGCACTTCAGACTGGTGGGTCAAGAGCAACTGCTCACAGAGCTGTGCACAAACTGAAATTTGAACTGTACGAAGTAAAGGTAATTCATGAAGTGAGGAACTCAGATACTGTTGCTCAACGTCGTTATCGCAACTGGCTGTTACGGTCTGTGCACAGTGGGGAAGTTCATGCTGAGATGCTTTTTTTCTGATGTAGCATGGCTCCATTTATCAGCGTTCGTGAATTCACAGAACAATCGACATTGGAGCTGCGAAAATCTTCATGAATTACAGCAACAACGTCTGCATGATGTGAAACCAGGAGTGTAGTGTCCAGTTAGGGCAAGACGATTTACTGGACCAATCTTTCTCCACGAAACAACATGTTCTGACAGGTAACCGAATAGTATATTGCATCCTTTTTTTCGAAAGCTAACACCTAACGAAAAGATGGACGGTTAGTTCATGGAGGACAATACAAGACAACACACCGCCAATGCTTCTATGACATTAATACGAAATGTTTCTGATGACAGGATAGTTGCCTGGCCTCCTCGTTCTCCAGATCTGAATCCGTGTGATTTTATCTTTAGGGAATGTTTATACACAAGGTGAATGCAAACAATCCCCACACGCTCGAAGAGTTACAAGACAGGGTTCGGTAGTCATTTCCCAGATTTCGGTAGCCGAAATTCGTCGAGGGTTTTCTAATGTGTTCAGGAGATGCCGGCTTGCTCTTACCAAACAGGGACATCATTTTGAGCACCTGCTGTAAATAAAGGTGAGCTCACGTTAGTCAGATGGAAACGTTGTTTATGCTTACCTCGGGGGAAGTGTGCACACAGCCGACCGACTACCGGTAGATTAGTGTCCGAGAGTCAGGGGCGGCGGCGGCCGCGGTTGCGGGGGCGGTGGCCGGATGTTGTCGTGAGGTGGCGTGGCGTGCCACGCGTGGACCCCTCCGGAGCGTCTCTCGTGAAACACCCTGTATGTCAATAAAGACAAAACCTTGGTGACGTGTGTTCAAAACTTCGAAACCAAGCTCTTAACTGATAACTTTTTAAAAAAAAAGTCCTAAAGCATTTCATTCTTAAGTAATAATGGGCACCGGTCGTCAGTACAGATTAGTTCACTGGAATAACGATGCGTCTCACATCAGTGCAAAAAAGGTGCTGACCGTTCCAATCCATAAAAAGTGTTGCAAGATTGGACATGCACAACCCTAGACCTGTCTGACAGAAGTCGATTCCTTCTAAAATTTTCCAACACAAGCGGTATTGTGCTCACATATGACGTATCTGAAGTCTACATCTACATCATCCACATGGATACTCTGCAAATCACATTTAAGTGCCTGGCAGAGAGTCCATCGAACCACCTTCACAATTCTCTATTATTCCAATCTCGTATAGCGCGCGGGAAGAATGAACACCTATATCTTTCCGTACGAGCTCTGATTCACCTTATTTTTTCTTGGTGATCGTCCCTCCCTATGTAAGTCGGTGTCAACAAAATATTTTCGCATTCGGAGGAGAAAGTTGGTGATTGGAGTTTCGTGAGAAGATTCCGTCGCAACGAAAAACGTCTTCCTTTTAATGATGTCCATCCCAAATCCTGTATCATTTCTGTGACACTCTCTCCCATATTTCGCGATAATACAAAACGTGCTGCCTTTCTTTGAACTTTTTCGATGTACTCCGTCAGTCCTATCTGGTAAGGATAGCAGTATTCTAAAAGAGGACGGACAAGCGTAGTGTAGGCAGTCTCCTTAGTAGGTCTGTTACATTTTCTAAGTGTCCTGCCAATAAAACGCAGTCTTTAGTTAGCCTTCCCCACAACATTTTCTGTGTGTTCCTTGCAATTTAAATTGTTCGTAATTGTAATACCTAGGTATTTAGTTGAATTTACGGCTTTTAGGTTAAACTGATTTATCGTGTAACCGAAGTTTAACGAGTTCCTTTTAGCACTCATGTGGATGACCTCACACTTTTCGTTATTTATGGTCAACTGCCACTTTTCGCACCATTCAGATATATTTTTAAATCGTTTTGCAGTTTGTTTTGATCTTCAGAGTAAGAGTACCGGGCAGTGGTGTGTGTGTGGGGGGGGGGGGGTCTCTTCTGAACAGCACGTTGCAAGGCATCCCAGATATGCTCAATAATGTTCATGTCTGGGGAGTGTGGTGGCCATTGGAAGTGTTTAAACTCAGAACAGTGTTCCTGGAATGCACAATGGACATGAATAGATGCAGGCGATCAGACAGGATGCTTACGTACGTGTCACCTGTTAGAGTCGTGTCTGGATGTATCAGTGGTTCAATATCACTCCAACTGCACACGCCCCATCAGCTTTAACAGTGCCCTGTTGACATGCAGGGCCCATGCTCAAATGCTCAAATGTGTGTGAGATCTTATGGGACTTAACTGCTAAGGTCATCAGTCCCAAAGCTTACACACTACTTAACCTAAATTATCCTAAGGACAAACACACACACCCACGCCCGAGGGAGGACTCGAACCTCCGCCGGGACCAGCCACACAGTCCACGACTGCAGCGCCTTGGACCCGCTCGGCTAACCCCGCGCGGCCAGGGTCCATGGATTCATGTGGTTGTCTCCATACTCGTACACGCCCATCCGCTCGATACAATTTGAAACGAAATTCGTCCGACCAGGCAACATGCTTCCAGTCATCAAGAGTCCAAAGTCGCTGATGACGAGCTAAGGCGAGGGGCAAAGCTTTGTGTCGTGCAGTCATCAAGGGTACACGAGTGGGCCTTCGGCTCCAAAATCCCATACCGATGATGTTTCGTTAAATGGTTCGCATGCTGACACTTGTCGATGGCCAAGAATTAAAATCTGTAGCAATTTGCGGAAGGGTTGCACTTCTGTCACGTTGAACGATTCTGTTCAGTCGTCGTTAGTCCCGTTCTTGCAGGATCTTTTTCCGGCCACAGCGACATCGGAATATGATGTTTTACCGGAATACTGGCATTCACGACACATCTGTGAAATGGTCGTACGGGAAAATCCCCATTTCATCGCTACCTCGGAGATGCTGTGTCCCATCGCTCGTGCGCCTGCTATGACACTACATTCAAACTCACTTAAATCTTGATAACCTGCCACTGTAGCAGCAGTAACTGATCTAACAACTGCGACAGACGTTGTCGTACATGGGCGTTGCCGACCGCAGCTCGGTATTCTGCCTTTTCACAAATCTCTGTATTTGAACACTCGTGCCTGTACCAGTTTCTTTGGCGCTTCGGTGTATAAAGCGTGTCGGGACGATGTGGGAAACGGTGCAGTCTTTGTCGTAAAGTGGAAACGGAGCGACTTATCTGACGTCCAAAAGAGCATCGTCAATGGCTTTCGGGAACGGTGAAGCTTGTAAGCTGTCAACGTGACGCCGTGCTTAAAGTAGACCGTGTATGGTAAGATGTCGCTATCTACAACCGGCGCTTCATCGCACAGACGGCTGACACCCTGCAACAATCTTCAGAACGGGTGCGTTATGGTCTGGGGATTGTTTTCGTGGCAATCTCTGAGTGATCTCGTCATTCTGTAAGGCATATTGGATCAACAAAACAAACTGCATGTAGAGGTGGACATAATCAAGGATAGATGCATATCTATCTTTGGGAACCACGTCCATCCCTGAATGCAGTTTGTTTTCCCTCAGCAGTATGGCGCTACCAACAGAACAATGTAATAATTCACACGGCTCACAGTGTACGTGCGTGCTTCGAAAGCACAAATATGGGCTAACCGCACTCCCCTGGCCACCAGACTCGCAAGATTGAAGCCTAGCCGAGAATCTGTGGGACCACGTCGATCGGACCGTACGCTGGACGCAGCACTGGAATCATCATGGCTCCACATTCCTGTGGGTACCTTCCAGAGCCTCAGGTCAGTGAATTTCTTCCTGCACGTTTCGCAACGGTCCGCGCTGCAAAAGGCTTTTGACAGGCCTGGTCATATTTATGTGACTGGACGGCGTCTATCTAATTAATGCTGGTAATAACACTGAACGTGAAGAACACTAACTCACTCAGATGACCGTTCTACCAGTCACAGAGAATTGCAGCTGTAATCATTGCACAGATGGTGCGTGCATGCACGAAGTTACATTGACGTTCGACCATATACTATATTGTTTGGCAATGTGATCGCATTTAGTTCTGGAATCAGTCACATCAAGCTTTCCAAGAATATCTGTTCAGCTCGAGTTACTTTGGAACGAAATTATTGATCTATTCGTTCGGCCGACCCTTGAGTGTTGTACGTAAATCTGGCTTCGTTATCAAGATAGATTAATGCAAGAGATGGAAACGAGGTGCACCATTCATCGTAGTTTTGTTCCGTCAGTGTGAGCATGTCGCTGAGATCCTCCACAAAATTCGAAAGGCTTATATGTACTGAGAAATGACAGTTTCATTTGAAATCTTTGCCATTATGAGCGTCTTTGACTGCCTCAACACATGAATGATACGATACTCTTTGGCTACCAGAGATTTTACTAGAAGTAGACGACGGAAAGAGAGAGAGAGTCTGTTGCGATAGAGATTAGAGAGTCTGTGTCGAGTGGTCAGTGAGTAAAGAGTTTGAATGACGTACGTGCAGACCATAATTTTTGTTTGAAATGCTCCCTATGCGATTGCGGATAAAGGATGGTTTCATTGAGTAACGGGACATTTGGAAAAAGGTAAAATGAAAAGACTTCTTATTTGCTGCAAGCGTTAACGTGTTGGTATCCACGGTGAATAATTTGAATCTTCATTCTTATTCGTCATCCTCCACTTATAGTTGCAACCGTTTTCTAATAAAAGCAAAAAGTAAATTTCTCAACTTAAATACTGTTTGAATCAGTTTTCATTGTTCACAATAATGCTAAAGGAAGAACGTAGTTTTCAAGCTAGTATGATCCCCACTTCTACGTTATTAAAGAAGCTTAACAGAATTTCGAATTAAACGAACCTTTCCTTCATTTTCAAACATTTTAGTAAGTTCAGCTTCACAGTTTGTATGCAAATCTTAACGAAACGGTACTGTCAAGCATTTCACTATTGCGTGGACAGCTACTGCATGATTTTTTAAAAGAAAAGTTAACAAACCTCCCTTTCGAAAGAGGCTTAAAATAAATTATAAGGCAAATAACCGTGCATTGATTTATTTCAGGCACTTGCTGTTCAGTGGTTCTTATCTTAACAGTTAAACAAGACATAGCATGTTTCTGAGAGGCCGCCACTATTGCGCTAGCAAAGTTCCTGTAAAAATATCACACCATGAAATGTTTTTACTATAATGGTTTTGTAAATATATTTGACTGAAAGTGCACTTTTTGTTTTAATATATACCCTAATTGTTGGTCAGTGGCCTCATTGTTTATACAATGACATCCGCGCAATTCTCTGCGGCGCGCGATGCTGTCCTGAGTCTGTTTTGCGGAGTGCAAAGGGTTAAACGAACTTTGTGAGACGAAGTTCAAAACAGTATTCATTTGTGAACTTTTTACATAATTCGGTAGATGTATTTTCTAACAGGGCACGGTTCCTATATGCGGCAATTAGCCTGTTTGTTGTGATTGTTTAAGGAGGCCATTTTGTGTATTATTCATAGCCATTCTTCGCATTCAGTTTTTTTATACATAATCAGATTCAGCTCACTCACACACTGAAAGTAATTTGTGCCGTTAATGTTAGTGTTCAAAAAACGGGTAGCAAAAGCTGTTGTAGATCAGATTACATGGGCGACACTGTAATCAGAAATGAAAAGACACACAGTCTTGAGCTACAAGTTTTTAGATAGTAAGTTTTCAGCCGATTAGTTTCAACGTACGTGAGTGAAGCTACCAGAAAGACTTTGCGCATCGCGGAGGACGTTACTCACAAAATTAAGTCATAAAAAAAAATGGATAAAGATACTATTTTCTCTGAGATATATCTTGTGTGATGATCACAACGCAAAAATTTGAGAAATTAGGGCTGACAAAGTCGACTACTGGTATTGACAGTCGTTCTTGTGCCACCCACGACTGGAGTGGTAAGGATGGAAAATGATGTACTCACCAACACACAGCGTTCAGTGGCACAGACGTAGGGGCAGGTAGTTTCAGTTATCAGCGCGGTCTGTGTTCCTCAGATGCGTTTCCACATGTCTACGATGCTCGGAACAACTGACCACTGTTTCAGCAAGATACAGTTGTTGCACAGTCTCTGGGTTTTCATACTCTGCAAGTAGCTCCTACTCTGTTGCGACATTTTAAATCATTTCCTTCACTGCCTTTTCCAACGGAAGTGCATTTATTCGCCGCGTTTTTGTAGAGTTGTCCATAAACACATCCCTACTCTCCACTTAGTTACAGAACACCTCCACCATGCTTATTCCCTGATTCGACAGCTTCCCCGCAACTCTCCTTTACAGGTAACGGAATCTGTTACCCTGAATAATCTTCTCCAGTGATACTATTTCCAAGTCTCGTTTCTAGCGTTACGCATTTTACTTTAGTTTTGCACTTTAATCTAAATTCGAAGCTGAATAGTACGCACTCGTCTGCACTGCGGAGGAAAGCATGTAACAAGGCTCAAACGTGCAGCTCGCGCGTTTTACTGTCTTACCATCACAGAAAGTGCCTTGTTAGCTGTCTGAGTTATAATGATCGCTGTCGACGAAAGTTTATAAACATTAAGCGTAAAAAAAGAGGAGCTGTTAATTCTCCGTGGTCGTCTTGCATACTATTCCAGTTTACGACACGCTTCAATTACTTGTCTGCTTAGTAAATTGGCCCTAATCGTCAGACGGCTAACAAGCTCGTAAATACTCCGGAGGCCTGTATCTGAAAACAAAAAAAAAAAAAATAATCTTTTAAAGTAAAACATTTGTTCGAGATATAACGAGAAAAAAAGTCCTCCTTTTCTAAGATTTTCATGTGTAATCAGTCACCAATAACGTCATTAAACGTTGCACATTCTTTGGAAAGAAATCGGTTATGGCATTATAGGAAGGAAGAGATGACTTCACTGGAAACCACGAGAAACTTTTATCAGTAATGTGTGAAATGTAAATTGCTGGTCATTTCCTATGTCATTGCATCTGTGTCGTCAACAGCCGCTGAATGTACGACTGGTAGATATCTGGAGGAAGCATCAACTGTAAGAGAGAAATCAAATTTACCATGATATGGTAAAGAGTTCTCCGTCTGGCACAGAGATCGTGTTGTTAAAAATGAAATCTTAACTTTCTTGTTTCGATACGTGCTGCGTAGGGAACGTAAGTCTAGTGCTTATTTTATCTGCTAAATAGTTTTATTTAAATACATTTTTAAAGTATTCACATTAAGTAAAGTTTGTTCAAATGGGTTACTGGTACACCACTCGGCCATAAAATTCTTTATTTCCAACTTATTATTGACAGCGAAAATTCACCCAGAGTTCGTGAAGATTTCTACGAACTCTGCTACCTGATTTGGGACAGCTGATAATTCAATTCAAATATTGCAGTACGTATTTTCAAGACGGTTCACTTGAAGGATTTCCTAAATCGCAAGAAAGTACACTTTATGGCGTTCAATTATTTCGTTATTTCTTATTAAAGTTGTATTTTAGAGCTGATTCAAAGAAACATTGGCAGAAAATGTATGGTATCTTGATACGTGATGAACTAAGTAAACTTAAGCTTTGTGTTAAGATGGGGTGACAAAAAGCAAATAGCGAACGAACTTCTCGGTAGTTTTGAGCAGTTTCGGCGCCAATTTGTTACTTTTGACACTATGTGGGTCCACCTCTTCACCCCAGAGCTGAACACAGTGCAGTTCGTTTGTGGCAGCCTTCGTCTGTGCACTAAAAGAGGCGACGTCTGTTTCATATGGTAGATAAGTTGGCAGCACTCGAAAACCTTCGTGCATTGCTTCGCGCTAGCCCAAGCTAAGGCATAGAAAACGGTAAAGGCAAAGTACCTTAATGTAATAAGGTTTCCTTTGCCGATTTTCTTGAAAAGCAATAACTTATAAATACTGTGCAACTTTTCTGGACTATCATAACAGATAAAGAAGAAAATTTGAAAGAACGGAAGGTGTTTTGGCAATGGCAAATGTAACGGACTAGAAGCGCTAATTCTTGATCATCCACCTTATTTTTTAGATTTGGCATCCTCTTGAATTACACTTATCCCTCTGCGTAAGGAAATATGTGGCTAGAAAACCTGTCAAGTGTAATGAGGAAGTTGCAGCAGTTCTGCACATCTATCGAAAAGCGGTTTAGGAATGAAAATCTACTGAGAATTGACATAAATTGGTACTACGTCGTACGATGAGTGCGTATTTCGCATAAACAAGTTTACACTGCAAGGCTGGGGAGTTTTTAATAGCCACGGTAGTTTCATGACAACTGGAGTGTTACTCAGTATCTACTGAGATTTGGAACCGTGTGCTTGTCCGCGAGGGAAACGATTTTTCCTTCTGTGGATGTATAGACAACAATAAACGGAAACACGGCGATGTCTTCTGGCAACGTTTCAAACAATGTAACATTAGATAAAGCAATTGAAACTAGATACTTCCGTTGTTGAAAGTTGCAGCCAGGAAGTGGAGAAAAGGCACTAATAAATTTTTGCAATACCCTCAACTCTTCCAGTTTGTCAATAAGAATTCCACGACATTCGATCCGTGGCGTTGTCCTTGGGTACCACTCAGCTAGCACTGTTTCCCAGTTGTCTTGTGAAAGCTGTGGACGTTCATTGTCCCACGCCTATAGAAGCCCTTCATTCACTGAACATTGCTAGTTTTCACTCGAGTCTATACCAATTACAGAAAAACGGAAAGACGGATAAGGCGGTGTAAAGGTAACAGGCAAAAATAGTTAGTAACATATTTTGTCCATAGTTTCCATGCGAAATAAATTTAAAAATTTTAATTTAGAAAAAGTCTTAAATCCAATTGGGTACCAGCGTTATCAAACACTTCGCAACAGATCCGCTTATAGTTGATTTTTTCCTCTCCGAAAGATTCTTCTACATGAGGCACGGTTTCTTGGAAAACTCGTTCACAGTCGTGACGTAGTGCACCTATGGGGCAGCTAATTTCTTGGATTTTCTGTTTACTGTACAAAATACTACTTGCTTGGTTCTGTAGGACGTCGTACAACGCATAGTTGAATGTATTTTGACGAATGTGATCAAGAGAAAAGCAAATTTGAACTCTAAAAGCGCCGAAAAACCCTTAACTCTTGTTAAAATTCTGAATCAGTTTCTACCATGGCTCTGAACTTCTGTTCCTACACATAGTCTTCAAAAATCATGATTAGTATTCCATTCCGTAGGACGTGTGGAAGACTATGTTGCAAAAAAGGAATCCAAAATGTTTGGAAGACCTTGAGAAAAATCTGCAAGCCCAACAATCGAATTAAAATATATTTTAAACTCTGTTGTTTGGCTGGTGCTCTGAGGCAAAACGAGTTTTAGCTCATGGGCATAATAATGAAAAATATGGTTTCATAACATGTGACTGTGATTGATGCTGGAGTGCCACTTAAATTTCCCACCATTGTTGCCGCACTGTCAAATTTTTGTGCAATGAAGTTTCATTACATCCGCATTCTGATACGGAGAGCAGAATAAGTTCTGCAATAACATGGGCATGTCTATGACTACTTATATCACAGGCCTTAAGAATCTTTTCTTTATCTCTCCTTCATATACATAACGCAGGACTATAGAACACTGTTCTTTTTTTTTGCCACATTTGAGGTTTCGTCAGCCATGATGGCTACACCAGGAACATCCATAATTTCCTGCTTTTTAGTAGACAACAATCGATCCTACGGCTTGTATTCCATCATTCGGAGTTCGATTAAGAATTCCTTTAAGCACAATAGAAGTCTGTGTGTGCTCCGCCAATGGGGACCACACCCAGCAGTTTACTTCGACAATTCCACGTAACTTCCCTTATTGGCAGAATTTGTTATTTCATCTTGTCATCAAAAGAAAACACACTGCATTAATAGGTCTTCAAAGGATGCCCATTTTGCGCCATACCTTTATAGACTGTGGAGAGATACCGGGTATTTCCTTTTTAAGCTGGTCATCAAACACAAGTCTATTCTATTTTCCTCAAAAGCAGCTACATACGATCGTAGACGTTTAACAGACAATCCGTGCTCGATTATCGACTTCACTAAATTTCCCAAATGCTGTACCCAGTTTTAGTGCAATTAGCATTTCTATCCTTTCCAAACAACAAATAGTACTATCGGAACACCGCATTTAGCTCACCGCTACGCTAACCAGTCACATTTCCAATAAATATTGCAGTTAAAATGTCTAGTGAATTTATTGGTCTTTTGAACCAAACTTGGTAGTCTTGGTGCTGATCATTCATTTTTAATTATTTCCGTCTTTTGTGGGAAATAATACGCACAAAATGACTTAGATAAAAGATTTTTTTGTAATACATGTAGATGTAGTTCTGTTTATTTTACTAGATACCACCTGGCACCCTGCCACACAGACACATTTTCTTACAGTTCGACAAACTCGCAAACTGAGCATTACAATATTGCACCATTGATACGCTCCACCACTATATATTACATGCCCATCCGAAGCATCGCTACTGCCCGTAGGCCAACAGATGTGCGCGTGTAAGTCACTCGCTGTCCAATATTAGCGGCGACTGCGGTTGAAAAACCCGCACACGCCGATGACCAACTGCTCAGCTAAGCTGCACGGACATTGCATCGGCTCGCCTCACAATCCTTTATCAATAATGTAACGTAACGGTCGTATTAGATCAATATGTTTCAAGGAATGTAAGGTTTTTGTCTACATATTGTTGAATAAACGCGTGGTTGTAATTACATAACATATCGTTACAGTTATTGTCACCGAAGCAGTGCTTCAGTTGATTCTCCTGTATGCACGACACTGGTTTTGGAGAATGTAACGAGGCGCTTTCCTACTGGGCCTCAATCTTCAACGGACTTGGTCGGATAGTTCAAATGGTTCAAATGGCTATAAGCACCATGGGACTTAACATCTGAGGTCATCAGTCCCCTAGACTTAGAACTACTTAAACCTAACTAACCTAAGGATATCACACACAACCACGCCCGAGGAAGGATTCGAACCTGCGACCGTGAGGTTGGATAGTATGGGACTGGTTATTGTATCGGACAAGAGCTGTAGTGCAAATTATGGAGGAGCAAGACAACTCACGCGATTTTGATCAAAAAAAGTAAAACCCTTCGGAATAGCAACACCCTACGTTTCTAGTGAGTTTTGATTGTGAGTGTTGTGTGTTGTTGGCAGATGAGTAATTTTACGTTTTTGTTACATCTCTACATACAAATGATATTATTGTCTGCATCGCAGACCGTGACAATCTCTAAGCTAAGTAACAACAACGGGAGTGTTAATCTGCCAAATCGCTACTCTCGAGTTGCATCTGACAAAACAAGTTCTGATTGTACCGGACAACACAGACACCAAAAATCTTTCAATTTTACGTTTGTTCCCGTAACAGTAAAATATGGAGAAGTCACTACACAAATGGGATGAAAACAACGTATGGAAAATATCAGACTACTTCAACTGACAATCAGAAAAAAGCAAGACAATAACATTCACTTCCAAGAACTACATTAGGAAACAACGGGCGTTTCCTGCGAACGTTCGGTGATGAACAGAAAACAATCTCGTATTGTACGCTCAATAAAACTTTTGAAGAAGGCGGGATTCAATGCCACATTTGTGAAGGTTGGGTCCGTGAGAATTGTGCTCATATAGGGTTAAACAGTATTTCCTACACATGTGATAAATGTTTCTCTAAAGGTTAAACTAATATTTTGATTTAGCGTTATTCTGTTCAAAACTTTTATTTGATAGCCGTATTATTACTGACGGTTATACACATGTCCTGGTAGCCGAAAACGTTCTTTATTTTTAACTTCTCATGAAACAAAGAAAAATATTTTTGCCGACGAATCACGTGTATAATCATTAATGTGAACATGGTCGCAGATACCCTCAAAGACTTTTTGTCTAAGGTGATAAACTTTATTATTATTCACGTATTGGCCCAACAGGACCACAAGAGGTACAATCCATCAATGTTACTTGTGTCCAAATTTATTTCATCCTTTCAGAGTAGTCTCTTCCTTTCATCAGACCACGGTCTTCCATTTTTTAATTTTCCTCTCACGAACTTCCCAAGTAAATATCTTTTGCCTGAATATTTTTCCGTCTCTAATGCATGCCTGAGTTACGTACACTGGCTACTTTAAGATAATCCTTAATCGCAGCGATCCGTTTAATTGGCGTAGTTTTGGCCTTATTTCTGTTTTCGTAAAATTCTACTATTGCCAGATCATCTGCAAAGGCGGGGTAATCTACTCTAACATTACTTCTGCGTAACCTGATTTACTGCTCTATATTTTGACTCGACTTTTGCTCTCGTCATTCTGTAATCACCTTTTCCAAAACACCGTTAAACAGTAATGGGTGAGTCCATCTCCATGTCTTTAAACCAGATGGTTCAGAAATTGCTCCTATGAATTTAACTTTAGAGCTAGCGTTAATTAACGTTTCCTTAATCAGTGCTAGAGTTTTATTATCTAGCCCTTGCTCCTTTAAAGTTTGGAAAAGAGATTCACCATGAACTGTGTCGTAGGCCGTCTTGAAATCCACAAATGTACGTACAATATTGTTACCAGAAATCCTTTGGTACCTAAGGATTAGTTTTAAATTGACAATTTGTTCCGGACAGGATCGGTGTGGTCTAAAGTCTGCTTGGTATTCACCAATTTTAGATTCTAACTGCACCTGGGCTCGATCAAGTAAAAAATGCGAGAGAATTTTGTATGTGACCGGGAGATGGGAGATCCCTCGGTCATTATTAACATCGGTTCTGTCCCCTTTTTTTCTGCAATGAATGAATTAGAGCAGTTTTCCAGTCCTCAGGTATTTTCTCAGTTTGCCAGATATGCCCTATTATTTTAGTGGTCGTTTTTATAGTGTTAGGGCCAGCTGATTTTAGTAGTTCTGGAATTATATCTTCTTCTCCGGATGCTTTATTGTTTTTAAGTCTGTTAATTTGTTTAATTCTTTCAATTTCGTCAGGTTCCTTAAAGTTAGGGTAGGTGTTATTAGTCTGTTGTGGTTGGAATTTATTTGCTGTTTCTGGACAGTTTAATAGTTTTTCAAAATAATCAGCAAGTACCTTACAATTTTCCTGGTTGTTAAGAGCCAAACAGCTATTTTGATTTTTGAAGCAAAGACTTTGAGGTTGGTAACCAGTTAGTTTTGTTTTGAATGTGAGAAACTGGTTCGTAAAGCCAGCCCTCTGTCGCACAGCTCTTATAGGTATGGGCTGGCGACTTTGGATTTTGAATGGAAACATGTGTAGGCTCTGGATCAGTATTTTCTGCGTACTGGAACGCCTCTGCTGCAATTTTTTGGACGTACTTCCTTGGAGTTTGCTGAATAATTCCAGAGAGCGTGGCGATGTTTTCAGGAGCAACTATAGTTTTCCCAGCGCCAACATTCCCCACTAAGTCATCATCGACGTTGCCTGTCCGTTGTTATTTAGCGAAGAGCTTGTGAATGGTTTTAGTATCGGGTGTTTCTGGAACATTAAATCGTGTTTTAAAACTGTGTTTTGTTGCCGTAGGATTGCGTTATAACCTGGGGTAATAGAGTACAAGAAAAACACGTTGTTCAGTGGAAGCCACGATTTCAGCCTCTTCCTTCGGTATGCGAACCTATTTTCACGTTTTGACGGTTGAACTGATTGCTCTGAGCTGCGGCCCACTATTTATAGGCACTACGTATTGCGATTACAGCACCGCCTGTTAGCAGCTTTTCAAACTATTTCGAAGCTTCAGTTTAAAAGTGTTACAGCTTTCACAATAAACATACCGTATGTTGCACTAGTCTACCGATCTTAGTTTTCGATGTATTTAATTTTGCAATCAGGAACACTTTCAGGGAGAAATGAGGAAATATGATTTCGCCCCTTCATTTTACTTCGCGGGGGAGCGAAAAAAAAAAAAAAGGATAACATCCAACATAGAGCCATAAGAATCCCCTCCGTGTGTGGTATGACAATAAATCCTTATAAATTAGATGATACCACCAAATGATGAACTGTTTACTTTCATGTTGTTAAAACCTAGAAGGTGTCACGAGGTGCAGAAAAAAAGAAGAGTACAGTCGAACACCACTTCGAAATTTGTGCCCTCGTGTCATTTATGGACCAGTTAGTTATCCGTCTAAAGTAATTTGAGTAAATCACAGGAAACCTTAGTCAAAACTCATTTCGTGGTGGTGATGTTGGCATCGAGTGGTTGTATGACGTCTACTTGACACCTCCCGGTATCCTTATTTATAATCGCATATCCACCGCCCCTAACTCACGGGAACTAGCCGAAGCTAGATGCACATCTCATTTGATGGTGCCTGAGACCAGTTTGATGTCAAGTGACCACCAAGGGAGCCATGTATCTGCTGGGTGCTGTTGACAAACAAACAGATCCACGGATTAGACAGCGTATGAGAGATTTCATTTGATCTCAAGAAAACATTCTCCACAAGGGAAAGCCTCTACCACCTCCCTCGCTCTTGCACTGTCTCTTGTGGTTTTTGACTTCCAAATTTTCGTCGAAGTTTCGTGACTGATCTTGAATGATCTGTTGGTATTTTCATTTCGCTAGGTGACCTTTCAGTAAGAGGATTAGAGGATTATTTATTTATTCATAATTTGACAAAAGTGACTATGTTTGCTTCGTGTGTCGTTAAAAGCGGAATGTTATTACTATATTTTACTAATATGAGGAGAAAGTACTAAAATAGTATGGGTCGTGAAGAGAACGGATGATACGGGAATGTCTAGGAAGATGCATGAAATGAAGATAGATTTTAAGAGCTCAGGGGAAACGCCAACAGACAAATGGCTAAAAGGAATAAGAGAAACCGTATTGAAGAGCGGAAAACAGTGGGGCAGAGTGGCGACAGAGAAGTGATGGGATGCCTGGAGAAGACAGACTTGCGTTTCAAGCAGAGTCTGGTAGGGGTGGGAACCCGTGTATGATGATGAGGATGATGACTGGAAATAATGAGGGATCTGAGACAGAACTCTTTGGTACGCTGTGTTTAATTTCTCCGTGTTTTGAATGTGCTGGGCATGAAACTGTGGCTAACCGCTTTCTCTCGTGAGTGAAAAAAACACCATTACTTCCTAAAATAGAATATATTCTCAACCCGATGAATACATCGGAAACAATCGACGACGTTCTCCACATTCGAGGACCTCAAACCGGATTCTTCTCGTGATGTTATGAGTGTCGCATGCCGGACCTCTGTCCCCGCTCACTTGACAGCATAACAACTTACCCGGCCGAGGCCGCAGCATTACTCAACGCTGCTCGCCTCCCCACGACATACGCAGTACATCGCGGGCGATTAATTACCGCGCCGCTACCGAACCGAGTCGTGCGCACCGCGGCACGCAGCAGTTTTCAATCAGCGGCC
Organism: Schistocerca nitens; assembly: GCF_023898315.1. Lineage (NCBI taxonomy): Eukaryota > Metazoa > Arthropoda > Insecta > Orthoptera > Acrididae > Schistocerca > Schistocerca nitens. The sequence continues at coordinate 6,085,392 of NC_064615.1, read as the reverse complement.
CGCGCAATTAGGCCGGCAGCCAGCCAGCTGGGATCGGCGAGCAGTGGTGACGCCTGGCGGCGAGTCGGCGAGTCGTCGAGTCAGGGTTGCCTCACGCAGAGCCAGCGCGCCAAGGCCCGCCCCGCCGCCAACCCTTTGTCATGATCCTGGATCGTGCGCCGGCGGAACAATAAGCAAAAAGGCCCGCGCCGGCCTTGCTCCAATAGCTGGCCGTATTTTTTTTTATTTCCTCCGCTTCTCGTGAAGGCATCGTTGTGTAACGAGGCTCGCTCTACGCTTAAAATATTCATAGTCTGTTTTTCTGCCAGGTGAGAGCAGTCGCGATTTAAATGCCCCACAGCGACGTACGTTTGCAGTTGGCGGCAGGCGTTCGTGTCTCGTTAGATTAACCGAGGCACTTGCTGTCGCTACTTCCATTTAGAGATTTTTATGCGCTGCGACGGAGAGCGGCTCCCTTTGGCGGGAGCATTTACTGCACAGTTCCGCTGTGGACTGCTGTTGCTGCTGCTGCTGCCTGTTAAAACTATTTTGTCTTTTTGTTCGGTTTCCGATTTGCGTCTCTTTCGATTACCTGACGGCAATTCTGGGTCATAACAAATGTGAACTCCCTTTTTAATTCTGTGTATGTGAATCTACTAACTAAATCTTTCCTTTTCCTAACCATTACACACCGCCCAGTTACATCAATGGGGCTACCTTTCAGAAACGTGAATAACCACGTTTTGCAGCGCAGATCGCTGCGAGAGGAAGACTGTCAGTGTGTTCTCGAAACCATGCTGGAGTCAGTTCAAAAAATGGTTCAAATGGCTCCAAGCACTATGGGACTTAACATCTGAGGTCATCAGTCCCCTAGACTTAGAACTACTTAAACCTAACTAACCTAAGGACATCACACACATCCATGCCCCGAGCGAGGATTCGAACCTCCGACCGTAGCAGCAGCGCGGTTCCGGACTGAAGCGCCTAGAACCGATCGGTCACAGCGGCCGGCCGACATCAGAGCCGTGGCCAGCTGCACTGGGTTTCTCGGCTGAAGATCGATGGTGCGAACAGCCCGATCGAGGCACTCCCACGCATTCCAGTCTCGGTTTAAATCTGACCGGTTTGGTGGCCAAGGGAGTACTCTAAACTCACCCTGGTCCTCCTCGAGCGACGCACGCACACTGCGAGCTGTGTGACACATTGCAGTGTCCTGTTGGTAGATGCTACCGTGTCTAGGAAAAACAAATTTCATGTAAGAATGGAAATGGTCTCCAAGGACAAATGCATACTTGTGTCGATCCATTGTGCCAAAATGACGAGATCAACCAGGAAATGCTGGACGCTTCCGACAACTGGTGCAGGGTGTTCGCGTCCGGCAGAGCGTAAAACGTGATTCATCTCAAAAGACCGCCTGTCGCAGATTCCATCCTTGGTCGCCTACGAACAGCACGGTCGTATGGACCTGGCGCCTGCTGCGGAGGCTCGTACATAGCAGCGTTCGCTGAACGCTCGTTGAGAAGTCACTGTTGGTAGTCCCTTCGTTCATAAGGGCGCTCAGTTGCACGTTCGCTGAACGATCGTTGAAAAGTCTGACAATTCACTGCTGACAGCCCCTCAGCTGCCCAACAGTTGCACGTCTGTTCGCCCGTACACATCTCCACAGCCGCCCTTTAGCCACGTCATCTATGGCTCGTGGTGCACCGCAGTTCTCTCGGAGCCGGTTTCACATAGCGCCAGTTTGCCATCCACAGTATATTTTTACCATGGCGACACTCAAATTGCGTACAAACGTAGCCGTTGCGAAAATGCTTTCACCCTTGGCCCGAACGCCAACTATGATGCCGTATTAGACGTCGGATAAATCGCTAAGTTTCCTCATTACGACAATGGCCGCGCTGTTGTCCACGTGTCCCCGGCACGCTTTATATCACCTTCCACTGCTAGTACAAACACTCCCCGTCTCTGAGTGGTTATTGCAATTTGACGTAGAACATAGGTGGTGTTCACATTAATGTGACTGGACCGGGTAATAGCATAATACTGAGCGATTGTGATAGCTTTGGAAACGATTAAACTCTGCGAAACTCTGCCAGTTTTCGAGTATATCGGTCTAGTAACGTGATGTGGAAATGTGGCCTTTGCGTAGCTTCTCCAAACAAGCTAAATTCTATTTTCCCACCATTTGCCAGATTATTTTATGTTAATCACTATACAGACTTGGCTCAAAACATCTCATCTAGACATAGATCAAAGGAACACACGTGCGACCTATCCTACAACGTTGCTCGGGCGTGTAGGAACGACGATAAATGGAACTGAGGTTTTAGACCACATCCCTAGGAGGGCTGCACCAATATTGTCACTTGTCCGGCTGACCCAAGGGGGGAGGACTGGGATCGTCATTGTGTTACAGCGAAACATGAACTGAAAGACACTTGAACGTAGACAACAAGGATCGCGGAACGTGGCAACTTCTGGCTTCTGTTTCGAGAAACAGTATTAAGCTTTTAGGAATATACTACAACCCATACATATTACTCCCTAGGAACTGTAAATACAATATTAAATTAATTACAACGCGCTCAGAGACAGTCAACCAATCACTCTTTCCGCGCTCCACATGCAAATGAAACGGGCAAGTAAGTAGTACACTGGGGAGAATCTCGTGCCATGAAGTTCACAGTGGTCCGATGTGTGTGGATGTAGATGTACTCGACGGCAAAGTAATCACTAGGGACAAAGCTCAAGCTCTGGTTGGGGAAAGATATGGTGCCAGGTCGGTTGTGTTATTTTAAAGCAACCAACCTGGAATTTGACTTAAGCGACTTAGAGAAATCACGGAAAATCTAAATGTTGATGGTGCGGTGTCATATTCCATTCCAGAGGAGTGATATGTATACCTACAAGGGTGTTTCCCGACGAGCGTTACTCACGAGTGAACTCCATAAAACAAGTTATCTAGAGGAGATCACAAGTATTGAGCGGATTTATTGTTGCATTTGGATGCGGAGGACGATGCTAAGCCACGACACGTAACTTCAAATTGGGGCGTCGATTGCAGTAACATCGCTTGTGAGAACGATGTACGACCTACTGGTATAACCGGCCTACACTGGATAACCGCGACTCACTCGGAGAAAATACACGGCCCAATGAAAGTTTGGAATACTATCGTAAAATGTAGTCTACGATACTAGAGGTCTCACTGAGCGAGGCACGTCATCCATTATACAGTTAGAGCCTATATGCTAGATGGTGTGTACTATGGGCATTCTTTGCGGCCGTTTCCCAGTCATGTAAACATACCGCTGCCGCAGCGGCATACCGCGAGTAATCCAGTAATCCAGTATCAACAACAGCTTCATTCAGTTTGTGTTAGGCACTTCAGCAACATGCCACGTAGAGACATACAACACTTTGATATAGTCAGGATAGTGGCTTTACTTTCAGCAGGCCATACACAACAATATGTTACTCAAAGTGGTGTCTCTAAGCTGTGGAGAAAGTCCAGAGACACGGGAAACGTGAGCGATAGGCCACGCAGTGGTCGTCCTCGTATCACAAAACCAATGCCGGATCGTTTCCTCCGAATGACGGCTCGCAGCAGTCCAAATTCAGTACTGGTAATAAACTCCCAGGGAAACAGGGATTCGTATCTCAGACCAGACAGTGCGCAGAAGTTTGCATTAGTGTGGTCTTCATTCCAGAAGACCAATAAGAAGTTTTGCACTGAACCAACGAAACCGACACAATCAAAGGACCTAACCTCTTGCAGATCAACATTGGACCATTGCAGAATGGAGTTATGTCATGTTTGATAACGAGGCCAGGATTGGTTTGCGACCGGACGCTACACGTGTGAGGGTTTGTAAGAGCGCTAGACGACACCAGGAATGCCGATACATTCAGAAAGTCCACTGTTTGCGGGTGGAAGTGTAATGTTCAGGCTGGCAGTAATGATGGGACGTCGACCCATCTAATTCCCATCTACAGCAATCTGACTTGTCCCAGATACCTCCAAGAGGTCCTACAAACGAGTGTAAGGCCCTACAGATGTAAAGTCGGTGGCAGCTTCACCGTAGTCGATGACAACGCTAGGGCGCACCGTGCTCTAGCAGTGTCTCGGTATCTTCGAATATCCAGCATCAACATAGTTCCCATACGTGAATGCAATGCAACATGCATGGGACCTGATGAAGGTGGTCATTGTTCGGCGTCTGAATCAGCCTAACAATCTTCACGGCCTCACTGAAGCTGCCTTTAAGGAATGGGACCTCATACCCCAAGATAATCTTGATGTTCTCATCCAGAGCGTACCTCGCAGCGTGGAAGAACTCATCCCTGAGCAGCGATGACGTACTCACTACGAGAGACTGATAATCATCATCATGAGACGAAGATTTGCAATTTACTCGTAGTAGAGGGACTGCTTTGTTTTGTAATGATTTTTCCTAACTAACCGAGATCGTTCTTGTATTCAGAAAGAATTATGTTTATTATGTTAATAAGGTAATGTAAGAACCACAAAGGGTGTACTATGAGAAGTCATTGTAGTAAACTCTATGATATTTCAGATTTTTGTTCAGGTGTGTGTGGTTATGACTGGACCCAAACAAATGAACTGTTAATGAATTGCCGGCCGCGATGGTCTCGCGGTTCTAGGCGCGCAGTCCGGAACCGTGCGACTGCTACGGTCGCAGGTGCGAATCCTGCCTCGGGCATGGATGTGTGTGATGTCCTTAGGTTAGTTAGGTTTAAGTAGTTCTAAGTTCTAGGGGACTGATGACCACAGCAGTTGAGTCCCATAGTGCTCAGAGCCATTTGAACCATTTTTGTTAATGAATTGTCATTCTGACTTCATCGCTCCTTGTATAAATTTGTATGTTGTGTTGGGAACTCTAATCTGTATCCTGATGTTATGGCCCAAACAAATAGTTCCCATTACGTTGGTTTGTTTGCAGTTGCAAACATCGAGCGAGGTGGCGCAGTGGTTAGCACACTGGACTCGCATTCGGGAGGACGACGGTTCAAGATGACCCCGGGTATAACATTGCCTGCACCATTCTTAGAAGGTATGATTGTCCCCATCCATAAGCCGAAGGGACGGAATCATGTCCGCGACTTTCGTCCCTTAACGTTATTGAACAGCGACTTCAAGATCTTTTCCAGGCTGCTATCGGAACGTATTCGCGGCACACTATTGCACGTCTTGTCTGGCGATCAGACGTCCTTGGGGGGACCCAACAACATCAGAACTGCGTTATGTCGTTACAGAGATCTCATCTCCCTTGCACGGGTGAGACGTTTGCCGGCAGCCCTCGCGTCTATCGACTTTAGCCGGGCTTTTGACCGTGTGGGCCACACTTTCCTCACGGCCGTTCTACGGCGCATGGAATACCCCGACCCCTTTATCACAGTGTTGACACGCCTACTACATGGTGCAACTTCTCGAGTTCTTGTCAATGGAAGACTGACGGCACCCATGCCGATCCGCCGATCAGTACGACAGGGATGTCCATTATCAACATTGTTATTTGCATTGGCCTTAGAACCCTTGTTGTGTGGTCTCCGAGACAGGCTCACTGGGATACAGTTCGGCGGCTCCATCTATCGCTGCACCGCATATGCGGATGATTTGATGATCGTCATTCGAGGAGCTGACGATATGGCCGCGGCTTTGGACTGGATTGAAACCTACGGTACAGCTTCTGGTAGCCAAATCAACGTTGACAAGTCCGTCGCCTTGAGCATCGGGATTGGGCTACCGCAGGAACACATTGCCCCCTTACGATTCAGTGATACTGTACGCTGCTTGGGCTTAGATTTCATGAACGACATGCGACGCGCGACGACGCTCAATTATCGACGCCTTCTTAACCAAATTAGGGCCGGAATTGCAAATCAGCGCTTGCGATCCCTCAACATCGTTCAGCGGGCGTATTATGCCAATGTATACCTTGCGTCCCGCATACCGCATGTCGCCCAAACGCTACCCATTCCGAAGCCCTTGGCTCGTAGCATTATGGCAGCGCTGGGATACTTCGTCACCGCTGGTATGTTACTGAAGATCAGATACGTATCTCTTACCCTCCCCAAGGAAAAAGGTGGTCTCGGCCTAGTTAACGTCCATGATAGGGCCATTGCCCTCTATGTTAGATCACATTTATGTCTGCTGCGCCATTGTCCTACGAGTCTCACGAGTCTGCTTCTGACGGCGCTACGCCCTGCTTCACTAAGAGCGCCGGTGCCACTACAGGACATCCCAGCGCCCCTCTTTTATATAGGACGTTTCTATTTAGAACAAAGTTATTGCAGTGTCGCGCTCACGACACCACAAATGGCCACAACTCGACGCCTATATCATGACATGCTGCAACGCCGCCCCCTAAATGTGGTCGAACTAAACTATCCTGACGTACGGTGGCGCGTGGTTTGGAAGACTGTACACGATGCCATGCTTGATTCCGATGTTGTTTCTCAATGGTACGCCGTCGTTAATGGGAAGCTCGTGACGCAAGAACGTCTCTACAATATTCACATGGCAGAATCTCCCAATTGTGTGGGTTGTAATACAGTAGATTCTGACGAGCACCGCCTCAGCTGTGGAGAGGCGGAACCGGTTTGGCACCTAGTGCGGCAGATACTGGCTTATCTCTTGCGAGTTAGGCCGGAGCATATATCTGCACGCACGTTATTGTTTCCGGATGAGACATTTTACCCCAAGACTCGAACCAACTCTGTCACCTGGATACGTGGACATGCAGTCCATTACCTCTGTCGTGACGGACACAAGGATTTCCTTGACTTCTGGCTCTATTTGCAAGAAAGACATCATGCTATTTCCGGGCATACCAGATATCGACAGTGCTTCGCAAACTACCTATGGAGTGCCTTTCACAGGCCGCCGTGTAGCTGGAATGTTCCAGGCAGTGGCAGATGAGGTCAGAACGAACTGCAAACGACCATATATTGAACAATCTTATCAGTGGGCGCAGTCGCTGGGAAGCCTCACTACGACGTGGTAGATTTCTTTTCATGCTATTTATGTTTCATATCTTCGATGGCGTCTTCATTCTGTTTTAGTTTTCCAGGCTTAGTTAACTGTGACTGTTCGCACATTGATATATAAAAAAAAAAAAAAAAAAAAAAAAATCCCGTCTCCAGCCATCCTGATTTAGGTTTCCCGTGATTTCCCTAAATCGTTTCAGACAAATGCCGGGATGGTTCCTTTGAAAGGGCACGGCCGATTTCCTTCCCAATACTTCCCTAACCCGAGCTTGCGCTCCGTCTCTAACGACCTCGTTGTCGATGGGACGTTCAACACTAACCACCACCACCACCACCGCAGTTGCAAACAAAATTATTTTTTAAAGCAGACTTTTACGTTCCATTCTTTACAGTTGCACCAGGTTAATTTAGAGGAATGTTGCTTATTCTTCTTGTTTTGTTGCCCCTTTTAATAAAATTTTGTCAAAAACGCATTTTGAGCCAGTGGATGTGTATGAAATATAGGTTGACTCTTACATAGAAGATTACAGCAACCAGCCACTTTTTACAGTGCTATTTATTTATTTAAACAATGCCGTTACCGGTTTCGAACCGAGAGGTTCATCTTCAGACGGCTAGTCCACATTTTACATTAGATTCCGCCTTTTGTTTCCCCAACTGACGAAATTTCCTTTCAGTGGTGGTGCCGATGAAGAATCCGCGCCATTACGTTTCGGTGCAGGCTGTTGATCATCCTGCAGCAGCGAAAACTGTAGAATGCACTTTTTTATGTATAAATATGCATATAATGTTAAGAACCACAGACACACTCAGAAGTTCCATCACATGGAGGCATGTATACAAGAACGAACTGCTCAGATTAAAAAAGGTTGTAAGACAGGGATGTAGTCTTTCGCCCCTACTGTTCAATCTGTACATCGAAGAAGCAATGACAAAAATAAAAGGAAGGTTCAGGAGTAGAATTAAAAGTCAAGGTGAAAGTATATCAACGATATGATTCGCTGATGACATTGCTATCCTGAGTTAAAGTGAAGAAGAATTACATGATCTGCTGAATGGAATGAAGAGTCTAATGAGTATAGAATACGGATTGAGTGTAAATCGAAGAGAGACGAAAGTAATGAGAAGTAGCAGAAATCAGCGAAAAACGTAACATCAGGATTGGTGATCACGAAGTAGATAAAGGTAAGAAATTCTGCTACCTAGGTAACAAACTAACCAATCACGGACGGAGCAAGGAGGACAACAAAAGTAGACTAGCACTGGCACGAACGGCATTCCTGGCCAAGAGAAGTTTACTAGTGTCAAACATAGGCCTGAATTCGAGAAAGAAATTTCTGAGAATGTACGTCTGGAGCACAGCATTGTATGGTAGAAAAATACGCACTGTGAGAAAAGCAAAACAGAAGAGAGTCGAAGTATTTGATATGTGATGCTACACACGAATGTTGAAAATTAGGAGGAGCGATAAGATAAGGAATGAGGAGGTTCTGCGCAGAATTGGAGAGGCAATGAATATGTGAAAACACTGACACGGAGAAGGGACAGGGTGACTGGACATCTGTTAAGACATCAGGGAATAACTTCCATGTTACTAGAGGGAGCTGTGGAGGACAAAACCTGTAGAGGAAGACGGAGATTGGAATACATCCAGCAAATAATTGAGGACGTGGGATATGAGTGCTACTCTGAGATGCGAGGGTTGGCACAGGATGGGAGTTCGTGGCGGGCAGCATCGAACCAGTCAGAAGAATGATCAATCAAACAAAAAGAAAAGAGAAAGAGACCTTTGAGTGTGCTTATGGAGCTAATTAAAGTGTAAAGACCACGTAAAACTAATCGCATGTAAGACAGACGCCCGAATGAGATTCATTGGAAAATTTCTCAAAAAATATCGTCCACCCAAAAAGCAGATAGTTCACGAAACTGATGTTCAATCAGAATTTGAATATAGCTCATCAGTCTGGGATCTGCACGAGGTAGGATAGATAGAGGCAAGAGATAATATCTGAAAAAGATCGGTGCGTTTAGTTACATTTAGTAAGCACCAGAGCATCACAGATATGCTCCAGTAAAGCCAGCAGTAGACGCTGCAGGAGGGGCGTTGTGCACAACCGTGTGGTTTACTGTTAAAGTGTCCACAGCGCACATTCCTAGAGGAGTCAACCAGTATATTGCTTCCTAATGGTCCGCAGCTCGTGCTCGTTCTTAACTTCATGAAACATAGCCGGCACGGTAGCTCAGCGTGTTCGGTCAGTAAAGGTATCAACGATCAACTTGGACTGATGTATTGTGACGTCCGCCCAGACCAAACGCAAAGAACAATCCTCAAAAAAAAAAAAGAAAAAAAATGCGGTAGCGTTCTCGCTTTCCGCGCACGGGGTCCCGGGTTCGATTCCCGACGGGGTCAGGGATTTTATGTGCCTCGAGATGACTGGGTGTTGTGGGTATTTCATCGTCATTTCGTCATCATTGATTTGCAAGTCGCCGAAGTGGCTTCAACTTAAAAGCACTTGCAATATGGCGGCCGAACGTTCCCGCATGGGGCCTCCCGGCCAACTATGCCACACGATCATTTCATTTTTTTGCTTCCTACTATGTACATTTAGCGTGAAGACAATAAAGGTAAGATCAGAGAGCTCTTCCCGTGAACCGTTTGCAACTGCAATAGGAAAAGGGGGAAATGACAGTTGTACACCAAGATCCCTCCACCACACACCATAAGTGGCTTCCGGAATATAGATGAAGACGTAGATGTAGATGCAAAAGGACATGAAGATGCGGTGTTTGATAGGAGTCTCATTGTGGGTGTCCATTCGGCATATTAGTCGAATTGTGGGCGTTCGGATGTGACAGTGGTCCAATGTTGTTCGACTGCATGAAAATGGAGGGCAGGCATACTAGTTACCAAGATCCGGGCGACAACGTCTGACCACCACAAGGGAGCATCGCCGTGTTGTGCACCATACGAGTACACATCGTAACCCCTTCACACGTGCGCCTGCAACGGCTGCACTTTTAGTGGTGACGTGACCAGAGAACATGGACTGCTGCCGAATGGCGTCGCACTGTGTTCACCGAGGAATTGCGGGTCTGCGCTACCCACGCTGAACACCGTAGGCGAGTACGGCGGCTGCCTGGGAGAGGTCCCATTCTTCCAAAGTTTCGGAGAGGCACCGCCGTGTCACTCCTGGTGCTGTGGAGTGCCGAGCCGTTTGGTATGACTAGGTCACGGCTCATAATGGTTGAGGGGACGTCTGACTGCACCACTGTACATCACGGACGTTCTGCGTTCTCATGTTACCTTTGAAGCGATAGCATCGTAGTGCCATTTTTCTACAGAACAATGCTTATCTAACTTAAAGTGGCTCCATAAACTATTTGCATGATGCTGAGGCACTCCAATGACGAAAACATCCGCAGATCTGTCTTCGATAGAACATGTGTGGCACCAGCTCGGACATCAGCATCCCATTTACAGTATCCAAAATATCATGGACCAGTTACAACAGTTGTGGGTTAGTCTGCCTCATGAGAGGATACCAAGGCTTTCTGAGTGACGTAACACCATATACTCTCTCAGCCTATGAAGTTTCGTTTCTTCCTACGCTTTTGGGTGCTTCACTATATTTTCAGACAGTTTATTTACAAGGGCAATACTTATTCACAATGTATGCTAAGATGCATGCCAGTGTATTTATTAAGAGTTTTTGCACTCTTGAAACACTGTACGTAACCTGTCTATTACTGTGGCACTTCTTATTTCCATTTTTTTTTCTACTTCGTTTTATACAAAGTGCTATTATTCTTGTATCCGAATTGTCAAGAGATAAATTTAAAACACCAAAATTAAAATTACATAATTGTGGATGGCTTTGTTGCCCAATACTCAGAGAATACATCTGTGCAATTGTATGGTCACTGCGAGCATTGAACCGTCTTCTCCATGTGTTGTGCCTCACTGTATTCGTACTGCGTTATTAATATCTATTTTCACTTACCCTTTCCCGATTTCCATCCATTTAAAATGTATGTTTTGACGAATGTCGTCTGACCATTTTCGTTGGATATGTTGTAAGGGATACTACTATCAACGTGTATGACGTAGTCAGCCGTATACCGTACGTATCGCTGACTCTCTGAAAGATTCGGAACATAAAACTCATTTTCCGGCAGAGGGCATTGTATTGCTGTTTAGATCAAAATGCCCAAGTGCTTGGCAGTCGTTCACGTGGAATGGTTCAATGCAGTTAAGTTGAAGTTTTCCGTCAAATGGCAAGGCAAGTGTGAGTGATTAATCGGTTTATTCGTGGAGAGTACGTGTAATTATACACTAAGTCAATAGATTAATGAATACCATCATTCTTTGTCGGTAGCATCCGTTTCTGGGCTGCACAACTATTTGAATAATTATTAATGCGCCGGCCGAAGTGGCCGCGCGGTTCTGGCGCTGCAGTCTGGAACCGCGAGACCGCTACGGTCGCAGGTTCGAATCCTGCCTCGGGCATGGATGTGTGTGATGTCCTTAGGTTAGTTAGGTTTAACTAGTTCTAAGTTCTAGGGGACTAATGACCTCAGCAGTTGAGTCCCATAGTGCTCAGAGCCATTTGAACCATTTGAACCCAATTATTAATGCAACTGTGACCGTTACTGCGTGATTTTAATTCCTAAAAGCAAAACAGCAATGACAAATTCTACGCTGAAGTTAATGCATTCATTTGATGGTTAACTTTCATGAATGATTATTTACTCACGTTACGTATCCCACAGGAACAATAGTTGATTTAAGCATCCCTACGGAACAAGGATTTTTTTCCGAAGTAAAACATAGCCTATGTATTAATTCACGGTACAGGCTATCTACATTGTAAAGTTCATCCAAATCTATCCAGATAATTCAGTGTGAAGGGATAACAAATATACTAATTACTAACTTAACGGAGAAAGAAAATAAGTAATTTATAGTTCGGCGCAGCGCAAATTTTATAATGAATCTGTACGAGCAACAACATCATCTGGCGACACCTGTGTTCCTGTTACCGGTGGATACGCTCGCATACTACAATCAAATCCAGCCTCTCTAAAAGCCTACCACGCTGCACATGTAAAGGCGCGAAGTCTCACCTTCGTACGGCATCTGAACTGACACCGTCGTTGGGCGTCTTCAAGTGTCTGAGAAGCTGTAGGATACGCCTGAAGTTCAGCAGCTAAAATGCAACAGGCTTGTATGGAAGTATGGATTAAACATTTTGAGGTTAGTATAAGCACCGTATTCATTGCGTTGAATCGTATTATGTAGGACGTATTAGACAATAAAAGCATTTTCGTAAATATGATACAGTTCAAAAATCAAAGAGTAGACAGTCTTTTCTAAGAGTAATTATTGTTCCGCATTTCGCTTTATATTCTTTAAATCAACAGATCTCTTGTACCGCACACTTTTAAAAGCAGGCTATTTGTTAGTTCAGCGTGTAAACTAATTCCACCAATCTCTTCTAAATCTGTCCAGCCGTTTCGACGTGAAGGAGTAATAAACATACTCACACACGAACTGACGCAAGTGTAATATCTATGGGATTCATTACCTGCTGCGTCTCTGAAAAGAGGACGAGAATTTCTCGTTCGGTCACAGCCCTCTCTTTTTTCGTAACTACATTCGCTCAGATGTTAGTCGTTGTACTCGCTACATTTATTTCAAGCAACGTGTCAGTAACCGATACGAAAGCAATGCGTCATTAACCGGTACGTATCAATAATGGCGTGTGTCCATTTGTTCGGCATAGGTCCATTCCGCGGGGTTGAGAGTGTCAAACACAACAACTATTAAATTCGGCAGGTTTAGTGCATTATTACAACTGCAGACTCTGAAATTGTAGTTATTTCGATACCCCTGGTATGTATCCGTAGTTAAAGTGTGATCACAGGTACTTTCTGATGACAAAACTGAACTGATGCCAACTCTATTACCTTCTACATCTACATCTACATCCATACTCCGCAAGCCACCTGACGGTGTGTGGCAGAGGGAACTTGAGTACCTCTATCGGTTCTCCCTTCTATTTCTATTCCAGTCTCGTATTGTTCGTGGAAAGAAGGATTGTCGGTATGCCTCTGTGTGGGCTCTATTGTCTCTGGTTTTATCCTCATGGTCTCTTCGCGAGGTATACGTAGGAGGGAGCAATATACTGCTTGACTCCTCGGTGAAGGTATGTTCTCGAAATTTCAGCAAAAGCCCGTACCGAGCTACTGAGCGTCTCTCCTACAGAGTCTTCCACTGGAGTTTATCTATCATCTCCGTAACGCTTTCGCGATTAGTAAATGATCCTGTAACGAAGCGCGCTGCTCTCCGTTGGATCTTCTCTATCTCTTCTATCAACCCTATCTGTTACGGATCCCACACTGCTGAGCAATATTCAAGCAGTGGGCGAACAAGCGTACTGTAACCTACTTCCTTTGTTTTCGGATTGCATTTCCTTAGGAGTCTTCCAATGAATCTCAGTCTGGCACCTTCAGATTGGGAAGACCTTCTTTGATTTTAAGGTGGAAGACATTATATCTAGACCTGTACTCTATGAATTATTACGAATTGTGTGACACAAGAAACTTTTCATTGCACCTTCTATTACGCTTCTACCTGTTCCATTGATGAATTGTGCCTCTGTTTGGGAGATACCATTAGCGTAATTTTATCCTTCCATCTAAACGGGATCGATACATAGGAGAATGAAGAGTAATATCAGTTTCTGCCTTGGAAGCCTGGTTCTCATGACATGTACGGCGTCTTACTTCGAATGTCTGCCAATTATGATTAAGAAACTACTCCTTGTAATTAACACATATTTTTAGAAAGGAGCTTTTACTGCAGATAGGTTTCTATCAGGCATTACAAAACACAAGCAACATTGTACTCGTCTCCTTCAGGTGCTGCAATAGCTTTTGCATTCCGGGAGTTATGTAATCAAATTTTCGTAAAAATAAAACTATGCAACATTTCACGCGTCGTAGCAGTATCATTTGGTAACGTGCTGTTGCTCTTTCAGCCATAGACTCGACAGTTTGGTTAATTATTAGCCGGTATCCGTATCAGAGAAATAACTTTGTGGCGCATAATCGCTCAGTTTCTTAGCGAGTAACCATCGGTATATCTATTTACCCAAGTAATTTTTGCTCGGATAAATTGCGTTTTGTTGCAGTAGGTACTTAGCAAGGAAAGGGTGTAATGCAATTAAGGCTGCCAGTGAAAGGGGCTGTTAATAACTAGGAGATGCGGAAGAGATCACTCGCGATGTCTTACGCGGACAGGTTCGTCGACCGTAATGGCGCGTGCATCGCCATCAAAAAGAAACGTCTGTGTGCGACGTGTGGCGTGCAGCCGATGCCAGGGCAGACAGCACTAACCAGTTGTATAACGCAGCGCCGTGTTTTCACTTGCAACTATACAAGAGCGCCGTCTGCTCGGACCTCTTACAATATGATATCCACACGGCAGAGTTTTATTCGCTCATCTTTCATGTGAAGGCACTTAACTGTTGGCGGCACGCAAAACGGTAATAAATATTGAACAAAATCGACCTCTGTGACAGACAGAAGCAGACTGCTGGAGCGGTACTCGAACCCGGATCCATTGAGTTTCGCGGGCACTTTCCTACTATTATAAAGTGTGAAATACATTTCGTAGAATAAAAATAGAGATAGAACACCGCTAGGCATTAACACCTCTTTTCAGTCCGTTTCCAGCGAGCGTCTGTAAGCGATATGGTGATAATTTGTTGCAGACTTCTCGATCATATTCTGAGTTCGAATATAATAAATTTCTTAAAGACAGAAGTTTCTGTCTGCAAATGAACATGGATTTAGAAATAACTGCTCGTGCGAAATTCAGCTTGTTCTTTACTCATGTGACATCCTGCGAATCATGAGTGAAGGGCAAGAGACAGATTCCACACTCCTAAATTTCCGGAAAGTGACACGGTGCCATACTGGAGCATACGGAATAGCTTTCCAGACATAGGAGTGGCCAGAAGACTTCTTAAGTAACAGAACCCAGTACGCTATGCTCGACGGCGGCTGCTCATCGTCAAGAGAGTCCCAGGGAAGCGTGGTACGACCGCTCCCTGTCTCTATATATATGTTCTACATCTACATTTATACTCCGCAAGCCACCCAACGGTGTGCCACTGTCATTACCTCCCTTTCCTGTTCCAGTCGCGTATGGTTCGCGGGAAGAACGACTGTCTGAAAGCCTTCGTGCGCGCTCGAATCTCTCTGATTTTACATTCGTGATCTCCTCGGGAGGTATAAGTAGGGGGAAGCAATATATTCGATACCTCATCCAGAAACGCACCCTCTCGAAACCTGCCGAGCAAGCTACACCGCGTTGCAGAGCGTCTCTCTTGCAGATTCTGCCACTTGAGTTTGCTAAACATCTCCGTAACGCTATCACGCTAACCAAATAACCCTGTGACGAAACGCGCTGCTCTTCTTTGGATCTTCTCTATCTCCTCCGTCAACCCGATCTGGTACGGATCCCACACTGATGAGCAATACTCAAGTATAGGTCGAACGAGTGTTTCGTAAGCCGCCTCCTTTGTTGATGGACTACATTTTCTAAGGACTCTCTCAATGAATCTCAACCTGGCACCCGCCTTACCAACAATTAATTTTATATGATCATTCCACTTCAAATCGTTTCGCACGCGTACTCCCAGATATTTTACAGAAGTAACTGCTACCAGTGTTTGTTCTGCTATCATATAATCATACAATAAAGGATCCTTCTTTCTATGTATTCGCAATACATTACATTTATCTACGTTAAAGTTCAGTTGCCACTCCCTGCACCAAGTGCCTATCCGCTGCAGATCTTCCTGCATTTAGCTACAATTTTCTAATGCTGAAACTTCTCTGTATACTACAGCATCATCCGCGAAAAGCCGCATGGAACTTCCTACACTATCTACTAGGTCATTTATATATATTGTGAAAAGCAATGGTCCCATAACACTCCCCTGTGGCACACCAGAGGTTACCTTAACGTCTGTAGACGTCTCTCCATTGATAACAACATACTGTGTTCTGTTTGCTAAAAACTCTTCAATCCAGCCACACAGCTGGTCTGATATTCCGTAGGCTCTTACTTTGTTTAGCAGGCGACAGTGCGAAACTGTATCGAACGCCTTCCGGAACTCGAAGAAAATAGCATCTATCTGGGAGCCTGTATCTAATATTTTCTGGGTCTCATGAACAAATAAAGCGAGTTCGGTCTCACACGATCGCTGTTTCCGGAATCCATGTTGATTCCTACAGAGTAGATTCTGGGTTTCCAAAAACGTCATGATACGCTAGCAAAAAACATGTTCTAAAATTCTACAACAGATCGACGTCAGAGATATAGGTCTATAGTTTTGCGCATCTGCTCGACGACCCTTCTTGAAGACTGGAACTACCTGTGCTCTTTTCCAATCATTTGGAACCTTCCGTTCCTCTAGAGACTTGCGGTACACGGCTGTTAGAAGGGGGGCAAGTTCTTTCGCGTACTCTGTGTAGAATCGAATTGGTATTCCGTCAGGTACAGTGGACTTTCCTCTGTTGAGTGATTCCAGTTGCTTTTCTATTCCTTGGACACTTATTGCGATGTCAGCCATTTTTTCGTTTGTGCGAGGATTTAGAGAAGGAACTGCAGTGCGGTCTTCCCTGTGAAACAGCTTTGGAAAAAGGTGTTTAGTATTTCAGCTTTATGTGTGTCATCCTCTGTTTCAATGCCATCATCAGCCCGGAGTGTCTGGATATGCTGTTTCGAGCCACTTACTGATTTAAGGTAAGACCAGAACTTCCTAGGATTTTCTGTCAAGTCGGTACATAGAATTTTTCTTTCGAATTCACTGAACGCTTCACGCATAGCCCTCCTTACGCTAACTTTGACATCGTTTAGCTTCTGTTTGTCTGAGAGGTTTCGGCTGCGTTTAAACTTGGACTGAAGCTCTCTTTGCTTTCGCAGTAGTTTCCTAACTTTGTTGTTGAACCACGGTGGGTTTTTCCCGTCCCTCACAGTTTTACTCGGCACGTACCTGTCTAAAGCGCATTTTACGATTGCCTTGAACTTTTTCCATAAACAATCAACATTGTCAGTGTCGGAACAGAAATTTTCGTGTTGATCTGTTAGGAAGTCTGAAATCTGCCTTCTATTACTCTTGCTAAACAGATAAACTTTCCTCCCTTTTTTTGTATTCCTATTAACTTCCATATTCAGGGATGCTGCAACGGCCTTATGATCACTGATTCCCTGTTCTGCACTTACAGAGTCGAAAAGTTCGGGTCTGTTTGTTATCAGTAGGTCCAAGATGTTATCTCCACGAGTCGGTTCTCTGTTTAATTGCTCGAGGTAATTTTCGGATAGTGCACTCAGTATAATGTCACTCGATGCTCTGTCCCTACCACCCGTCCTAAACATCTGAGTGTCCCAGTCTATATCTGGTAAATTGAAATCTCCATCTAAGACTATAACATGCTGAGAAAATTTATGTGAAATGTATTACAAATTTTCTCTCAGTTGTTCTGCCACTAATGCTGCTGAGACGGGAGGTCGGTAAAAGGAGCCTACTATTAACCTAGCTCGGTTGTTGAGTGTAACCTCCACCCATAATAATTCACAGGAACTATCCACTTCTACTTCACTACAGGATAAACTACTACTAACAGCGACAAACACGCCACCACCGGTTGCATGCAATCTATCCTTTCTAAACACCGTCTGTGCCTTTGTAAAAAATTCGGCAGAATTTATCTCTGGCTTCAGCCAGCTTTCTGTACCTATAACGATTTCAGCTTCGGTGCTTTCTATCAGCGCTTGAAGTTCCGGTACTTTACCAATGCAGCTTCGACAGTTTACAATTACAATACCGATTGCTGCTTGGTCCCCCCATGTCCTGACTTTGCCCCGCACCCTTTGAGGCTGTTGCCCTCTCTGTACTTGCCCGAGGCCTAAAAAACCTCCCAGTCCACGCCACACAATCCCTGCTACCCGTGTAGCCGCTTGCTGCGTGTAGTGGACTCCTGACCTATCCAGCGGAACCCGAAACCCCACCACCCTATGGTGCAAGTCGAGGAATTTGCAGCCCACACGGTCGCAGAACCGTCTCAGCCTCTGATTCAGACCCTCCACTCGGCTCTGTACCAAAGGTCCGCAGTCAGTCCTGTCGACGATGCTGCAGATGGTGAGCTCTGCTTTCATCCCGATAGCGAGACTGGCAGTCTTCACCAAATCAGATAGCCGCCGGAAGCCAGAGAGGATTTCCTCCGATCCATAGCGACGCACATCATTGGTGCCGACATGAGCGACCACCCGCAGATGGGTGCACCTTGTACCTTTCATGGCATCCGGAAGGACCCTTTCCACATCTGGAATGACTCTCTCCGGTATGCACACGGAGTGCACATTGGTTTTCTTCCCCTCTCTTGCTGCCGTATCCCTAAGGGGCCCCATTACGCGCCTGACGTTGGAGCTCCCAACTACCAGTAAGCCCACCCTCTGCGACCGCCCGTATCTTGCAGACTGAGGGGCAACCTCTGGAACGGACAAACAGCCATGTCCGGCCGAAGATCAGTATCAGCCTGAGACAGAGCCTGAAACCGGTTCGTCAGACAAACTGGAGAGGCCTTCCGTTCAGCCCTCCGGAATGTCTTTCGCCCCCTGCCACACCTCGAGGTACTAAAACGCGATGCTACACTCTCAAATGCTATATTACGCCCGAAATTTATGAATTAAACAATGCAAGTACCAAAAACACGCAAAGAAATTAAGAATTAAACTATGCAACAAATAAGTGAGCTTAGAGTATACGACTTGCTGCTACAGCTGCTTATCCAACGGCGGCAGTGGATGGTTAAGGGAGGTAAACCGTCCCTAGTGTACGTACATCATCCTTAAAAGGATCAGTGATAGCTTACTACAGATTAGAGAAGAAAAAGAAAACAAGCACACACCCGCTATTGAAAGTATACCATCATTGTATGTGTACAGTAGAGTTGTGGCGATTCGTGAATGAGTCTTTCATTTGAACGACTCTGAATAAAGAATCGCAAGAATCGAATCGTGATACGGACGAAACGTCGTTGCGTGTTTCCGAGTCGTGACGATTGCAAGTTCCAACGATTCATCGATTCTTAGTACGCTATGCTTCGAAGGCAACTTCCGAATCATGCCGAGTCGTGCCGAATGATTACGACCGCCAGATGGCAGTCAAGTGGAGGATGCGTGTGAACAAAGGAAGCTCGGAACGAACAAACGCAGTTCGTGGGCCGTAATATTACTCGTGAAAACCAAGCTGACATTTGGCGGTGGCTGACGGGAACGAGCGTAAAGGCGTCTCCCATTTACTACCCCTATATAGTATATAGTGCACAT
The DNA here is from genome assembly GCF_023898315.1 of Schistocerca nitens. Taxonomy (NCBI): domain Eukaryota; kingdom Metazoa; phylum Arthropoda; class Insecta; order Orthoptera; family Acrididae; genus Schistocerca; species Schistocerca nitens. The sequence continues at coordinate 6,065,999 of NC_064615.1, read as the reverse complement.
ACGCGGATTCGTATCTCCTACGTTTTTCTGTGCTCTTTCCAATTCCACAGCACCTTATATTTCATAATAAAGCAACTGTCAGCCCTCACACACTCCAAATTTAGCTTAACTTTTGTTTCGTCGAAATACAAAGCATAGGTAGTTTGCTTTTGATTTGTCTGAGAACTTGCTTCTGCCACTACTATATATGTGAGAAGACGACATACTTCTAAAGTGTAGGATACAATCGTATACAGCGACATTACTTCACTGCTAATTTGCTAATTCTGTTAGTTCCACCAGTGGTGCCACTAAATGGTTGTCGCACTAGACCAATATTACAGAGCCTATGTAGAGAGAATATAGGCTCTCTAACCAATACCTTTCCTGGCGGATCGCCGTGTAATACCGTCTTTTAAAAAAAGCTTTTTAATTAATAATTTCAAGTTCGGGTTTTCGAATGTTATCGTGTTCAGATTCATATAAAATTTTAGTGAAGTAATGTCGCTGTATACGATTGAATCCTACTGTTTAGAAGAATGTCGTCTTCTCACGTAAATAGTAGTGACAGCTGCAAGTTCTCAGACAAATTAAAAGCAAAATACCTATGCTTTGTATTTAGAAGAAATGAAAGTTAAGCTAAATTTGCTGTCTGGGAGGGCTGTCAGTTGCGTTACGATATGAATTACAAGGGTGACGTGTACTTGGAAAGACATCTTAGCACAGAAAAACTTAGGATGATATGAGCCAAACCACGTCTGCCTCACTGCTAGATTTTGTTACTATAAAACAACCGAACGTTCAAGCCACACAACCAAACTGGCGTACCACGTAATTTTGCACCACCTTTCGCACAAATCGACTTCTCTTTCCTGGCATACTGAAATAAAACAATAGAACAATAGATGCAATCAAATCAAACGTGACCTTTCATCAATTAAGGCATAACACGTATAAATCGAGAATCACACTTGTAACGACATATGCATGTTTACTCATAAATAAACTATTTCTGGCATATCTTAATCATGACAGAGTTCGATTCTAACCCCATTGACAATTTTAGACATGTCCTGCCATCTGTGAGTAAGATGTATAACTTTTTGCATTCCGTAAGAATCGTGCCAACGCAGACTAGAATGAATCGTGAACGAATCGTAGGAATCGATTCGCAATGTGAGATTGAATCGTAGGAATCGAATCGGGAAAAAGAATCATGTTGCCCAACTCTAGCATACAGTAGCAGATTATTGGAGGTGCGTCCAACAGTGGTACGAGGCACCGGCATAAATGTAATTGTCGATAGTTGCTTATTGTTATGTTACACAGTACGTCTGTTAAAAAGAGTGTCGATATATCGATATCTATTTTTACCCACGAAGATATCGATATAGATCGTCGATTTTTCTTATCTCATACCGATATCTAAATGGAAACATCGTGTACTGATATTTTTATTTTATATTTTTTCGCAATTTTCGGTAAACATTTGAAAATGTACTTTTGAAATTGTAGAAGAGTAAAAGTTTACTTTCGCTGTCTGAAAGAGCCGTACTACTTTTTGAAATTTCATCACATCCTGTCTGTCTCTTTGAATCTGTGAAGCAAGTATAGCTGGTGCAAAGAAGAATGCCGATTGCCCTTGGGTGGAGGAGGGGGGGGGGGGGTTAATGGAATAACAAGATTCCCGATGTGAAGAAATAGCACACTAGTTGCGTTAAAAAACAATTTTTAAGGCAACTAGAGTGCTATTTCTTCACATCGACATTCATCAAAAGCTGCTGAAAATGATGAACAAAAATCTAAACGAAAGATTGGTCTTTGCGGTAGGTGAGGGGAAATGCTGACGGCAATCGGCGCTCTGCGCTACCAACAAAAACTGTAAGGTTTAACTTCACCGCGCAATTTTGACACTACAACTGCTAGGTCGCTAGCGTTTGCAGGAATAGGAACACAAGTAAGTCGAGAAAAAGTGTTCCGGGCAAATCCGGTAACTGACGGAACCGAACGACGGATACCTTTCATTGTGTCAGTTACCTGCAGTTACCACTGTCAGCAAAGTGGTTATCGCCAATCGTGAACGTGCGTCGTTTTCCTTTCAATTCTTGCTCTAAGGGGGATAAGCAGGCTGCTAGCTTTCTGGTGCACAGAATATCTAATAATAAATCAGTACTTACATAAAACCGGCAGTATATTTACAATGTGCAGTTGATATTTTTATAGGACAGGACGTCGATATTTTTTCCGTCGATATATAGATAAGTTCCCCAATATTTCGAGAGCAGATAATGATTTTTTAAATATCGATATATCGGTTGTCTGATAGTTTTAAAAATATCATCAGTTCTATTATTCAGCTGCGCAGCTATGGCTGACAACAGTGGCACGCGGAAACCCCAGTTGTAACCTGTCTCTGGAGAAGGAGAGAAGGACGAGTCGCTTGCCATCAAGGATGAATAAAATCTGGACGGCAACTGCTTCAAGTTTTTGAAGGGATATGGAGTGCTCGATGTGAATGGAATAACGAAATTAATGCAACCTGTTACTGAAGAACGCAAGACAAAGTACTACGTTTGTCATTAAGAACTGTATGTTATTCTGCATGACGCTCATTGCACGACTGGCCACGGAGGATGCGACCGAATTATAAAATGCTTAAAGTCGAAGTACCATAAGATAACATACATGTATTTCCAGATTTATCCTAGCTTATGTGAGCCGCGTTTACGGAACAAAAAGGTCAGAAGAAAGGAATAACAGTGAAGCCAATACTGTTCAAAGAGATAAATTCCAGATGACAATTCGATCTCATGGAGACTGTAAATTCGTAATGGTTTATCGGGACCATCTTACTAAATTCGTTTTCCTCAGGCCATTGAAGTTCAAAGCAGGTGATGCGGTGTGCGATAAAATTATTAACATTTTTACCTTGTTAGGCGCCCTCTCAGTGTCGCAATCAGACAATGGTCCAGAATTCGTTAGCAAAATAATGAGCAGCTTAGCTGAACTATGATTGAGTTTTAAGATTATGCAAGGTAAAACCAGATACTGTTAGAGTCAAAGCAGCGTACAGCGAGCGAATCAAGACAAAAAACATGCCCACTACATGGCTGCACGAGCACAACAACGCGGAATGAAGACGTGCCCTAAGGTTTGTGCAGTTAACGAAGGGCAGTGCAATACATTTGGGAACTAAAAGGTCTCCGTACGGAGCTATGTTTGGATGCCCTCCCAAACATAGATTGTCTTCGTCAGGCTTACCTCCTGAAGCATTGGCGAACGTTCACCCTAACAACGACCTTCAAGATATAATTAATCAAGTGAGTATTACTAGTGAGAAAAGAACTGAAACGTTGGAGGAAGATGGTCATAACATATCTCCTGCGCAAGAGGATAACACACTAATGCCGCGCGGTTTGAGGCGGACTACGAAGCCCCTCCCGCCGGCGGTTCGAGTCCTCCCTCGGGCATGGGTGTGTGTGTTGTTCGCAGCATCTGTTAGTTTAAGTTAGTTTACGTAGTGTGTAACTCTACGGACCGATGACCTTAGCAGTTTGGTCCTTTAGTAACTGACACACATTCGAACATTTTTTAACATACTAGTAGGAACAGATGTTGAGAACAAAAAGAAAGAATCTGTCCCAAACAACAGTGAATACTGCCTAACTGATTTAGAAGAGTTATGGCGTGCTATTAAAAACCACAGAACAGAGGTGTACAAGTGCTGAAAAGAACAAGCACAAAGAACGCAGAAGTTGCTCAGACTGTCGTTCGCCACCAGTGGAAGAGGGATGTACGGTGAGAATCCCAGCTGTCGACTTCGGTCGTGGAAGAGGAGATGCAAGTCGATCTTGAGCGTCGTAATCGAGACAACGGCTGATGGGTTCTACCGAATCGGGGCGACAGATTGTTCTAAGCCAGCTTTACGCAAGGGGAACGGACGATGCGATGTGCTACTGCGACTACGACTGCGACAAGATTGTGTTTCAGATCCCAGTTCATTACTCGCTGTCTAAGAATAATCTCACAGGAGGAAGTTCAGCAGACAAAACTGTTGCCCTGAGGACACCTAGGACGCCTCAGTCGATGGGAAGCCGCCAGGGATTCTTCAAATGCAGTTGCCAAGACAAATGTCAGACTCTGAGATGTTTTTACAAAGAGGAAAATCTGTTGTCCAATATAAGTGCCATTGTGCCCGTCCTTGCTTAAATAAATGAATTTTGTATAATATGACTATGTTTTTAAATTGCAGCATTTGAAATACCACTATGTTTTTGTTATTACAACCTCGGTTCATATTCCTTAGCTCACTAGCGATAGTGTACTAACCACAGTAAATGTATGCTCTTTGGAAAAACTGGAATTAATAATCCACTTTCAGCAAAGGGGTCAGCGAAGGTGCACCATCACCATTGGTGGTATACTTTCCATGAAAACTCCACTTCCACTGTAACACATGTAAATAATCTGACGGATAGGCTGAGTAGCTATCTGCGACTGTTTGCTGCTGATGCCGCTGTAGTATGTGGGAAGTATCGTCGTAGAGTGACTATAGAAGGATGCAGGATGACTTACAATATCTATTTTGTGCGATGAATAGCAGCTTGTCCTAAAGGTAGAAAATTGTAACTTAATGCGGCTGACCAGGAGAGACAGTCCCGTAATATTCGACAGCAGTATTGGTAGCTTGAAGCTTGAAATAGTAATTTCGATTAAATGGTCGAGCATAAGGTTGCAAAGCGATATGAAGTGGAACGAGCACTTAGGGGCAATAGTAGGGAAGGCGAGTTGTTGGCTTCGGTTTGTTGGGAGAATTTTAGCAAAGTATAGCTCATCTACACACCACGGATAGAACAGTAGTGCGACTTATTCCTGAGTACTGCTCGAGTGTTTGAGATCGTCATCAGGTTGGATTGAGGGAGGACGTCATAACCATTTATAGGCATGCGTCTGTATCTGTTACCGTTAAGTTTGATCAACATGTGGTTATTACGGGGATGCTTCGTTAATTCAAATGGGAATCCCTCGAGGGAAGACTTGTTTTCGCGAAACACTCCTGAGAAAATTTAGACAAACGGTATTTGTAGCTGACAGTAGAACAATTCTACTGCCGCCAACGAATATTTCGGGTAAGAAACACGGAGACGAGAAAAATTATGGCTCATGCCGAGGCGTATTGACTATCGTCTTTGACCCGCTCGTCGTAGTTTTGTAGCCGTTCCTCCACAAGACTGAAGTGATTTGTGGTGGAAGCACTAAAAACTCAGTTCGCGATGGATGAAAAGGGATTTGAACAACGGATCTCCATAATTCACAGCCAGTGTATAGTAATGCCGCCAAGTTGGTCAATATGCCTAGACGTGTACCACGTGAGTACAAGCCAGCTTGCGTTGTGTGACACAGCTTGCTTCCGGTGTCACTACTATTCCCTGGCTTCGCTCTTCCATTCGCGAGTGTTGATTGGGAAGAACGACTGTCTGAAATTCTCGATATGCGTTCTTAATTTCTCTTAATGTCCCACAGTCAGCCATCTTTTTGCGAATTGTTTGAGAGAGTTACCTGACTTTTTTTGCAACGCCCAGTCACGTAATTTTTATAGTAAACCCTTGTGTAAAGCACCGCACATCTTTTGTAGGATTTTGCCATTGGAGATTGATGCGCATCTCCATAGCACTATCGCACTTACTAAGCGAACCCATATCGAAACGTGAAGCTCTGCTTTTGATTTCTCACCGTCCTATATTAATCCTACGTAGTAAGGATTTCAGATACTTTTGTAACGTCAGTTCAGGTAGTTTTGAAAATTCAGATAGTTTATCATGGAATAAGTACCATCGGCATGCTGAAGATCCGTAAACACACATGTTTCTCATAAACCAAAGCAGTATTTCCAGTACAAATGGCTTACCTTTGACTGCTCTCTTTCACATACACCTAAATTACGGCGCACTGTAGCCTTCATAATCCGACTCCGAATGTGCTCTAGATAACGTTATTCACTCCGAGTATCTCAGGAAATCTACCAAGAGCAAAGATCGATTGTAGCAGCCACGGCAGAAACCCAAGTAGCCTTCTCTGTGCAACTGGAAAAAGAGCGTGGGAAAAAGAAACAAAATGGCTCTGAGCACTATGGGACTTAACTTCTGAGGTCATCAGTCCCCTACAACTTAGAACTACTTAAACCTAACTAACCTAAGGACATCACACACTTCCATGCCCGAGGCAGGATTCGAACCTGCGACCGTAGCGGTCGCACGGTTCCAGACTGTAGCGCCTAGAGCCGCTCGGCCACTCCAGCCGGCCGAAAAAAAAGAAAGAGATATCTGCCTTATGTAGGAATAGAATAATATGAACACGAAGAGGACACTGCCTGAGATTTTACGAGGACATCGTGTTGACTGCCTAGCGCAAGACTTTTCATAGAATGTCGCGCAGCTGCTGTTTGTGGGCCTCGGCAGGTTTGGTTGCAGGACGAGTCCTGGGGTAGCATAACAGTAGGCAAAGAAACTACAAACCACCAAAATACGAATAAAATGAAGGACATTATCAAATCTGATGATAAGCTCTGCCTGGATTCTAATTTCCGTTTGCCACAGACGAATAGAACCTGTAGGGAAGGTCGCAAGTGAAAAAGTGTATAGTACAAGTATTACATTTTGCTATATAATGAAACGTGGGAAGGGTGGTGGTAGTTTAGCAGCAGCAGTATCACTATACGAGGGTTGGAACTTTAATAGTAGCAACTATTTATTTACAGCTCGCAAAAAATAGATACGTGTTTCAAAGTTTTACTGACCTTCAGAGTGGTCACCAGCATTGTGTTTAACCCGTTACCAGCGATGTGGAAGTCCTAGGATACTCTTAGCAGTGCCAATTGTGTTGACAGTTCGAGCGGCGCGGCTATTGTCCGACGAATTTGTAGCAGTTCTGAAGCAAATGCCGTGAAGTGTCTCCTTCAGTTTATAAATCGAGTTGAACTCAAGAGGGCTTAAGTCAGGGGAATGCAGTAGGTGGTATAGCACTTAGCAGCCCCATCAGTCAAACAAATCAGTAACAGCTTACACTGTACGTGCTTGAGCATTGTCCTGCAAAATGATGATCAGGTCCTGCAGAAAGTGTCACCACTTCTGTCTCTAAGCTGGTCGTAGGTTGTGTTCAAAAAATGAACAGCATAGAGACAGAAGTGGTGGTACTTTCAGCAGAACCTGACCATCATTCTGCAGGACAATGTTCAAGCACGTACAGTGCAAGCTGTTACTGATTTGTTTGACTGATGAGTTTGCTAAGTGCTATACCACCTACTGCATTCCCCTAACTTGAGCCCTCTTGAGCTCAACTCGATTTCTAAACTTAAGGGGACACTTCACGGCCTTCGATTCTGAACTGCTACAAATTCGTCGGGCAGTAGGCCGCGCCGCTCGGACTATCAACGCAACTGGCACTGTTAAGAGCATCCTACGACTTCCTCATCGCTGGCAACAGGTTATACACAATGCTGGTGACTTCTTTGAAGGTCAGTCAAACTTTGAAATACGTATCTATTTTGTTCGAGCTGTAAGTAAGTAGTTGCCACTATTAAAATTCCAACCCTCGCATGTTTCTATCACGCTTGGCTTTCTTTTTAATTGTATTAATTCCATATGAACTGCCTCGCACTGATATTGAGACTGATCGAAGCTCTTAGTAACTAGAAGGTTGCTTACTGTGGATACAAGTTCAGGATAATCAGAGATACTACTCCCACATCGTGCCTATTATACTGGGTAGACTACACATTAGCGGCCTGAAAATAATTTATTTGGCCCTGATGTATAGGCCGCCATACAAAGCCAGTCGATGAAGAAGGTCGATACTAATCCAACACGTGTATAGTACAGCTAGCCTATACGCTGGGGCTGGAAAAAAAATATTTTGCCCATATCTCCGCTCCTATTGGAGCTAAAAATCTAAACTCCGTCTGAACAGGCCACGAAGGCCCAACAGTACCGACCGGCGGCCGTGTCATCCTCAGACCACAGACGTCACTGGATGTGGATATAGAGGATCATGTGGTCAGCACACAGTATGTCAGTTAACGAGACCGGAACTGCCACGTCTCAGTCAAGCAGCTCCTCAGTTTGTCTCACAAGACCTGAGTGCACCGCGCTTGCCAACACCATACCCACATCCTGCCATCGGATCGCCACATTGTGTTAAGTGATTCGTCACTCCACACAACGCTCTTCCACTGTTCAGTTATCCAGTGTTTACGCTCCTTACACCAAGCGAGGCGTCGTTTGGCATTTACCGGCGTGATGTGTGGCTTATGAGCAGCCGCTCGACCATGAAATCCAAGTTTTCTCCCCTCCCGCCAAACTGTCATAGTACCTTCAGTGGATCCTGATGCAGTTTGGAATTCCTGTGTGATGGTCTGGATAGATGTCCGCCTATTACACATTTCGACCCTCTTCAACTGTCGGTGGTCTCTGTCAGTTAACAGACGAGGCCGGCCTGTACACTTTTGAGCTGTACGTGCCCCTTCACGTTTCCACTTCACTATCATATCGGAACAGTGGACCTACGGATGTTTAAGAGCGTGGAAATCTCGCGTACAGACGTATAACACAAGTGACACCCAATCACCTGACCACGTTCGAAATCCGTGAGTTCTGCGGAACTCCCCATTCTGCCCTCTCACGATGTCTAATGACTACTGGGGTCGCTGATATGGAGTACCTGGCAGCAGGTAGCAGCACAATGCACCTAATATGTAAAACGTATGTTTTTGGAGTGTCCGGATACTTTTGATAACATAGTGTATGTAGTAGTAGAGTATATCCATCCCAGTTGGAGGCACGAACGATGGTGGTCGATTTTAGGTTTCTTCTACGCACCTACGTCAGACATTCTCAGACAGGCAATGAGCGTTCGGTGGAGTTCTGAACTCTCTGCTCTGAATGTAGTAGTCAATGTCAACGTTAAACATGATAGTAGCGAGTTATTTAGTGAATTTTTATTCCATTTGTTACGAGTTGTCATCCCTAATGGTGGAAGTAAGCGACAAATACTAAATAAGCAAGCGAGAGACATAATTTTCGGGATGCACGCTTTCCTTAAGTGAAAAGCACGCATATTCGGGTATCGCGTCTGTCGCTTGGGACCGACAACAATGCAGTCCCCGTCCATGTCTCGACTGCGCGAACCGCCATCGTTCATGAATCGGACTTTAATACAACTATGTCAAAGAATTCGCATTTAGCGAATTAATTTCGAACTAAGAGTATTTGCTTTTATTCTTTTAGTGGCATTCCTTCTCAATCATAGTGGCAATCCAGCCTTCAGCTTCATTTCTCAGAGTGGTTAGTCTTCCGTGGATAAATTCTAATCTGAAATAGCCAAACGAAACCAGACTACACTACCACGCTTAATAATTGGACAAACGAGTCGTAAGCAGGCAACCACACGATCATCGTACGCGGTTCGTCGGCTTGTTTCGACATTACGACGAGCAGTGGTGCTTGCCATCTGCAGTCACCTCACACACATGCGATCGCAGTCAGATCGCGCAACTTGGATTGCTGCCGCGATCCGTCGCTCGTGTGCGGGACCCTTTACGGTTCTGGTGTTTCCATTAGTTTTTGAAACCACCGTCTAGTGACGTTTGAGTGAGAGAAACAATAATCGAACAGAACTGTAAGTTTGCGAGTATTATACTTCGTAAGGTAAAATAGTATATAACGTTCCATTAACTGCACTATAATTACGTGATAGTCAAGCTTTCCTCTTTTATCAGTCTTGATTTTCAACTTTTTGCATCCAACGCTTCACGTAGTCAACGACAGAAATTTTTGAATGTGTATTCTATCGTATCAACAAAATATTCTGTTAATATAGTTTAAGAATTAATACGACCGCAGTGAATTCTGTCAGAGACAGCAAAGGACTTGGAAGAGCAGTTGAACGGAATGGACACTGTCTTGAAAGGAGGATATAAGATGAACATCAACAAAAGCAAAACGAGGATAATTGAATGTAGTCGAATTAAGTCGGGTGATGCTGAGGGAATTAGATTAGGAAATGAGACACTTAAAATAGTAAAGGAGTTTTGTTGTTTGCCCGCATCTCGTGGTCGTGCGGTAGCGTTCTCGCTTCCCACGCCCGGGTTCCCGGGTTCGATTCCCGGCGGCGTCAGGGATTTTCTCTGCCTCGTGATGGCTGGGTGTTGTGTGCTGTCCTTAGGTTAGTTAGGTTTAAGTAGTTCTAAGTTCTAGGGGACTTATGACCACAGCAGTTGAGTCCCATAGTGCTCAGAGCCATTTGAACCATTTTTGAGTTTTGTTGTTTGGGGAGCAAAATAACTGATGATAGTCGAAGTAGAGAAGATATAAAATGTAGACTGGCAATGGCAAGGAAAGCGTTTCTGAAGAAGAGAAATTTGTTAACATCGAGTATAGATTTAAGTGTCAGAAGTCGTTTCTGAAAGTATTTGTATGGAGTGTAGCCATGTATGGAAGTGAAACATGGACGATAAAAAGTTTGGACAGGAAGAGAATAGAAGCTTTCGAAATGTGGTGCTACAGAAGAATGCTGAAGATTAGATGGGTAGATCACATAACTAATGAGGAGGTATTGAATAGGATTGGGGAGAAGAGGAGTTTGTGGCACAACTTGACGAGAAGAAGGGACCGGTTGGTAGGACATGTTCTGAGGCATCAAGGAAACACAAATTTAGCATTGGAGGGCAGTGTGGAGGGTAAAATTCGTAGAGGGAGACCAAGAGATGAATACACTAAGCAGATTCAGAAGGATGTAGGTTGCAGTAGGTACTGGGAGATGAAGAAGCTTGCACAGGATAGAGTAGCATGGAGAGCTGCATCAAACCAGTCTCAGGACTGAAGACCACAATAATAATACATGACCGCAGTGCTTCTTTCTTCGTCAGTAAAACTATTCATAATCTTCAAGTAAGGGAACTTCGCAGATTACTTTTTCTATTTGACAGACATATTTTGGATTGTATGCAGGTTTTAATAACCGACGCAAAATGTTAAAGTGAAATATATTCTGTTTCCTGGCAAAAGCTTACGAACGCTGCAGTGTGTGTAGTCTTTGTAAATGAAATCTGTTACGAATATAAATTTCACGAAAAGATGTTTAAGAGCAACAGTTGGCAGCGTAAACGAATCACTACCAACGATTGACATTAGCGAAGCATAGTGATTCAGTTGTTAAGAGTAAGTAATATCGCTGAAGTTTGTGACAAAATTGCTGAAAATCTTTAAGTAGCCTTGATTAGAGAACCGTTGCACGCTCGCTAACCTTGAATACTGCAAATTATAAGAACTTCATACACATACTGAAACTACAAACTGGAGTAAAGGTACGTGTTAGCGGTTGCCAATATATTGGCATTTGTGACTTTCGCAATACGATTCTCCTTGCAACACAATAAGAGCCACGTCTGAAGCAAATACACTATAATTTGAGATATTGGGAAAAAATGTTGTGCTTAACAGGTGGACACCATATGAAGGCTGAATATGCGTGAATGGATGTAAATATATAATACTTGCAGAATTTGCAACGTGACCAACGGCGGCGGTGGCCACTGTTGCACGCTGTTCTTCGTTTTCCGTCTCTTCGCCGGCTGTTGATATGAAGGTACGTTATTTAGATATTATGAAGTTTGTACGAATCATAATGACTAGTAAAGATAGATAATCTCGTGAAACAGAGCACGAAAGTTTGTTAACCACTGACAAACGTTTTACACGAATCTAAGAGGACCAAAATATTTATCCGTATTAAAAATATCGTTTCACACGATGTGTGTGAAAAATAATACTGTTTCCGATGTCGTCAAATTTTATGACTTCAAAGTTATTCCATTTCCTGCTAAAACTTCATCGTGAATCTCTGTATAATATGTCACAGTAATTTTTTTTTTTTTATAGAATGAAACAAATTGTTGTTGCAGTGTGTTTCTCAGTGTCAAATTTTCTACAGAATGTACGATACTGTCCGTTGTATTATTCATTTTGACATTCGAATGCGCGTCTAAATAAGTGCACTTACTTTTCATGATGCTCCGCACTTTCGATGCAATGTGGACAAGACATGCGACATTGACTTCATTGTCAATTCTTTAGCTGTAGTCGGTACGGTGACTTGAGGCCGGAAACCGTGTAATTTCTCAAACATTTCATTAAACGTGCCTAAGTTCACATAAGGTTGATTATTGAAGAGCCAAAGAATCTGGTACTTTGGAGAAGTCTGCAAGGAGAAAATAATTTTCAGTTGTCTTTGGCGTTACCATGTTCTGTGTAGAACGTAACACATCTAATTAATTGGTGGAAAAATCTTCTTTCCTAAAATTATGAGTAAATATTTTCGGAACAATCGCTTTCGATAGTGAAATTTCAAGTTTTGTATAACGCGTTCATCACGCTGAAGTGAATCACTTCCAGCTTTCGGAGGGAAAAATATATGCTTTATCGCCTTAAATTTGATCTCGTGATGGTCCAATCAATTACTAGTAATTCTTGCTACTTTACACTTTTTTCGCACGAGGAATCGCTTATGCAAACTGGTAATCCAATCGATGAAAGTAATGGTTACCATCCACGTTCTGTCTTCTTTTTTTCCTTGCCTTGCGTCTAACGGGTAAACTGTCAGTTCTGACGAAACAGGAAAATTAAACAATAGAAACAAGCTCCTCATTGGTTGAAGTTGATGTACCCACTAGCGGGTTCTAAATACCGCGTGAATTCTGGTAACACTTCGTGTAAATACAACAAACGCTTGGCATGTTTCAATGTGCACACAAATAAACGAACAACGCTTACAGCCACTGGAAAATATAACACTTATATACAGAAAAATACGAAGATAGCAAGAAACTGAATATTACGCCAACACTACAAGAAATTTCCAAAAAGTAAATGAATTAAGAAATAAAATATGTAACTAAATTGAATCAGTCCTCGCATTTAACCGTTATTATGAAAAATTTTTTAACTACAACAATGCAGTGGATCCGTCGAAACGAGATCGATGACAGCTGACAGACCTGTTGTTAAGAGTTGTTAAGCTTTCTGGTAGGTTGCAGTCGTCGTTCTTTACGTTTGAGATCAGTGAACTCCGTACGAATAACAAAACGTTTACCAATAACATCAAAGGTTAATTTAGCATCGTTAAACACTTTGTTCCATTACTCATATATCTCTTACTCAATGCGTTATCTCAAAACGGAGAACAGTTTACGTAACATGTTGTTTACTTCACAGTTGGGATGCGATATACTAGAAACCAATCCAGCGGTGAGTTGCAAGGATTAACCGTTGGATGCCTGAATGGCTCGACTAGCAAAAATACATGAGAGGGCTATCTAAGACTCTACCTTAAAACAAGTACTAAATGTTAGTGTTAACGGAAGTATTATAAAGTTCTGAAGGAGTTGCTGACACGAAGTGAATAAGAACTTGTTTATTATGATATTATGACTTTTAATATAATATGAAATACAGAATAGTAAATTATATTATAATTTTTCAGAATTGTCTAAGTAACTTAGTTTTACTGACCCACGTCACAATATTTTCTCATTAAAAGTAATACTTTTCACAATTAATTTCACTATGCTCTTTGTATATATTTTTTGTGCTTTTGCGGAATGATTGACCGCTTCTCTGTCTTATACATTGGAGCACATGAAGCATTTTCCTTTCGGTGAGCTTCCAGTTGCCGCAATCTTCGCCCATTGGCTACTAATTCCACAACGTGCCGCGGCTTGTAGAACTTAGTTTTGGAGGCGTGGCTCGTTGATTCTTCTATCCATACGAGAAAAGTTCTGTTTTTATCATGTCGTTGAGATTTTACTGTCAAAATAAGCATATTTGTCCGTAAGACAAAATACCATCTCGTTGACTGTCACTTTCAAGTATACGTACTTGTATTCTGGTCAAGAGAATCAGTTCCTGCTGTAGTTTCATTATAAAATAATGTTGTTTTCACGCCATCAGTTACAGTGGTTGTGTTTTGCTGAGACTTGGTGACATCACAATTTTCCTGTTCGGCCACACAACGTAAAACCGCCAAATTGTCTTCCAGACGTTGATTATAATATTTCTCACGTCATGTAAATCTTCATTTAGACTGGATTTTCCTTTCCCTTTAGTTACACTACCTCTTCCTGGACAAGATGGAACTTTGATGATACTCCGTAGTTGACTTCTGCCCACAGGAGACATTGAGTCTCTCCATGACCGATAGCGAAATAGGCAATTTTGTAGTTTATATATCCAATTCCTCACTGCTTGTTTCACCTGGGACGCTAGCAGACGTGCGTTCATTGTCCTGATGACCATCAGCTTCTGAATCTCTGCTGTCATCTTCATCAAAGAGAGTTCGGTCTTCAAGCTATTCAGTAATTAACGATTTAATGTTTTGATTACTTGTGCTGACTTCAGATTTTCTTCTGTCCTTACAAGCAGTATAGTATATAATTGCGTTCTAAGTAAGTAATAGTGGAATCTTAAATGCTTATTTTATCATAAAAAACTTACTCTCATCTGAAAGTGTTTTGATATTTAGAAATACATTTATCTTCAATTGAGCACTGGGATTTACCTTTTACATTGTTTTTGACCGCTCAATAAAGAGTATAATTGTGCTAAACTGATAACGTTCTAAGTGATCCAGCTACTTCAGCAAGTCGTTCTGGTAAAATATAAACTATCGGAAAGGCAGCTGGTTTGCTGTGGAGTCTGCAAGACCCCTGTCATGAATAATAAGAGTAGGACTACAAAATTAGTAAAATAAAATAGGCCTAATTTATTTTACTTGCCACAAACAGGTTTTAGTCTTAAGTAAGTCAATTGTATATCCAAGGATTACACAGGACATTAACTATTAAAATAATTAATTTTACTTGCAATAAACAGAGTACATTTTGGAGTCAGTATTTCCAACAAAACATCAACTAAATCAAATTTCAGACAATTTTTTGTGAGAAATAACGACTGACCCCTCTTCTATACACAGTCGAGTTGCGCATAGTAATTTATCTACCACTAGTACCAGCAAAAAACACGCAAGTCATTATCTTCCGGTTCGTCGTACGAAAGGAAATATTTCACCAAGACGACAAGTAAATCATCGTCATTATGTGGCATTGTGCATATTAATTCAACTGCGAGCAGTAGTAGAAGTCAGTTTACGAAAACACAAGTATTATAAGTCAGTTTACGAAACACAAGTAGTAGCAACCAGTGCACGAAACACATACGAACGTTTAAATCACATTCCGCAACATTATAAATACCAGTGTAGTAAAAACGTATTCATTGTACGTTTCAGTCCGTATGTCAGTTCATTGGATAGCTCTTGCCGAAAACCGTCCACTTTAAAAAGGATGATCTCACAGTCTGTACTTCATGCAATAATGCAAGAAAGATTTCTGTATGACTATGAACGCATAAACACGTGCAACTGCCCACTCATCGTTCCGCACTTCTCACCTATATAAATGACCGTTCTCTTCGTGGTTACGCTTCACGCACAAAGCTTGGCTTAAGTCAACTGGTCTCCACGCTACTATCCGGACTGCTTTGCTATCGCTTCGCATACAGAGCTATTGATTTACCGCAAATCTCGTTTCTCTCCAGATAAATTCAGTCCTTCAAATATTTCACTCGAATGTACAATTTTATGCAAATAGAAATATTTTACTCAGAAGTAACATGTTATTAAATCTATAAGGGCACCACAGCACAAAACGAAAAATAATAATTCCCTAGATGGCAGTTGAATAACGTGTATAGAAAGAACATAAAATCTGACGTACAATTCTATATATGGCCTTTACATGACGTAAGTAGAAAGAAACACAAAACCTGACGTACACTACTGCAATTCTATGTTCGACGTGAAAGGAAACGGAAAAAAGGAAAAAGAAATTTATATTGTACTATGGTAGTATTTTCATATAACACTCAAAAATTTTTGTCAAATGGCTCTGAGCACTATGGGACTTAACTTGTGAGGTCATCAGTCCCCTAGAACTTAGAACTACGTAAACCTAACTAACCTAAGGACATCACACACATCCATGCCCGAGGCAGGATTCGAACCTGCGACCATAGCAGCCGTGTGGTTCCAGACTGAAGCGCCTAGAACGCTGGACCACGGCGGCCGGCTGTTCACCTGCAATAGAAAGTCATTACTGTATGAGAAACTACAATAAGATAATAATATTTATGTATAATGCTGCCACAGCTGGTCATAGCGATATTAATATGGTGTTGATTCATGCCGCTCAGTCAAAATCACCTGATTTTCTATCACGTGAGCCGGCCGCGGTGACCGAGCGGTTCTAGGCGCTTCAGTACGAAACTGCAGGTTTGCTACGGTCGCACGTTCGAATCCTGCCTCGGGCATGGATGTGTGTGATGTCCTTAGGTTAGTTAGGTTTAAGTAGTTCTAGGGAACTGATGACCTCAGACGTGAAGTCCCATAGTGCTCATAGCGATCCATCACGTGACACTTGAGTGATTCGACCACAAATGAGTTCTCACTGATAACTTCTCGTACGCGGCAGAACTGCGTGATAACGGAAACAATTTATGAGACAGGAACTGTTTCGCAAAATATTTGCGAGAGTCTTCCTCAAAGTTTCGAGTTCACTCGCTTTTCCCGTATGATAGTTCACTCGTTTTCCCGTATGATATAATTTTGACGCAAAGCAGTACGCAGCTCGGTTTTAGGCTGTGTTTGAACACCTGCTTTGTGAATATTTCATTCATAAACGGCGGCACCATGATGGTTTCGACTGTTGACAGTTATAAGTAAAATAATTTACTGGGACAGCTTGCATATTTTCCACTACGTATTTCCGTGGTTCACACCATTATCGTATGGTGGAGAATTATGTTGTTGTATTCCTGATGCTAGTGTGAAGTACAGACGCCTAATCACAGCAGCAGACCAAGAGCAACGCAGATTATTTTTCATCTTTTACTGGTGATAAAACTGATTTTTTTTAGATAAGACACTGTTAATGTAAAAAAAAAAACATGAATTTGTAAGAGTGAAGTGTACTTACAAGGGAAGTAGTATCGAAAAGATGGGGCATATTGCTAAATGTTGCATATGTTCTTCAATGTACATTATGTTTACACATTGATTTCGTACAAAGCTGTTATACATTTGAGAGATTTTCTTGCTTAGATTCAGTACAAAGGCAAATGGAATGTGGAATTGCTGAAGCTTTGCTATTTGTTTAATGTACACCACAATTTAGTTACTGTATTAAATATACTCTTTGGTCAGAAACTGTCTGAAAAACATGTAAGGGGGGGGGGGGGTGAAGGAAAGGCTTTGTTGACGAATAATTGTGAGGAAAAATTGTACACTTTGCGCCGTTTCTAAGTTATTTAGCATTGAAGTTAGCCAATCAGGCCGTTGCGAACACAGATTCAAGGAATGCATGCGGTAATTCACAGACATCTGTGGGTCTGTTTGTTACCACGTGTTCGAATGCTCCTTACCAGTTAAAGTATAGCTTTCTCAGAAGTGATAACTTTAAGCTAGCTGAGCAAAAGCTGCATTTATTCGGTTTGAGGAAACCAAAGGAAGAACAAACTTGGCAGTACTATCTTGGGCAGGCTACCTGACTGGGTAAATTCATTACTAAATAGCAGATATTTCCCTGCACACACACACACACACACACACACACACACACATATATATATATATATATATATATATATATATATATATATATATATACTCCTGGAAATGGAAAAAAGAACACATTGACACCGGTGTGACAGACCCACCATACTTGCTCCGGACACTGCGAGAGGGCTGTACAAGCAATGATCACACGCACGGCACAGCGGACACACCAGGAACCGCGGTGTTGGCCGTCGAATGGCGCTAGCTGCGCAGCCATTTGTGCACCGCCGCCGTCAGTGTCAGCCAGTTTGCCGTGGCATACGGAGCTCCATCGCAGTCTTTAACACTGGTAGCATGCCGCGACAGCGTGGACGTGAACCGTATGTGCAGTTGACGGACTTTGAGCGAGGGCATATAGTGGGCATGCGGGAGGCCGGGTAGACGTAACGCCGAATTGCTCAACACGTGGGGCGTGAGGTCTCCACAGTACATCGATGTTGTCGCCAGTGGTCGGCGGAAGGTGCACGTGCCCGTCGACCTGGGACCGGACCGCAGCGACGCACGGATGCACGCCAAGACCGTAGGATCCTACGCAGTGCCGTAGGGGACCGCACCGCCACTTCCCAGCAAATTAGGGACACTGTTGCTCCTGGGGTATCGGCGAGGACCATTCGCAACCGTCTCCATGAAGCTGGGCTACGGTCCCGCACACCGTTAGGCCGTCTTCCGCTCACGCCCCAACATCGTGCAGCCCGCCTCCAGTGGTGTCGCGACAGGCGTGAATGGAGGGACGAATGGAGACGTGTCGTCTTCAGCGATGAGAGTCGCTTCTGCCTTGGTGCCAATGATGGTCGTATGCGTGTTTGGCGCCGTGCAGGTGAGCGCCACAATCAGGACTGCATACGACCGAGGCACACAGGGCCAACACCTGGCATCATGGTGTGGGGAGCGATCTCCTACACTGGCCGTACACCACTGGTGATCGTCGAGGGGACACTGAATAGTGCACGGTACATCCAAACCGTCATCGAACCCATCGTTCTACCATTCCTAGACCGACAAGGAAACTTGCTGTTCCAACAGGACAATGCACGTCCGCATGTATCCCGTGCCACCAAACGTGCTCTAGAAGGTGTAAGTCAATTACCCTGGCCAGCAAGATCTCCGGATCTGTCCCCCATTGAGCATGTTTGGGACTGGATGAAGCGTCGTCTCACGCGGTCTGCACGTCCGGCACGAACGCTGGTTCAACTGAGGCGCCAGGTGGAAATGGCATGGCAAGCAGTTCCACAGGACTACATCCAGCATCTCTACGATCGTCTCCATGCTAGAATAGCAGCCTGCATTGCTGCGAAAGGTGGATATACACTGTACTAGTGCCGACATTGTGCATGCTCTGTTGCCTGTGTCTATGTGCCTGTGGTTCTGTCAGTGTGATCATGTGATGTATCTGACCCCAGGAATGTGTCAATAAAGTTTCCCCTTCCTGGGACAATGAATTCACGGTGTTCTTATTTCAATTTCCAGGAGTATATATATATATATATATATATATATATATATATATATATATACACATCCATGCCCGAGGCAGGATTCGAACCTGCGACCGTAGCGGTCTCGCGGTTCCAGACTACAGCGCCTAGAACCGCCCGGCCGGCTGCCACTGCTTTGTCTGTGGTGGGAGGTAAGGCATGAAACTTGGTATTATCGGCGCACTCACGGCACTGTGGAACTCGCAATACTGGATTCTCTAACGATTTGCGAAATGTAATGTCCCGTCTGTCCATCTCCAACTAACATTCCGCGTTCGGAGTCTGTTAATGCCCATCGTTTGGCTATAATCACGTCGGAAACGTTTCCACACGGATCACCTGAGTAAAAATGACAGTTCCCAACGGGCCATTTAGCTCCCAATAAGACAGACATTGTTTGTGTAGGATGGAACAGCCAGCCTTCGCAACAAGACATGTTTCCACATGGACTCTGCTGTGACTTCTGTGTAGCAACACAGACTGTCAGGAAGGCGACCATTGCTGTGGCGCGACTTGACGCGACAGCAAAACAGAGGCGTCGCCAGTGGTGCAGTCAGGGACGACACGGGGCACGGGAGTGGCTCCACGTCTCAAAAATGGTTCAAAATGGCTCTGAGCACTATGGGACTTAACATCTATGGTCACCAGTCCCCTAGAACTTAGAACTACTTAAACCTAACTAACCTAACGACGTCACACAACACCCAGTCATCACGAGGCAGAGAAAGGCTCCACGTCTCCCTGGGGCGAATACAGCATGACGACGGCCATATTCGCGTGTCGCGGCTCCTACTATAACGAACGTTGCTAGCTTCCGTTCGTCATCTTCATACTATCCTACCACAAGGTGCGATAACATGGGATTCTATTAAGAAAACAGTGCCATAACTTTTGGTTCACGTAGCCGTTAATCTTTGACTAAGACAGCGGGACATTGCATGTTACCCGTGTTGCCCTCTACTACCTCGGTAAGGAGGGTGTTCAACTGTTACAATGTCCAGCCCGTTTTCCAGATGTCCTATCCACTGAAAACATTTCTTCATGAGTTGCTGAGAGACTATCACGTCATCGTTTGCCACTACTGCGACTGACTGATAGAATTGAAGAAGCATGGAATGACGTACCAACATCTCTCATCGAAGCTCAGTTTGACTGAACGTTCGGTCGGGGTGGGGGTATTGTTTCTGCCACAGGTGGTAGCTCTGTGCACTAAATATTGCACCCTGTAGACCGTCAGTTGATGTACTAGACTGTATTATTCACAATAAGTAAAATTTCGTTGTTTGCTGTTCTTCCTGGTGTAGCAGCTTTAGTTGTCATCGGTGTATTTATCACATAATAACTGTTAGGCTCACATCTCATATGAATTACATCACATTCGAGTGAGACTATGTGATACTTCCATTTTGTGTTGTTATTTCCTCGTGTTTGTATGCTTAATTCAATGCATTCGTAGTTCGTGATGGATAAGGAAATTTTCTTCGAAAAATGTTTTGTGATGATTATGTAACGGATACAACCCAAAACCATTAACAGCTAAACCTAAAATTTTGGCTTTAAGGGAAAACACTACTAAAAATAAAGATTTACATCTTGCCGTTCCATTTCAACAAGCTCACTACATGTGTCTGTATTTGTTCAGACAAGGAAAATGACGATTCAGCACAACTTGTTCCCGTTACCAATTTTGCACCCAGGCCGGCCGGAGTGGCCGAGCGGTTCTAGGCGTTCCAGTCTAGAACCGCGCGACCGCTACTGTCGCATGTTCGAATCCTGCCTCGGACATTGATGTGTGTGATGTCCTTAGGTTAGCTAGGTTTAAGTAGTTCTAAGTTCTAGGGGACTGATGACCTCAGTTGTTAAGTCCCATAGTGCTCAGAGCCATTTGAACCAATCTTCTATGGAAGAACAAAAATTTCTTACTCAGAACAGTTTCCGAATATCTCGGAGACGAAAACATCTTTCGTCTGTACTTGGCTGCAATAAATGAGAAATTATAGGAAAGAAATGATGATTGAAGGTCATTAAATTCGAAAGAGAAATACATTTCTAAACATGATTTTAGTATCCCACCTTCGGAGAAAACAAGAAAAAAACTAGTGCAACGTTGTAAGACGATAGAAAACAATGTTAATTGAATGAACTAATGCTGGAAAAAATCCTGAGAATTGTAAATAATTATTCACATGGCCATAAGTATAATTCAAACAACTGCGGCCGCTTTGTACGTGTACAGTGCGGAACTCAAATGAAATAGTCCATAACAGACGGATTTCCTTATGACTGAATGCGTCCTTGAAATTCCAAGCCGGCAGTCTCCGCATAGCAAGAGCTCATTTTGAGTCAGGCTGTTACAGAAGCCGTCTACATCACACCTCGTGTGACATTACACTTCCGCCATGAAGTAAGTCTTCCAAGAATTACCTTCTTTCGCTTCCGAGCAGTAACTGCGAATAAATATGCATTCCTCTGCCACTTACGATGTTTCTTGGAACATTTTCTTCAGAGAACAAGCTATAATTATCCAGGATTAACGGGATTATCTTGGAACTCAGATAATAGCAGCTTCTGTTTATTCATACTGTTTTGTAGACCATCGCTTACATACAGTTGTAACTCCGAATGCACTTGAATTAAATACTTGAAAGACGTCACTGCAGCGCAGACGTCACAGCTCTGTTTTTCCTTCTGACGAATCGATTATACATTTTTTTTTCCTTAAGACTCGGATTGCAGCCTTCACGCCAGAAAACTACGTGCCGTCCTATACATTAATTCCCCATATCGTGCCGTCCTATACATTAATTCCCCATATGTGCACGCGCATCTAGAGGAGTTAGGGTCCACTCAATACATGGTTCGTTCCTGTAAGCAGTGCGTCGTTCCACGCATCCTGTTTTACGTATCTACGGGTGGAATTTCCTTAATTGCAACTGTTAGTGTTTGGAAGGTATATATATTCCAGAGAGAGTTAGGAACAGCCGCTGCCGCAATTTTTCTCAGTCATATGAGTGTTAGCGTGTAACAAATATACGTTCTTCAGAAGGTACTGTTATAACTAGAATAACTACGGCATCAATGGAAAAATGCGACCATTGAAGCACCAAAAATGCAAATATTTTCTTCTTTGTTTAAAAGACTCTGACTGAAAAGTGGGGTACCAGCTGCCTCATTCTACCTTCCTGATCACCTTTAAAAATATTCCTAAATTCTTCAGCATGCGATCATATTAACATGCAACTCACTTCAAACTCTCACAAGCTCCCGTAACTGTTACTCACTCATTCACAAGTCCGTCGCAGTAAGTCGCACATAACCATCCACTCCCAGTTGCTCCTTCTCACATACTTCTTCAACCCAACTCATTGTAATTTTCTCTTTGTGTCTGTCTTCATCTTCTTCTGTGTCACAACCACAGTCCCCTTCGCTCTCTCCTAGTACTACAGTCTCCTCTCGCTTTCAGTTTCCCTCTTGCTCTCTTTTACTGCTAATATGTCATTGCTTCCTTCCTACTGCTTCTGCCTCTTCTCACTGTCACTATCCCTCTCTTCCTCGTTCTCTTTGTCATATACTCTGTCTCTCATTATCACTGGCTCTCACCTACTTCCACTTTCTCTTTATTCCTCCTCTCTGGCGCTATCCTCTTCACTTTTTTCCTACTAATATTCTGTCGCTGTCAACTATGTTCCACTGCCACTATATCCCTGTCTTTCTCTCACACTCTCTCCTTCACTCTACGTATAATACAATCACTGTCTACTGCCTTCCAGTATTTATTACTTTTTCGTCTCTTTGCCACTGCCACTGTCTTCTCTATCAGCATGAAAAGGCGCGAATATGATCACATGCCAAAATTTATGAGATGAATTTTATAGGTGCTGAGGAAGGTACAACGAGGCAGCTAGTCCTCCACTTTTCAGTCAGTTTTTTAAACAAACAGGAACACATATGCATTTTTTGTGCTCCAATAGTAGCATTTTTCCGCTGGTTCCCTTCTTCTCCTTGCTGCTGCAAGGCATGTAATTGATGGAAAAAAATGTATTAGACAGTAAAGTTTAGATAGTTTACTTATGTGAAACTGAAATAATGCAGAACTAATTGCACACTTAAGACCGGATTTTATTGAAAAAATCTTTTGCATGTGCTCCACTACTACAACAGGAGGTTACCATATGGTAACGGAGGCACTTCAGAGCGTCATTTTCCGTGCCACATCAATTTATAACCTACGTTTCTGCCTCACACCGGATTTTACGTTTATATTTTACGTGTACAGTCAGCCCTGGTGAGGCAAACTGAGGAGCTACTTGATTGAGAAGTAGCGGTTCCGGTCTCGCAAACGGACATATGGCCGGGAGAGCGGTGTGCTGACCACGTGCCCCTCCGTATACGCATCCAGTAACGCCTGTGAGCTGAGGATGACACGGCGACCGGTCGGTACCGATGGGCCTTCATGACCTGCTCGGGCGGAGTTTAGTTTAGTTTTATTTGACGTGCGCAAGTAGGGTAATTCTCAACCTGTGTATCACGGAAATGTATAAAGATACGAAGAAACGTTTCAAAAGTTCCGAAATCGGAATCTTTGGAAAACATCGTAAAAATTACAACCATGTGCTGCGCAGGGCCGTCTCGGTTTCCGAGGCTGGATTTTGGAACCCTACAATCAAATTTTTGAGGTGTTTCTCGAAAACAGATTCAGGTTTTTGAAACGAAGACAAAAGTTCCTCGCTATAGTGATCTTACGAATACTTCGCAAAATATTTCAGCCATTTGCTGTGGGTAGCCGTCTTAATCCTCGACTGGGTTTTGGTCTGCTGATGAAGGCGAAAACATAGTAAAGAAACCCTTTTTGTGCTATTTTCCGACGAACCGTCCGGGAACTAAGATGTACCCGTGAGTCTCACCACGCCCACCGTAGACCACATCAAATTCAAAAAGAACTAACCGATCTGCTTCATTTGCCTAAGCAGGAGGAAGTGTGTAATATTCGTACTTTGACCATGTACCGCAGGATAGTGACGCTAAGACGATCCTTCTGTTGGGTATAAAGATGCTCCGTAGTCCAAGGGCTATCCAAAATGCTTGAACGAAACTTTTTATCACCAACAGAACTCGACGCATCAGCATCGGGAAATCCTGTTTTTGTCACTGCTTTTTGGAAAACATTAGGTAGGCCTACACATGCTGTCGCATGCATAGCGGTATCAGACTGTTGCAGTAAGAGAGAAATTGAGAGTAGCTATTGCCTAAATCTTCCATAATTTTCGTGGTGTTTCCACAGACTGTTTGTGCACTTGTTAACAAACAAATAACAGTCGAAAATTATGTCTAAATACTAGGTGATGACTCCACAGTTACATATTCAATTGAGCTGTACGGATGACATTTGGCACTAGAAGTTGCTACATATTTACAGCAGCGTGTTTATTTTAGTAAAGAACTCGATACTATTTAGTGAAGTCACTACCGGCTCTAAATGTGAAGTAATCTGGTTGAACGTAAACATCAAAGAAATATCAGTCATTCACATCGAACGTTTTTGTATACCACTTGCCTCAGAAGGGTTGCGGACACATTTTCAGTCTTGCAAGAGGGAGAGACTTCAATAGGCTAGCAGAGTGTGTCATCGTTAACACTAATGGAAGGAATGGGGATTTACGTGACGTGGTTTTGTGTGTCTCCACTGAAAATTATTTCGAGCAGATAGAGAATGAACTAGTGTGGACATAGCACTGGTTCAAAATGGTTCAAATGGCTCTGAGCACTATGGGACTTAACTACTGAGGTCATCAGTCCCCTAGAACTTAGAACTACTTAAACCTAACTAACCTAAGGACATCACACACATCCATGCCCGAGGCAGGATTCGAACCTGCGACGGTAGCGGTAGCGCGGTTCCAGACTGTAGCGCCTAGAACCGCTCGGCCACTCCGGCCGGCTGACATAGCACTGCTGATATTTTTAAAAATATCGGGAATCCGATATATCGATATCTAATAGTATCATCTTCGTCCCTCTATATATAGAGAAAAGTAACGATGTATGGACAGAGAAACTATCGACGTACTGGCCTATATAATCATTGGCTGCACATTGTAAATGTACTGCCTGTTTTAGAACTGTATGTTTAAGTACTGATTAATTATTAGATATTCTGTACATCAACAACCTAGGAGCCCGCTTAAATCACTTAATGCAAGAATTGAAAGGTAAACGAAACACGATCACGCTTGGCGATAACCACTTTGCTAACAATGGTAATTGGGTGTAACTGGCACAGTAAAAGGTGTCCAATGGGTCCATCGTTCGATTTCGTCACATATCAGATTTGTATGGAACATTTCATGTCGACTTCCCTGTTTTTCTCATTTCTTCAAACGTGAGCGACTTACCAGTTGCATAGTGAAGCTGAACATTGTGTAACACCCCACCCGTCACTTACCTGGTTTTGGCTAACAGATCAACAGAGAGTGCAAAACGGCCGCAACATCGGATAACGCAAAGAAAGTAATAAGGCCCTGTGACTCCTGATTGAACTGCGGTGGCAGTGTTGACATTAATTGATTCAGAATTGATCCCTTTTAATTAAAAAGGGGTGCACATTGATGTTATATGCAGCTATTGAACACCAGATGTAAATGTTGAACATAAAATTAATTAAGAAAGTGACTTGGGATTTCAACTACTTGATTGAAAATAGGTGCAGTCGACTATCACAAATTTATTTTAACTCACGACCTTCAATCATCACATTACATGACTCTCCTAACAAGCAGTGGTAATAAATTGCGTTTCCGTGGAGTAAAGCGCGATAACTCAAAAGTAATTCCTATCGACTGACCCAAGCATAATGCGAAGTGCGAGAAGAATTCTACAATATACGGCCCATGAAACTCGTGGAAACTTTGCCGACGTGGTCCAACAAATTAATCAGTGGCCGGAGCGGGCGCAATATCACCGAATTCGGCGTGGCGGAGCGGCGTCGTTGTGTGGACGTCGGCCGACCTCGTGGTGCTGCAGGGCCGCGCTCATCTATTCACTCCTAGCTATCTTGCTCAGTACATAGCTGAACCAAAACTATTTTGCTCCTCCCAGGCCACCCATCAAGGTTAGCGTCTGCACAAACACCACGTTTTCCGGAATTCTGACTCCCAGGAGAGTACTTCAAATTCCTTGGTCCTACGTTCCCATCGGAGGCCGGCGTATTTCATACTGTCGCTCTTCACCTGATTTGCTTCAGACTCTGCGGACCGTGAATTCAGTGTGAAGTTGCTATAGTCATGAATACGCATATTTTGACCTCTGTTGACCGCTCCACCGTAGCTTTGCGTGGCTTTCTCACATGTTTCACAGAAAACAGGACGACGGACATTTATCAACAAGCGTACAAGTTCTCCATCTGTTTCCCGGTACACCAGCATGGAGTCGGGGTCAACCACCCACTCACTGTCACTCATCTTAAGGCAGCTGGAGGCCGCGCACTGTTACCACTTTCTCAGAGCTTGAGCCGCCATAAGCTGCCTATTGTCGCTTCCCTTAGCCGCTCCCCCGGCGGCCATGGTCAATTCTGAGTACTTCCCTGGGCTAAACTAGCCTCCAGTAAATCGACACGTTTCCAAAAAGTGGTCATGTCGTGTGAATTACTTTAAAACCATCACCCGACATTAATTATTCCAATACATTCATACTACACCCTCTACAAGATGGATTGTGCCTTGTCAGTCATTTTTGTTCAGCCCTACAGTTCGCTCAACGTGAGGTAGGTGGTCTTTAATGACTTCATGTAAGGGGCATAGTTCTTGCCATCTTACATAGCCTCTCTCTTCAAATCAATTTTGTATTATAGGTGATGACGCCTATGGTGTTACCACCTGTGGTACAAAATTAATATCTCCATAACTGTTATTTTAATCCATTCGCGTGGTTAGTTACGGGCGATTGATTACCACTGCCTCCACTCAGATGCAAACTCCCACTCATTCCTAGGGTACCTGCCTTCAGTGACTGGATTTACTGTTAATGACATGGTCATTATTCAGTCTAATTTTACTTTAATCTCTGCTGATTCCTGAGACAATTATTGGTCAGAGTACTCAAAAGAAAACTACAATTATATTACAAGGACACACGTCGCAAAGGGCAAATACACATGTTTAAGCACCTCTGTGCTTGTCATTTGAATGGCAAGATCCGCAATTATAACTTAAGGTCCATTCACTCTCAGTTATCCATCCCTACTCTACTTAAATTAGTAAAAACATACATGAACAATATTTGTCTAACATTTTGTGAAGTTGATAGTGGTTGTTCTCATTCAATTATATGTGAACGCCCGTTTGACATTTTCTAAATAAAGGTTTTTTTTTTGTCTCACTGTCTCTGGACGTTTATATTGTGCATGGTGGAAGTGTCATCTCTACACAATTCAACAAGGTCTGGCCCAGTCCACTGTCTGGATTGTGTACACACATGAACGTTATATATACACTCCTGGAAATGGAAAAAAGAACACATTGACACCGGTGTGACAAACCCACCATACTTGCTCCGGACACTGCGAGAGGGCTGTACAAGCAATGATCACACGCACGGCACAGCGGACACACCAGGAACCGCGGTGTTGGCCGTCGAATGGCGCTAGCTGCGCAGCATTTGTGCACCGCCGCCGTCAGTGTCAGCCAGTTTGCCGTGGCATACGGAGCTCCATCGCAGTCTTTAACACTGGTAGCATGCCGCGACAGCGTGGACGTGAACCGTATGTGCAGTTGACGGACTTTGAGCGAGGGCGTATAGTGGGCATGCGGGAGGCCGGGTGGACGTACCGCCGAATTGCTCAACACGTGGGGCGTAGGTCTCCACAGTACATCGATGTTGTCGCCAGTAGTCGGCGGAAGGTGCACGTGCCCGTCGACCTGGGACCGGACCGCAGTGACGCACGGATGCACGCCAAGACCGTAGGATCCTACGCAGTGCCATAGGGGACCGTACCGCCACTTCCCAGCAAATTAGGGACACTGTTGGTCCTGGGGTATCGGCGAGGACCATTCGCAACCGTCTCCATGAAGCTGGGCTACGGTCCCGCACACCGTTAGGCCGTCTTCCGCTCACGCCCCAACATCGTGCAGCCCGCCTCCAGTGGTGTCGCGACAGGCGTGAATGGAGGGACGAATGGAGACGTGTCGTCTTCAGCGATGAGAGTCGCTTCTGCCTTGGTGCCAATGATGGTCGTATGCGTGTTTGGCGCCGTGCAGGTGAGCGCCACAATCAGGACTGCATACGACCGAGGCACACAGGGCCAACACCCGGCATCATGGTGTGGGGAGCGATCTCCTACACTGGCCGTACACCACTGGTGATCGTCGAGGGGACACTGAATAGTGCACGGTACATCCAAACCGTCATCGAACCCATCGTTCTACCATTCCTAGACCGGCAAGGGAACTTGCTGTTCCAACAGGACAATGCACGTCCGCATGTATCCCGTGCCACCCAACGTGCTCTAGAAGGTGTAAGTCAACTACCCTGGCCAGCAAGATCTCCGGATCTGTCCCCCCATTGAGCATGTTTGGGACTGGATGAAGCGTCGTCTCACGCGGTCTGCACGTCCAGCACGAACGCTGGTCCAACTGAGGCGCCAGGTGGAAATGGCATGGCAAGCCGTTCCACAGGACTACATCCAGCATCTCTACGATCGTCTCCATGGGAGAATAACAGCCTGCATTGTTGCGAAAGGTGGATATACACTGTACTAGTGCCGACATTGTGCATGCTCTGTTGCCTGTGTCTATGTGCCTGTGGTTCTGTCAGTGTGATCATGTGATGTATCTGACCCCAGGAATGTGTCAATAAAGTTTCCCCTTCCTGGGACAATGAATTCACGGTGTTCTTATTTCAATTTCCAGGAGTGTATATATATATATAAAACAAGCAAAATGACAAGAATCATTGCGTATTGAGCAACCACTGTTGTGTATTTGTAAGAAGGTATAAGTATGAAATCTTATTCTAACACAAACAGACGTGGCATGACAAATATATGACGTTTTAACAAATGGCACATTTATAAAAGCATAACCTTCTATAACATAATCCATAAACAGAACAAATAAGTACGTTCGTTGAGGCGCATGTTATTCATTTGAATCCACACTCACACACACGGCACAAGTTTCTTGCAGGAACTGAAGTGACATTAGTTCTGACTAGCAAGTTGAGGGATGGCTCACGGCTGAGAAGAGAGCAACGTCGATTACGGAGATGGTGCCACAGGCGCCCGCATCTTCTTGAGGCAGGATGACTCTCACCTAAGAGCTCGTTGTTGACATCTTGTCCGACAGGCACAAGACCCCATCGGTGCATCTATGATCGGTGACCTCTCGCGGCTCAGCCACAGGTCATTGCTCCTTCTGTAGACGTTTTAGGGCAAGGGAGGGACCGTGATAAGACAAGAGCCTATTTTTTTGCTCAGGCCCTAAAAGTTGGTGTCATTAGGCACAAAAGGTCAGCTGGGCTGTCGCTCCACCTGACGTGGCGAGCAACAAACATAGAAACCTTCTTGGACCTCTTCATTGCTGTCCCCGATCCGCTCTGTGTACAGAGACCAGGACCGACCTCTTTGTCGTACACAGAGGTGCTGGATGTCACCTCTCCTCGGCTGCTGAGTTGACCACCGTCCCCGTCGATTCAGGGCGTGGTCTGCATGCCATCACCATCGTCAGCTGTGTGCTCCCCTCATTGCTGTCGTCCTCGTTCCTTGTCAGCTCGTGTGTGGTGTGCCAGGTGTCGTAGCTTCAACTGCCTCTTGCTCAGTTACGCCACCTTAACACACTAAGACAACTAATTTTAGTACATGGAAAGTGCTCATGTTTAACCATCAGTACCATACTTTTTTTTAAAGACAGTGAACTGGTTTCATTACAATAGGAATAATTTTACTTGTTTGTAAATCAACTTCAGGATCAATTAAAATAGAAATGTAACAGAACTTTTTTTATACATAAAAATAAAAATGTACAAGACAACTTCCTTCACTGTCGTTCATACACACACGCAATCAAGGGATAGGGAATCAAGATTGTCTGGACAGGATCCCATCACCATTTCTAACTACCAATTTCTACGACTAACACGGTGTTGGCCAACCCGACTACATATTTACTATTTACTTCTTTTTATCTCTAATCTTGTTTTTTCTTCTGAGTTCCCTATGTGGCAGACGTCCCTCTTATTGTGCCTGAGAACATGTATAAAACACAACAAATTTAGACATGTATCAGTCTTACCAAGATTTTGGTTGGAAGTTTGGATAGCGTCCTTTATCGTGTTCTATTGCGACACTTCTTCTCTATTTTCTTCGCGTTTTCTCCTTTTGTCACGAATGGTTTTATAAGGCCTGTGAACATGTTTCGCATTAGCAATGTCATAATGGCACAACACAAATATAGCTCACTGCTCACGCTCGCAGTTGTTACACTATCTTGGTATCAACAAGTATTTCTGGCGTATCAATGCTGCTGTTCGCTCTGTAGATGATTACATCCGGTTCATTTTAACATACACTGGGTGCGCTAATTCACGCAAATGCGCATAGCTGTCCACCTCTTAAGTATTCAGGGGCATACGAGATGCGTCGGTGCGTCCTTGTAACGACCTACGGGACTGGCCACCTTAAATATGTTCTCCAATGACGGAGATACAATTACGGGAACTTTTCTGTAATTTACAGAGTTCCTAAGCTATCTTTTTCTAGGGGTATGCCCAGAAATACTTGTATTCCATTCTTTAATCATGTGTTTTTACAAAATAATCTAGTGCACTTCACTTTTTTAACACCGAGATGCGAGGTATCATTATTATTAATAAAACACAAAATATAGGCACATATAAACGAGACATTCTATCACTAAGATCAGTACATACACAACAAACAAGACTTTAGAAAAAATCCTTATTCTAAGCCTATATTTACTACATCCGCGCTCTGATCTAGTCATTCGTAATCCTGCCCGTTAAGGTGGGATGGACCAGGCTTCGGAGGGCGGACTTCGACCTCTTCCTGGTTGTTATTTTGGTAACCATTATTCCTGTTTCTTCCCGATTGCTGATTACCGCCCCAAGTCCTTTGTAATTTATTTTGTTGCACCGGAGAGTGTCGCTCATCTTCCGTGTACCTTCTTTTCGAGTTGCCATTACTCTTATCTTGATTGTGGCCGTTGTAGTTCCGTGCTGGCCTACTATCCCACTGAGGTCCATTGTTGCGACGGTTGTTCTTTTGTTCACGCTGTCGGCGTTTCTCCCGCGCCTGTTCCTCTTGAAATGCGAATTCCAGTTCGCTCAAAATGCCCTTAAATATCTCAGTATCACTACCACAACGACCGGCAAGTGATTGTTGATACGAGACGGGAAGTTTCATGTAGCATAATCTGATGATTTCCGCACCGCTACGTGGGTTGTCTAGGTACTGGTTCCCTGGTTCCTCTTTGTCATATTTTCAAAAAATTTGACCGGACTCCGGTACCCTGCCCCTTCCATATCTCTGGACATCATAATTTCTTGTTTGATCCTTTCTTGGGTTTCTTTAGACCAATACTTGCCCAAGAAGGCATTTTTGAATTCTTCGAACGAGACGCTCGTCTTCGCTACATTTCTCATGTACTCAGCGGTCGCGCCCTCCATATGGGAGCACACAAAATCCAGCTGGTACATCAATGGCCAGTGTAGGGGCAAAGATAACTCGAACTGTCCCATAAAAGTTTTTGGATGCAAGCTGTTACCTTCGTCCTTGTAGTGATGGAACTTTCGGACTGATACAAAATGCTTGTAGTCAAACCGGTCATCATTCTAGTTATCATTTCGCCCGTTCTTACGATTCGTATGAACTTTGGCACGTGGACTAATTTGTTCCGAATGCTATCGTCATCTCTTCCCTTCTGTATTTTCGACAGTTGTTCGGTACATCTAATCAGCCGACAGCAATTGTGCTCACTGGACTGCTGCGCGCTGTCCGTGTTTACCTCGGTCGTTGCCTCAGAGCTGTGAATGAAGGCGTGGCTCCCGTTGCTTATAGTGTCAACTTTGTCACACAGTAAAGCTGTTATCTGTGTTCCGGCAAGTGACGGTTCCGTCGACGCAGTAATTACACCCTTCTCCTTTCCTAATGTCTCTGCAATGAGACGTTTTACCTCGTCGTCTAAATTTCTTTTTAATGTCGCCACCTCCTCTTTCAACATCTCGTTAGGCCCTATGTCCGGTTGCTCTTGTTGCTTTTCTTAGACACGTTTTATCCGGCTTTGTAGCTTTGATAACATGACCCTCCCTACTTTTGCCGTGCTTTGCGTGGAGTCCCGAGTTTCTCTCGCTATTTTCCTTGCACCTTTCGCAATTAATTTGGCTTCACTTGCCGTTCGTTTGTTGTTGGCAATCTCTTTCTCTATTTTGACGCCGAGATTCTCTACCTCCTCTTTTACTTGCTCTTTCAACTCCGAATTCGCCTTTTTTAATTTCAGCATTAAGGTTCTCTTTCAGCTCCGAATTCGCCTTTTTAATTTCGGCATTAAGGTTGGCGCTCTGCTCTAAGTTCACCGTTTGCATCTGTTGCAACAGGTCCGTAATGTTTTTGAGAGTAGCCGCATTTTGACCCTCGTCCTTTTGTGGTTGAAAATGCGACTCTTCTCCTCTGTTCTGAGGAGCCCTTCGATATCTAGACAAGTACCGTCTCCGCGCCCTCGTCGGATCACTTCTGAATGAATCGTTTGATAATGGTCGGACACCATTTTGTTCCAACACACTCTGGCTTCTTAGGCTGGATCTTCCATACTTATGGATTAATCCTGTACTCCCTGCGTACCCCGATCCCTCAGTATCACTGCCTGAACCCACGTCCTTGCTATTCAGCGGACTAAACCTGTCGTGAGACGCAGTTTCAGGAAGTTGCAACTCGTGTTCGTCACGCTCATCGGTACAGCTTTCCCTACTATCACCCATGTTCTCCCGAGTAACAGTCTGCTTATATTCTGCCGTTGTCTTGGCTTTTCCCCTCGTTATCATTTGCACTTTTATGTTACACAAAAACTCAAAACCCAAGTACCCCTTACACTCAATAATTAGATAACGCAAAACATATATCAGGACACAAACTGATACACTGGGTGTGAGCAGTGACCTGACAAATAGTTCATGAAGCATTCCCCAAAAAGGGCTAGTACCAATGATTGTGTTCTGTGTGCTCAGCATCGGCTGATTACGGCACTGCACATCATAAGTACTCCAACAACTCACAAATACAATTCAGAGGCACCCATAAATGTCAGTTCGAAAGGACAGCACATGAAGAAGACAATGTAACTTATTGTAACTAATGCTACCCGTTTTTCAATTAAAAATGGCTAAGCAATGGATCACGCGTAAAAATTTCCTTTTTCAAGACTACTTCCTAGCAAATCCCGAAATATTGTATCCTGTGATGGATCAGCCATATCTACCACCCCACCCGTCACTTATCTGGTTTTGGTGTGTGGTCACCCCAGGTAATTGACTAACAGATCAACAGAGAGTGCAAAACTGCTGCAATGTCGGATAACGCAAAGAAAGTAATAAGGCCCTGTGACTCCTGATTGAACTGTGGTGGCAGTGTTGACATTAATTGATTCAGAATTGATCCCTTTTAATTAAAAAGGGGTCACATTGATGTTATATTCAGCTATTGAACACCAGATGCAAATGTTGAACATAAAATTAATTAAGAAAGTGACTTGGGATTTCAACTACTTGATTGAAAACAGATGCAGTTGTTTACCACAGATTTATTTTAACTCACGACCTTCAATCATCATATTACATGACTCTCCTAACAGGAAGTGGTAATAAATTGCGTTTGCGTGTAGTAAAGCGCGATGAATCAAAAGTAATTCCTAACCACTGACCCAGCCGTAATGCGAAGTGCGAGAAGAATTTTACAATATACAGCCCATGAAACCCTCGTGGAAACTTTGCCGACGTGATCCAACAAATTAATCAGTGGCCGGAGCGGGCGCAATATCACCGAATTCGGCGTGGCGGAGCGGCGTCGTCGCGTGGACGTCGGCCGACCTCGTGGTGCTGCAAGGCTGCGCTCGTCTATTCACTCCTAGCTGTCTTGCTCAGTACATAGCTGAACCAAAACTTCCTATCTCCAAGCTCAATCGTTCCCTTTGCTAAGTCCTAAACTGCAGAGATGCTCACTCTTTCTCAGGCAAGCTGAGTCAAGAACGCCACGTCCGCACTCTAGGCAAGCTGGGAGCGGAAGACCTCTACGTCAACTTCTCACAGTCCACTCTTCGCCTCGGTTTGCCCTCCAGCAAAATCACTTACGCCAACTGCACCGCAAGTTGCGTTAATTATGTGTCGCTTCCCAGTGCCAACCAATGCCTGCTCTGGGAAGTGAACAAATTGCCACAAAATTTCCCTTCCTCTCAACTTCTATTTTGTCCTCCAAGGCCACCCATCAAGGTTAGCGTCTGCACAAACACAACGTTTTCCAGAATTCTGATTCCCAGGAGAGTACTTCAAATTCCTTGGTCCTACGTTCCCATCGGAGGCCGGCATATTTCATTCTGTCGCTCTTCACTTGATTTGCTTCAGACTCTGCAGACCGTAAATTCAGCGTGAAGTTGCTATAGTGACGAATACGCATATTTTGACCTCTGTTGACCGCTCCACTGTAGCTTTGCGCGGCTTTCTCGCATGTTTCACAGAAAACGGGACGACGGACATTTATCAACAGGCGTACAAGTTCTTCGTCTGTTTCCTGGTACACCTGCATGGAGTCGGGGTCAACCACCCACTCACTGTCACTCATCTTAAGGTGGCTGGAGGCCGCGCACCGTTACTGCTTTCTCAAAGCTTGAGCCGCCCTAAGCTGCCTATTGTCGCTTCCCTTAGCCGCTCCCCCGGTGGCCACGGTCGATTCTGAGTACTTCCCTGGGCTAAACTAGCCTCCAGTCAATCGACACATTTCCACAAAGTTTTCATGTCGTGTGAATTACTTTAAAACCATCACCCGATAATGATTATTCCAATATGTCCATACTATACCCTCTACAAGATGCATTGTGCCTTGTCAGTCATTTTGTTCAGCCCTACTGTTCGCTCAACGTGAGTTAGGTGATCTTTAATGACTTCATGTAAGGGGCATAGTTCTTGCCATCTTACAATTGCTGTTTTGTTGGTAATGTCGAACACCGATTAAGTCAGCATTGCCCTTCACATTTCGTCGTCCACTAAAGACCAGTCTTGTTACTTAGATTTATTTCGTCATTTTAAGCAACTGTTTTTGAAGAGTGCCGGTGTCCAGTTGCGTAAAAAATTGTTTTTAATGCAACTGGTGCGCTATTTCTTTACATCGGAAATCGTGTTATTCTGTTCACACCGCCACTCCCCCCCTCCCCCAGTGCAATCGGGCTTCTTCTTTGTGTCTCCTATACTTGCTTCACACATTCAAGGAGAAATATTTGACTTCATGAAAGCAGAGGAACTAGTAAGTTATATTATATTCTACTACAGTTTCGAAAGAACAATTTGAAATATCTAACGATAATTGCAACAAAAATATAAAGTAAAATTATTTTGCCATTTCGATATCGATGTATCGGGCAAAAAATATCGCCAGTATATATTGATATTTGTTAGAAAAATATCTATATGTCGATATATTGATATGATATCAACAGACCTAGTGGAAAACGTCCTCGATGTCGTCGTAGCTAATAAGTCGAAGTTTCTCGAATCATTTAACGTAGAGGAGGAATTACAGACCCTAATGCTGTTATAATATCAAAGGCTACAGGTATTGATAGGTATCTTACATAAGATAGGAAAATATTTATGCTTACCAAATGTGACGGGGCATAAGTTGAGGATTATCTTAGCAGTCAACAACATTCTTCTCGGGAGTCGGAGATGTGGAACTAAAACTGATGGAGTCCAAAATTACGTTTAACAATATGACTTAGACACTTACGTGCTGAGCACGGTTACGAAGGATGCGGAAGACCCGCTAAGGTTCAACAGCCATAATAGAATGTTGCAATAAAGCAGAGAGAGCTTCGTAACAGATTTAAGCGTCTCTAACCTCGTCTACATCCAACAGCCGAACGAAGCGAGAATGAGAGTCACAGATCAGCGGAACCAGCGTTAAGTGATTTCGAAGGTACAATTTAGCCAACCGATCTTAGGTACAGTTTCGATCTTAGGTACAGTTAATGAGCGGACCGGTGAGATTACCGGCAACAAAACGGAAGATGACAGACAGAAGACCGAAATACAGATTTCAGTCTTCTGAAAAATGAAAATAACTACGGAAGATCATACACGTCATATCGTTTGAACCATAGCACGAATGCTGAAATTGCAGATACTGAGATAAGCGATCACTGAATAGAAAATCAACTAAGATCGCTCAACAGAGGAGAGGCACTGGACTGGATGAGGTACCTGAGAGATTAGGCGAGAGAAGATGATCTTCTCGTGTAACACCATGCTTCACTGAAGCACCAAAAGGGCACTAACTGAGTGCAAAAAGACACCTATATCGATGACCTCGATCAGTTGTAGAATTATGGAACATGTTTTATGCTTCCGTATTATGATGTTAATGGAAAACTGAAATCGCCTCTTTAAAAATCTGACAAGTCACGAGGAATACCCGAGCCCGAGGGTTCCATACAGGGGGGTTCATTGGCCTGGTGTAAGTCTTCCTCTAGGACGCCACTTTGGCGACTTGCGTTTCAGTAACCTACAGCAGCTGTGCGACCGGGGGAAGGGGACCATACAGTTTAAGTTGAAATGCGTATCGTGTGTTGCTCCTGGTGACACTTCCCCGTTTTTAGGTGAAGGCTAAGTAAAAATGAAAACTAGAAAATTC